>NC_064276.1:6478043-6789239 GCF_003254725.2 Canis lupus dingo
AGTTTATGTAAGCCTCTACTACCATCTACTTCAAAACCGTTCGAGTACTTTTAAGTACTTTAAGCCGTTCAGGAAAATAAGATGGAAGGAGCAAGAGCATCACCTTCTTTGCTACCACTTTGTCCACGGAAAGTCAGGGCCGGCGAAGGGCGTGTCAGCAAATCAGCCCAAGCGGGAGGTGCCCGCAGGACTCCCCGCAAAACCACAGGTGCTGCCACTACGCAGCGAGGGCCCAAAACACCACCATTTACCACCGACTTCATTCGGACTTGTTGGAACCATCGAGAAAATGTCATTTTTAACACCTTTTCAGTCAGGAGCAGCTGTACGGAACAGACGCGAGCGGGCGGGGGCTGGCAGCACGGGGTGCAGACAGAGCCCAGGGCAGGGGGGCTCGACGCGCAGCCCTGCCCATCCTCCCCGACTCCCCGTCACCCCTTCCAAACCACGCCGTGGGCCCTCGGGGAACCTGCCACCCTTCTGCCCGCGCCCGTGCTTCCTCAGGCCACACGCTGCCAGACCACTCCTTTGAACCCGATCAAGACAGACAAGGGGTGGCATGACGCCCCTTCCTTGGGTTCCCTAAAAGGCACCACTGAGGCAGCATTATGCACCACACAAGGGTTTCTCAGACCTGGCGCCCCTCACGTTTGGGACTGGATAACGTTTTCTGGGTGCTGCGCCGCACAGTGTAGGATGTTGAGAAGCATCTCTGGCTTCTACCCACTGGATGACAGTACGATGCCCCCATCAGAGTGAGGCACGTGTGGACTAGTGTCCCTTGGGGGTGACATCGCTCCAGTGGAGAAGCACTATATCACGGAAGGGAGGCAGCCTCTAGCGTCAGGGCCCCTTGCACATGCTCCTCCATTCACCAGCCATTTGGCTGTGAGCAGGGTCCTTCTCATCCTGTGTCTCTGTTTCTTGTAAAGCAGGAGTGTGACAGCGTTCACCTCGGGGAGACACGTAGGGATATGAGGTCATGCAGGAAGGCATGCAGAGCAGGGGCTGGCCCTGTCATCACGACGCGCATGTTGGCCGCTGATGCTCTGTGCCCGGCAACAGAGACGCTGACAATGAGGATCTATACCAGCCGTGCGGAGAAGCCTCCCCCTCACCCAAACAGAGGCCCGCCCTCTGCCCTGGGCTCTAGTCATCTCTACACTCCTGGAAGGTCTCTGTTGCCTGGGGGCCTTGGCCAGCAGAGTCTACTTGTGACTTATGAAGGGGCCTCCCCGAGGCCAGACTGGACCAGTGACCTTCTGGAAGTGCTGGAGACTGCAGCTCTCAGACCAAGCTCAGTCAGCTGGAGGCTAAAGGTCAGCCCTGTCGGCGGTAGGTGATCAAGACCCAGCAAAATCTCTGCACACGGAGGCTCGGCCAAGCTCCCCCAGCAGGTGATACTGGGTGCCCCGTGCCACGTGAGCACAGAGAACGTTCTCCACAGAGAACGACATGGAAGCCCCAGAGTTGGTCAGTTTTCCTGGTGACACAACAGCCACACTTCCCTTGGCAAATGTTAGTCTGTAGTTTTTCCTGGTAGTATACAATCAGGACAAACAAACCTCAGGGGGGTGGGTGTCAGTGGTGTGTGGTCCCGTGTGGACTTTGCCCATGCAGGCTCCCTCCTGGGCCTCATGACAGCAGAACAGTGGATTTATCACCTGCCAAGGGACCCATTCCTTGAGCACCTGTCCTGAGGCACCGTGAGCCTCTCACAATAGTTCTTACAGGTTGGTGCTCCATGAGGGGGCGACATCTGTGATGCTGCTATTGAGAGATGCCAGGCTTTGGGGAACATGACATAATAATTTCATTTTAAATCATTGCATTGAATATTTTCAGTGGGATATCAAACCCCAGAGCAGGAACAGGTCCAAGTGTCCCTCTTCAGGCAAGATGGGTGAGGAGGCCCCCAGAGGGAGGAGACAACTGACCAAGCCCCCAGCTTAGGGAAAGTGGACCCCCAAAAAAGCCACAAGCCCCAGACCTGGCTGTGGCCTTTCCTGAGCATCCAGCCACATCGAGGACACAGCTGTACTCCAAGAAACATGCCCAGGCCAGGGGCTGGTCCAGCCAGTCCACCTGCGAGGCCAGCAGGGCTGAGGCTCCACCCACCTGCTAGCTCCACGCAGGCCCTGGTGGTGTGAGGAAGGCAACCGTAACCTAGGGAGGGTGGAGGGGAGACAGGGGGGGTTACATGTTGAGGAGGACATGAGAAACATCCCAAATCAACATGAGCTTGGAAACAAGAATATCAAAGAGACACAAAAATCACCAACATCGAGACACCTAGCCAACAAACTCCACACCTGAGAGAGATCAACCTGAGGAAATGGAAGTAGGAGGACTCTGAAATGTGTATGTTTAAGACTTTTCCAAGCAGGTGGACAGCAGCAGTAAAACCAAAGTGAATGTCATAAAACCAAAAGATAGGTAAAAACAGAACAAGTGGATACAAAAAATAAAATAAAAATTCCAACAACAAATCTGGAGACAAAGAACTATAGCCACATATTAATGAAAACATGGAGCAAGCCTGCCCTGGCAGGTGCAAAGACAAGATAAACCCAAGATGGGCACGTGCCCCCAGGACTTTATGACCTCAAAGGGAGGACGACAGCCAGTCATCGTAGGTGCTGTGGGAAAACTGCAGAGTAGGGGTGTCACCAGATGGGGTGGTACCCAGAGATGGGGGAAAGCCGCTCTGATGAGGTTGACAAGGTTAATGATGTTGACGTAAGAGCCACGCAACATATAGGAGAAGACCATTCCAGACAGGTGGGGGGGGTCCTTATTATGATTAATTGGTTCTATTAAAATAGTGATAATAAAAACAAAGCAAACATTACTGGTTTGCTACAGATGTCCAGTTATGCTGCAAATAGGTTTGAGGCCACTTTTGTACTATGACTCCTCATTTCAAGTCTTGGCTGATAAAATTAAAACACATAATACATGCAAAGAGAGTGAATTAAGGATTTAAAAGGGAGAAAAACATTTTCTTAAATTATCTTAAGATAATTTGATAAACTGAGGCCCTCAAGTAGACTAACAAAACCAGTAAGAGTTCACTGAGATCGCAGAATACAGGTCAACATAAAAAAACAACAGTATTCTTATGCATCAAATTAACCAAATAGGAAAGGTAAATGTTTTAAAAATCCCTTTTATAAAATAACAACAACAACAAAAAATTCTAAGTACCTAAGAACAAGTCTAAGTAAAATGACTACTGATTTTATGAAGGAAAAAAAGTCCTTGAACATAAAAGAAAACCATAATTACTGGACAGACATATCACGTCGTTCCACGGAAAGGCTCAGTACAATAAGCTAGCAGATCTCTGGATGTTTTGTTATAGTACCCTTTTATTATTTCCTAGACATTTCAAAGCAAAAACTAACAAATTCCATATAATTTAAATCCAGATCTCAATTGGAGTTTTCATGGAACATGATGAGCTGATCCTTTAATTCATATGGAAAAGCAAACTCAGTGAATTCTGAACAAAAGGAAAACAGAAAAACACAGAAAGGACACTTGCCCTTCCAGACAGTTAGGCTTCTTATAAATCAAACTATTAAACGAGGTGGCGTTGGTGCAAGCACAGGCCACTGGGTGGGTGCCACAGGCCTGCAAGCAATGCTGCTAGTCTGTGCCTGTCTGTGTTCCACAGGCGCTGGCTGAAGGTGGGAGGGAGGTGTGTGTCCTGGCAGGCAGCTGGGAGAGGCCAGAGGGGGACTGTGATGGGGAGACTGGTGGGGGGAGCCCCCCCAACCAGGGGAGCCTCATCAGGGAGCTGCAGAAGAGGACACTGGTACCACCTCTTCTGTCCATAGCAACACAGCCAGAGAGACCAAGCGGAGCTCGCTTAGTCCAGGCCTCTCCCTTTGCAAGAGAAACTGAGGACAAAACAGGATGATGTTTTGGTTGAGGCCACGAGATAATTTCCTAACAGAACCTGCTGGAAGCCTCCCCCTGGGCTCACCCAGGGCTCTCTCCAGCTACGACACACCAGCAATGCTCTCCCCCGGCTCTGGCACCTGAGCCCTTCTGTCTGTTGCCATCTTGAATCTCTCTTCTCCTCTGGCCTCACCGGTCCTGGTTTCCTAATGCCTTCTCGTCTATCCCCTTCTGGCCCCTGGTCCTCTCCTACCCACTGCCCCTCTGGAGTCCCCACCTCTGTGGCAGCCCACTCAGTGCCCAGTGCACTCTCTTCCTGAATGGCTACAGAACTCACGAGCTTGAAGCTAGCAACTTGTCCATCATATCTGCGGCCCAGCCCTGCACCAGAGACAACTCAGCGCTTACTCCTGCAGCTGAGGGCATACACCCACAAGGAAGAACACAAGGCGCAAGTCCTAAAGAACTAACATCCTCCAGGTGTAGCCATTTCCTAAGCCAAGAGCTTCCCAGGGTCAACATGAATCACCATAGGTTCCCGGCAGGTGCATGTAGCAATCCTATGGATACCGCAGAATCAGGGTGATACAAAATCATTGCCACAGAAGTCTGTTGCAAGGAGGAAGATCTAGTAGTTGACAAAGAGTCCAAGGCCACAACTGGTGTTTGAGAGTTACAGGTAAGGCTCTGATCCCAGAGAGATCCTGGAATAACAGATAACTCAGGGACCAGGAGAACATGCAGCTACATGCAGGATGAAGACTATATCCAGACCCAGCCGTCTGAAACAGGTGACAGGGTGAGACACAGGCCTGCACCCAGGCAGCTGGCAAGTCTGATAAGTCCAAATGGGCATTGAGCGACTTCACCCACAGAGCACCATCAAGATGGCTATTTCAAAAGACTTTCTTCTCAGCTACGGGTCTTGTGTTTACAGTTTAGGGCCAGGTTTGCAGAACTAAGCATGTCATCAATTGAAGTACAGAAAGAAAACACAAAAAAAACCCACATTTTAATACCTTACCTGGTCCCAGGGAGAGACGGTGCCTCCAAAGCACATGAACAGGTACCCCATGGCCACGAGACATATCCATATCACCAAGGAGAAAAGGCGGAGCAGCTTTTTGAACACAGACTCGATGCAGACAAGGATGAATATTGCAAAGAAAATCGCCAGGGCCGTCGGGACCGTTATTAAAAACGCCACGTGGTCTTCAACTTCCTACAAGGAAGAAAAATATTGCAAAGGTACAATTTAGCAACACGGGGATACCAATGGTTCATGTCCTCAAATGTTATCGACATTAATCAATGTCAAATAGATCGAGTTTTAAAAATTATTCCAGAAGTAGAAGAGTTTGAACTTCTGCAAATTTAAATTTCCCATTAGTTTTTCTCTATAGAAATAAACCAGTATTGAATATTTAAAATTATGCAAAACAGTTACCTCATCAAATTTAGATTTTCCCTGATAAATGGAGAAATGGATTTTATTCAAAAGTGAATGTATGACTATCTACTATCAGGAGAAAAATAGGACAAGCAACTTCACTCCCTGAATCAGAGGATCAGAAATGTCCTCGCCTTAGAAAATTAAGGCTTCTAAATGAATTTAAAATGTTTCATTTAAAAATCTAAAAAACTGAGTCTCTCAAGTGATGAGCTTTTATTTTAATGCATGGCAATTAATGTTTTAAAGGGATCACAGGTTAATAGAAAAGGGTCAGAAAGTACTAACTACAGCGGTGAGAGAGCAGGAAATACTTGCAAGCACGTGCCATTTTGGGGGCTTACTTCCCTACTTCTCTTGCGCTCCAGTGGCAAAAAGAACAGGAGCATCCCATATTAGCCTCCCTAATGCATTTTTTGAGGTCCACTTTTGCACACTAATGCTCATTCTCCATCAATTCACTTGCTAAGTACACATGCACAAAAGGACCCCTATTTCCATTCTATATATGATACCAGCTCCACATGATAGATATCGTGCTTCCTCTGGTTATGGCAGCATGGGTTTCAGGCTTTCACTTTGGCAAGGCCCTGCCAGACCATCGCCATGAGCAGCAGCCTCTGAGAGCTAGAACCCAGATAGGTCTACATCTCTCATCCAATCATGTATAGCCACTGAAGCACCCAAAGAACTTTTGATGAAAGAAACCATGTGGCCAGGATCCTAAAAACTTACACTGAGGCTTTAGAATAGCAAAGGTCATAGTAAAATCTGGGACTTGTGAGCCAGTTCTTTCAAACAACAGAGCCTAGAGAGCCCTTCACCTTTTCTGGTTGGTACGGGGTTCACTCCATCCCATTAGCAGCTCCAGCCGCACACCAGAGATGGTGGAGAGATGGCCCCTACCTGGATACCAACCACTAACCACCGGGACACAGGGAAGCAGCAGATCAGCCAAATGGGCACAGACTCCAGATTAACATCAAGGCAAAAAAGGGCCCTAAGTTCTCCTTCAGTTTGTTTTGTTTTGTTTTTCTGAAGATTTTATTTATTTATTCATGAGAGACACAGAGAGAGGCAGAGACACAGGCAGAGGGAGAAGCAGGCTCTGTGCAGGGAGCCTGATGCGGGACTTGATCCCAGGACCCCGGGATCATGCCCTGGGCCAAAGGCAGATGCTCAACCACTGAGCCACCAGGCGCCCCAGTCCTCCTTCAGTTCTCAACTGACTTCATGTCCCTTTCTCCCCCACCATTACACATGTGACCTGATATGTGGGGAAAAGACAACCACAATAATCACAACAAATACCAACAGATATATATTCCTGCGCTGGGCACCTGTACATACGCTAACCACGTTAATATTTACAACAACCCCATTTGGGGTGTGGTGTCAGCGCTATGCCAGGGGTGGGGAAAACGTGGCCCCACGAATGAAAACAAGTTGCAGAGGATCATGGAGCCCGGGAGGGAGGGAGCCAGGGCTCCGGCGGGGTCCGCGCGGGCAGCCTCTGCAATGCTCTGGCCTCTGCTCACACAGCAGACGGCGGGCAAGACCAAGGGCCAAAGAATATCCCTTCCAGAACTGGCAGAAAACAGGAGGATCAAGTGTGATGTTCTTATTCCGGCCCCGCTCCCACGGCCGCTTGCCCATGACCGGCGCCGGGGCTGAGCTCAGGCCCTCAGACACTTTACCAGGACTGCAAAGGGTAACGCTCCCCACACCCCGATGTCACAAACAAAGGTGCCCGTGGGTGTGACAGCACCTCCTTGGGGGCATCCAACCTGAGATCACGACCTCTCGCTGCACACATGGAGCCCGAAATGAACTTAACTGAACTGTGGGCAGAAAGCTAGCCGCGAAGGCACCAGGACAAGCGGTTTCCCTCCTGCGACCCTTTGCTTCTTTCATTAACCCAGTCGGGGAGAAAGGATCGCTGACCTTACTGGCTCCCGTTTCTCCGGAAAGACTGAACAGGATGAGAAACTGTGCATGACGGTAAAGTGAAAATCAGAAAGTGAAGAAGGTGCAGGAAGGGTCCAGGAGGGGAAAGCTGCATCCCCAGCCCTTTCCCTGCTCTACTCTTAGCAAGGATGTGACTGCAAACAAGATGAAGACACAACCTCTCGCCCTGCTGGGCACAGTCCACACAGTCAGACCTGATAATCCTTTAAAGTCTGAAATACCACACTCTCTATCTCACATGCTTTCTTTAATTTCAGGGTCTCTATCACTGAGAAGTGCCTTGTCTGGGCTGCAGGGTGACTCCTCCGTGAAGCACAGAGGACACAGCACCTGGGTCCCATGATACTTTTAACACAAACGTGTTTTAACTTCTTTAAAAAAAGAAATTAACCAAAAACCCCCAAGCTCTTAGGGTCAAAGGGTACATACATGTACATACGTACAGTTGTAAACTATAATTCTGGATACATTTTGAGGGAGGAAGGGGGTTTTTCCGAGGCTATGTCACATGCCAGGATCCGAGGGGGCGGGTGTTGTGCCCCAGCACCCCCCAGCCTCGGGGGCAAGCCAGCTTCCCAGCTGGCCAGTGGCTTCCAAAGGCGGCCCAGGTGCTGTTCAGGAGGCCGATGGCCCTCACCGCTGTCCAACCTGAGCCCACAGAAGAATCCAGAGCTCTTCCCGTAAGAGGACAGCTAGCAATTTATTCTGCATTTGCCTTTTGAACTCAAACTCCAAACAAGTTTTAATATGGACTCCTCCACAAAATAGGATCTTTTATAGGGTGTCAAGGCAAAAACAGTAGCACATTCATTAAAGAATGTATAAGCTCATGAACCACATTCCTTCCTAGTCCTGCTGCTGGCATCATGGGCGTCTCTGCCCCCAGGGGAAGTAAATGAAATGCAGGAATGCCCTCAGTCCTTGGACCACAGGCCCTCCTCCTCCCTCCCCTGGTCCATTCCCAGTGGAGGGGATGATGAACAAAGCCACAGAGACACACCCCGTGGCTGTTTTCATGGGAGCTACTTCAGTTTTTGAAATGCAGAGCATAAAACAAACAACATAGCTTAAAATAAAGTGAACTAAAACATTAAAAACATTGTCAGTCTCAATGAAATATGTTTATGCAGCCCAACCCCATTTCCCCTCATGGAAACAAAAATTCACCATACAACACAAACTAAGTGAAACGTACAAAAATGCCTCTATTAGTACTCAAACACCTTTAAAACATGCCTTGAATAGGTTAAAAAAAAAATTCTCCATACTACATGAACTAAGTGAAATGTACAAAATTGCCCTTCTCACTACTAAAACATACTCAAATGTCTTTAGAAATGTTTTTAAAAGTACCTTACAATGCAAACCAAATGAAATGTACAAAAATGCCTTTTCAAAGGGAGACCGTGAGCATGGTATCATCTATGTAATGATAATGGGCTCCTCTTGCTCGTTCTCTTTGAACATTTTATCCTTTCGTTTTCAATGCATTTTCACGGTAATTTGGGACGGCTTCTAATTGCTAGGCCTATTAAATACCCACTGCTTTCATGTATTATGTGACAGCTCTTTTGTTTCTCAGAGGTTTTTCCACAGGGCAACAGATTATATTTTCATTCTTTTTCACGTGCATTTTTCTTTTTTGTTGTTAAACAGTACTATTTTTCATTTACATGGTAAAGGACAGTCTCATGCAAAACACTGCTTTCCTATAAAAACAATACTTTAAAGTCCAACAGACAGGGCAGCCCGGGTGGCTCAGTGGTTGAGCGTCTGCCTTTGGCTCAAGTCCTGATCCCAGGATCCGGGATCAAGACCCATATTGGGCTCCGTGCACGGAGCCTGCTTCTCCCTCTGCCTGTGTCTCTGCCTCTCTCTCTCTTTCTCTCTCTCTCTCTCTCTCTGTGTCTCTCGTGAATAAATAAATAAAAACTTTAAAAAATAAAAAATAATAAAGTCCAACAGACAGAAGGTAGGGTCCCATCCCACTTACTTCTCTGTGACTCAGGGTGAACACCAAGCTCCCCTAAGCAGGTTTCTTCATGTAAGAAGCAACACAGGGCAAGGCTGGTGGGCGCTGAGTACATACAGATGTACCATAAACCACAGAGATTATTATCACAATGGCCATCATGACCTTTTTCCTTCAAATCTCAATACTTTCTCACCAAGGCTGGTCTGTTAATTATTGGAATGATGCCCGTTTTACACTCTGAATAATAATTTATCACCACAAATTATTTTGAAGGGTTGTCACTGGGCAAAAATATCAGCTTTTAGCTATGACAATATATTTGACTACAAATACATATTTTCATTCATTCATATGTAATATGTGTATTGTGTGATATAATAGACAATGTATTTTTCATTCCTTTCCACATACAGAGTCGGACTCCATTTTATCATGAAGTAGGAAAGGAATTAACAAAAATTCTGATTAAATAATTCTACAAAACTGTGGTGAAATAAATCAAAGAAGAGCTCAATAAATGGAGAGATATTTCATGCTCATGGATAGAAGGAATATTGTCAAAATGTAAATTATTTCCAAATTAATCTATAGAGTCAATGCAATCCCAATTAAAATCCCAGTAAGTTATTTTGTAGCTATCAACACATGGATTCTAAAGCTTACATGAGGAGACAAAGCACCCAGGATAGAGAACACATTATTGAAGGACAAGAAAAAATTTGAAGGATTGACATAATCAGACTTCCAGTCTTGCTATAAAGCTACAGTAATCAAGACAGGAACGATAATGGCAGAAGAATAAGACAAATAGATCAATGGAATGGAACAGATCCACATAAATGTAGTCAAATAATAACTGACAAAAGGAACAAAGACAATTCAATGGAGAAACAATAGACTTTTCAGCAGAACATCTTAGAACAACTAGACATCCATATAAAAAAATCTAGACACATACTTTATACCTTTCATAGACATTTTTTTAAAAGATTTTATTTATTTATTCATGAGAGACACAGAGAGAGGCAGAGACACAGGCAGAGGGAGAAGCAGGCTCCATGCAGGGAGCCCAGATGCAGGATCAGGCCCTGGGCTGAAGGCGGCGCTAAACCGCTGAGCCACCCGGGGCCGCCCACCTTTCATAGACATTAACTCAAAATGGATCACAGCACAGATCTAAATGTAAAATGCAAAAGTAATCCTGAAAACTTCTGAAAGCTTTCTTATACCCAAACCTAGGGCAATCTGTCTTACTGAATAAATAATCAGTAACATACAAATATTTTTAAAATAAACACAAAAATTATAAATATGTGTACCTGCTTAAAAGAGGTATCATCCACTACTTGCAACTAAGTGAATTACATGCACACAAAAATACAGCCTAAGGTCTTGATCATATTTACTGATTCTCAGCTCCTATTACACAGGCCAGCATTCTTACTCATATTTTAAGACTATGGATAAAAACATGAAATAAGTGTGTTTTACGTGGAAAACTGTTCACATGAGGCAAACTTTAAAAAACTCTCCTTCCTCCAACTAGACTCCAAATACAAAGTATTCCTGAAGGATTACTAATTTCTACAAGCAGTAGACAAGGTCTCCAACTCACTTCCCCTACCCACCCCCATAAAAAACAAAAACAAAATAAAAAACACAGAAACAGAAAATATGAGTGCTGACCCCTCAGCAGGGGAGGGGGGGAGGTATGTAGATAGAAAGTCTAGACCACAAGAGCCAGGTCAACTGGAAGGAGTATGAACCAGCCTTGCCCTGTATACAGCAGCTGCCAAGGCTGAGAACCTCAGCAGTATGTAGATCCACAGGACAGCAAGTGGGGACAAAGGGAGCCAGAGTAATCCTCAACTGGGGTACATTCCAGCTTGGAAAGAGAAGTTAATTATTCTTAGGCAAAAGCTTTCCACTTAGAACTGCAGTATTCAGCCAACATATTAAAACAAAAATCGCCAAAAATGAGCAATCGCTAAGAACAAGGATCTACAGAAATAACAATTGGTTTAGATTCTCAAGGACTGCAGACATTGAAAATAACAGCTAGAGAACACAGAATAGCTGTATATGACATGTTTAAAGGAATAAAGGATGAACGTTTGAAGATGATCATACAACAGATCATCAGGTACAAACACAGAAAATGGAACTTGTAAAACTGACCAATATAATCACATAAATAAAAGCTCAAGCATTGAAACAGAAAAAATAAATATAGAAACAAAGACAGAAAAAGGCAATAGTTAGAAAATCAGTGAACTAAAAGATAAACCAAAGCATTTATGTACAATGCAACAAAAGAAATAAATATTCCCTAATAATATATAAAAGATAAAAATTATTAGAAAGCCTAAGATACAGAAAATAGAATAAGATGAATAAGAAGGTATTAACATGTCTGATTGGAGTTCCCAAGTTACAAACTGAAGAGGCTTTAGGACATAATATATCTAAAGACAGATCAGTTGGAGATTTCTGGTACTAATGAATAACTATAAATCTACAACTCTAGCCAGTTAGGCAAAAAGAAATACAAGCATATACACATGATGGTAAAAATGCAAAATATGAGAGATAAAGAGGAACTTCGAAAAGTGGTCAAAGAGAAAGGAAGGACCACCCACAAAGAACAACAGTTTGCATAAAAGCAGACTGCAGCCCAGGTGGCTCAGAGGTTTGGCTCCGCCTTCAGCCCAGGCGTGATCCTGAAGACCCGGGATTGAGTCCCATGTGGAGCTCCCTGCAAGGAGCCTTCTTCTCCCTCTCCCTGTGTCTCTGCCTCTCTCTCTGTGTGTCTCTCATAAATAAATAAATAAATAAATAAATAAATAAATAAATAAATAAATAAATAAATAAATCTTTAATTAATAAATAAATAAAATCTTTAAAAAAAAAGAGCAGAAATTTCAACAGTAAGACAGTGAAGACAGATTATTGAGCAAAAAATAAAAGTCAACCTTCTATTGTCAAGAAAATAGGTGTGTTTTTTTGTAATAAGAGCAAAAACGTTAACATTTACAAATAGATTATTTTTAAACAGGAATTTACCATTGATAAATCTGCTCTAAAAGAATTTCTAAGAAATTATATAATCCTAAAAAGACTGTAAGATACAGAAGAAGGAAGTGAACAAATATAATGGTAAACATATTGGTACAACCAAACTCACACTGTCTATCTGAAACAATAATAATGGATGCCTAACTTCTAGGCTTAAAAAGACAGAAGTGAAATATGCATTAAGTAAAACATAAAAACTTTAAGGGTGAAGGTAAATGATAAAACACTCAATTCCAAGGCAATTAAAACAATTTTAAACATCTATGAACTCAATAAAATAGCTTCAAAATATATAAAGCAAAAATATAGAGGCCTAAGGGGAGAAGTAAAGTAATCTCCCAAGAGTAGATTTCATCATCTTGAACCACCTATTGATTGATAGGTCAAGGAAACAAAAGTAAAAACAATACAAAACAAAAAAGATGCAAAATATCGAATATCATAATTAACAAGCTTGACTTAATTGACAAATAAAGAATTCCACATCCAACCTTAGAGAGAACAATAATCTTCTCATGTGCACATGGAATATTTATAAAAACCATATACTAGGCAACCTGTAAAAAGTGTCAAAGAAGATGTATCATAGAGACCCATATTCTGTGGTTGCAATTTTAAATTAGAAGTTTAAACTAAAACATAAATTTAAAATAACCACATATTTATAACACCAAAAGCACAACTCTAAACTTTTGGATTGAAAAAGAAATCATAATATCTATTTTAAAAGAATGATGAAAACAGTGCAAATCAACACTTGTGTGCAGTAAAAGAAGTAGTCATTTCAAAGCTTGAACTGAATTGTTCTACTGTCAATTCAGTTTTGTGGGAGTTACATTTCTCGGAACCCCCTTTCATCTAGGGCTATTGGTTAGAGTTAAACAGAAGAGGAGGAATCTGTGCCAGATTTGGGAGGTGGAAATGGAGCAAGTCCTCACCTAAAGTCTTCAAAGTCAGACAGAATTATGGGCAGTCACAGAAGTTCAGGCAAGGCTTCAGCTTGCCCTAGCTGCCCCGGCCTCGTACCCTGCTTCTCTGCCTGACTTCTGGCCACTGCTGAATAGTGGTCCAGCACCGAGGTAGTAGCTACCAGAAGTAACAGATTCCCTGAAACTTCTCCATTGAGTTCTTCCATCTTGGTCGCCTACGAAGTGACTAGCTAAGTTTGGCTTCACAGATATCCGGGAAAGCGCCCACTTCTCCACCCAAACCAGTGCTTTATGAAGAATTCTTAGGGATTCTGTAGATAATTATTCTCCTTTTGAGAAACAGTTGCTGGGTTATTACCAATCCCAAAAGGGCCTGAACAGTGATCATGGACCATAACCAAGTCTCCACACAATCTAATCTGCTCATATTTATGGGACTGTTGTATGACCCACCAGACATGAAGCTGTATGTACACGGTGGCATCCCATCGGCAACTGGAGTAGACTCTGAAGACACAGGTAAGTTGCATGAGCAAATGTCACAGGTACTCACAGGTGTTGGTCCTGCCACACCACCTACCCTACCTCTCTCAATCTGCACCTATGTCGTCATACAGAGCTCCCTATGACCTGCTGCCTAAGGAAATAAAAATCTAGGTCTGGATTATATCTGGTTCTGCAGAAGATATTAGGGCCACCTAAAAGGAGACAATCGAAGCTGTGGAACTCTGAGCCCCTTACACGTGTCATCCTCTGGAGGACCAGCCATCCATCTATGGCAGGTTGATCACAACTGATGAAAGGCACAGAGATTTGTTTTCACTTGAATTGAACCTACTTTGGATACGGGTTTGCTTTTCTGCTTCCGCCCAAAACACCATATATGGGCTTTCTCAATGCACTATCCACTCACAAGGTATTGGCTTCTGACAGAAGCATTCATTTTACAGCAAATGATGCATGACGATGAGCTTATGCTCTTGGAATTCACTGATCTAACCCTGTTCCTCATCACCCTAAAGCAGCTTCCTTCACTGAAGGAGAGAATGAGCTTCTAAAGACTCGGTGAGGGTGCTGGCCTATGCGCAACACTTGTAGGCTGGGAGATATCCCCTAGGACAAAAGAGATGCTTGGTAACAGCCACTAAAGCAAGGCACTGACTCTGCCACCACCAGGATCCACAGGTCTGAGAATCAAGGGATAGAAACAGGAATGGCTGCCATTCCCATTCCTATAAATATAGGCTGTTCCAGCTTAGAGGGGTTAGTTGTCAAAGGAGGACAGCCTCCACCACTCCACCAGGGAACTCAATAATGCTTCCATTAAACTGCAGACAGAGGTTGCTATCTGGCCACTCTAGGCTACTAACATCACTAAATCAGTGGCTAAAGAAGAGCTTTTAGTACAGTTGGGGTGACTGATGGACACTTCCAAGAAAAATCGGGTTGCTCATAGAGGATGCAGGCAGGGAAGAGTTTGACAGAATGCAGATGGTGGGGTGTCTCCTTTGCTCCCCTATCCTGTGATCAAAGTTCATGGAAACATCTAACAACAAATACTGTCTATTTGCAAAGTACCAGGTGAAGCAATGTTTATGTCACTGCACCTGCCAAGGAAATACGACCACACAGGATGGTTGCACAGGGCAAAGGGAATGTGGAATGGGCAGGAGAAGGATGTTAGAACCCCAGCTGCATCCCTGTGATCACCTGTAGAACTGAGGATGGCAGGAGCTATACACATTTCTTCCTTGGTTGGTATGAATGTATTTGCACGTGTGGGTATGTGCGTGAGAAGTAATTATTTTGTTTCTTTTCCCTACAATATAACATGAGATATATTAATAGTGTATGAATAGCTTTTATATTCAAGTATCCAAGATAAAGGATTTTTAAAGGACACTGTTCCTTAGACCGATGAGAAATGAACTTCATTGAAGTGGATAAAATGACCCTTCATATCCTCTTTTAGGGAGATGGTTGGTGTGTTTTCAGTTGAATAAAGAGGAGCTGCATCATAATATGTAGAAGCACGACTCTGCTATCTTCTTTATCTAGAAGTAAAACACAGTTAACAGTGGTATACATGATACCTCGTAAACAAGCAGTACATGATGCTGGATTGTTCTGTCATCAAATTGATTAAAGCTACTTCCCAGAATCCCCTTCCCTGAATGCTCCCAGGGACAAGCTGGCCTATGGGGGTACTTGCCTGAGGTTTGGGAGGTGGTAGCAAAGCAGTCCCCCCAGGAAGGGTAGCCTGCTGGTCATATATGGTTGGAGATCATGTGGAAGGTCCTGGTGGGCCCCAGTCTGCTCTGGCTCTCCAAAGCTCTGCACGGGGCCCAGACCCGGCCCCTCACCCAGTATCTGGCTGTACTCACAGAGGTGGTGCCACACAAAGGTAACTGCTCTCAGGAACTCCCCTGAAAGGCTCTCTCTGGCAGATGCGGGCTGCTCAGGACCTCAGCTTTCCCCGTACCACTAACTGGTTAGCAACTTCTCTGCTCATCCCCTAATGCTCCCTTCTGGCCCCAAGCTTCCCATTAAAACAAGCAGGTTGAAAACGGATGAACTTTGTTTCCCCCTTCAGAAATTACAAAGATAGGATGCCTTGGTGGTTGAGGGTCTGCCTTTAGCTCAGGGTGTGATCCTGGGGTCCTGGGATCGAGTCCCACATCCAGCTTCCCATAGGGAACCTGCTTCTCCCTCTGCCTGTGTCTCTGCCTGTGTCTCATGAATAAATAATATATTTTTAAAAATTATAAAGACCAAACAAACATGCAAACAACAATAACAAAAGAAACCCAGAGAAAGTAGAAGGAAGGTGTAATGTTCAGAGACCTTCAGAAACATTCCCTATTTCTTCCTTCAGAGTTCCTCCTGGGAAGTGCTTTCTGACCTCCTTTGAAGTTAGAAGTAACCATGCTAAAAAAAAAAAAAAAAAAAAGAAGAAGAAGAAGAAGAAGAAGTAACCATGCTTTGGCTAATGGAACATGAGCAGAATCCCAGGTCAGTCTCATCGCCAGAGCCATGTACGTGCCCATGTGAGACCACAGAGCACTTCTCTTTCCATGGCACAATGATCACAAGAGCACTTGTCATGAGGAAGACATCCATGACCCCAGCTCTCGTTGTAAATCAGATGAGCAAAAGCTCCCTCCCGGCCAGGATGTGTACACAAGAAATAAACCTCTGGGGTATAGGGCCAAATTTGGGGTTTGTTAACCCCTCACAACCTATACCATCTTCACTGATAACAAAAATTGGTATATGAAATAGGGTGCTACCCTAACAAAACCTAACATGGACAGCACTGACCGTGGCCAGGTGGCAGAGAAGGAAGCACACTGTGATCAAAGGTGAAAAATGGCATTCATTAGCAAAGGTCCACTGTTTGTTTTTCATTTATCTTGGAAGGCAAAGGACACCCTAAGAGAATTCTAAGTCTAGGTTCAGTGAACCGTTTTCATAAAGAGCTAGATCATAGGTATTTGAGGCTTTATTTTAGCCACATGGTCCTATGAGGTCACACCATTTAACTCTGCTGCTGTGCCTTAAACACAGCCATAGATCATGTGGAAATGATGGTCAGGCTATACTAAATAGAACTTTATTTAAAAACAAAAATCAGGCATTGAATCAGAGCTGGTCCCTGACCCGAATCTGAAGACCTCTACTCCAGAAGAGGTCACTCAACAAAACATTACAAGCATGGGTTCGTTGCTGTTGGCTGCATGTGTTAACACAGTACAAGACAAACACAAGACCAGAAAATAACTAGTTGGTCATAAGGAGGAATAAGTGGAAGCAACACAGTCCAGAATGGTATGGATTTGTCAGATGGCAAGAGGGAAGTGATTCAACTTGTGTTCTAGAGTGAGAGGTGATTAAAACAGCCATGTGGGGAAAACCAAGCTCACTGCTGAAAAGTGGATGTATGAAGATGTCTCAGTGAAGTCCCATCTGGAGTATGGTGCCAGGAAATTCTTTCAAGTGGACAAAAGGCCGCATGGAAAAGAGGAACAGAAAGTGTGTTACTCAAACAGGCTAAAGGGAGGCACAAGCTAAGAGAAACAGAGATAGGGGGAAGGGAGAGGAAGCGAGTGGGAGAGAAATGGGGTGAGAAGCCTGAGGAACACAGCAAATCTAACAAGTATGTCTTAAAAAGATCTATGATGACCACTGACACCTGGAGATGCCTGAAATTAAGCAGGAGGAAGCTGATTAAGTTTTGAGAGATTTGTGTTTCCAAAAACAATACCAGCCTGCAGCATGGCTGTTCTAGACATCAAGGAAATGCTGCATTCTCTGTCCATGACAGCCAATGGGCTGAGACAACTGCTCAGTCCTCAGGTGGGAAAGACTCCCCAACAGTTAGCCCAGATGTGTTCAAGAAGGTGATCAACAAGGAACAGCACCCCCCAGGGGAGGTTCAGCGGGCCGAGAAAACAGCAGACAAAGGGTTCATTTTCAGGACAAGGGTCTGGGTCTAATGAAGAATCAATGGGTTCTCAGACCCAGGACCAGGGACCATGGAACTGCCTGCCTGGAGATTTAGCATTGCTTGTGTCGTCCTTCCCCTGAAGATCAACAAGGATAAAGGACAGTTCTTTGAAAAATTAAAGCAAAGCAGACATGTGATGAAATTAAGAAAGGTAAAAAAGAAAGTAATCATGTTATAAATAAAAAGACAGTATATGCAAATGAGAACAGTATTATCAATGCATACGATTAAATTTGACAATTTGGATGAAAAGTAAAAATTCCTAGAACTATCTTATTGAAACTGACTCAAGAAATAAAATTAGAAATATGAAACAATTCTTTTCATATCAAAGACACTGAAATGGAAGTTCTTAAATCTCCCTACAAGGAAAAAGCAACAGCCCCAGTGGTTCTCCAGGCAAATTCTATCAACCAACATACAGAAAACTCTTAAACTCTTATAGAAAACTGAAAAAGAAGACATGCTTACTGATTTATTTTATAAGACTAGCAAAACTTTAAAAGAAAACAACAGTTTGATAAAGGAATATTCCAAACTCACTTCACCAAAAGTATATTTGCAAAACCCTTAATCAAAATGTTAGCACATCACATCCAACATTTTGTAAGAGATACCATGAAAATGGAGTTTGCCTCAGGAATATAAAAATTGTTAAATGTTAGAAAATCTGTAATTATTACTCATTACATCGACAGATTAAAAAACAACTTAAAGAGCATATATGATCACTTCAATTTGGTAAAATTCAAAACCCAATCACATTTAAACTTTTTGTGTAAAGTGTAACAAAAGGAAATCGCAAAGGGTAACTACAAAATCAGCATTATCCTAAATAAACAAAAAAGAACTCTCTTTAGAATTAGGAAAAAAGCAAGGGTACCCACAATCACCAATTCTGCCAATATAACATTAGAGTTCTTAGCACAATGATATAGGAAATAGAAATGTAAGGCCTTCATACTAGGAAAGAGAAAATAAAACTCTCATTATTTCAAGTGATATGTTACCTAGGTAGAAAACCTGAAAGAATCTACATTTATAAGTTATAAAAAGGGCAAGAATGCAAGTTATAGAATAACACATATAAACTGTAAAACTTCACTAAAGCACACAGATGAATGGGAAGATGCTCCATTGCTCATGGACAGAAAAACTTAGTATCATATCAATTCTTTTTTTTTTTAAGATTTTATTTATTTATTCATGAGAGACACAGAGAGAGACAGAGAGTCAGAGACACAGACAGAGGGAGAAGCAGGTTCTATGCAGGGAGCCTGATGCGGGACTCGATCCAGGGATCCAGGGATCACACCCTGAGCCAAAGGCGGGTGTCCCCATAATATATCAATTCTAATCAGTGAATCAATAGTGTCAATATGACACTAACAAAATCCCAGTTGAGTTTTCCATATGGAGGTTGACATAATGTGACTACATAGTTTATAGAGAAGAAAAAAAGGTCAAGAGTAACCAAGAAATCTTTAAAGGAGTTGAAAGTTACTTGCCCTGCTTAATCTAAATACTTAGAAAGCTTTAGTAATTATAGTGTGTATGTGTGTGTACCTGCAGTACTACAGGATAAAAATTAAAAAAAAAAACATAACAGAATAGAGAACTCGTAACAAAACACTCACATATGGAATTTTGACATTTGACAGATATGGGGAAAGAAACAGCTAAAAGTGATTATCAAAAGTTCATTCACCTCAAGGAAAAAAATGTAAATGATCCTCATCACTACCTCATACCATATACATACGATTATATATGTATATATATATATATATACACACACACACATATATGTATATGATAAAATGAACACAAACAAAAGCAACAAAATAATGACAAAAAGCGTAATATGAAGCTTACTTCAGAGGGCAGGCAGGGGAATGGGCTGGGAGCAGCATATAGACTAAAATACGTTATAGGATATACCCTAGTTTGCACTGGGTTCATGAGTGTTTATTTTATTTAATTTTTAAAAGATTTTTTATGTATTTATTCATTGGAGACACAGAGAAAGAGGCAGAGACACAGGCAGAGGGAGAAGCAGGCTCCCTGGCTGGTCATAGCTGTAATGTCCCAACACCAAGTCTGAGGGGCAGTAAAGGACATTAATGGCATGGGCAGAAGGTCCAATTCAAGACTTTGCAGTCAAGGCCCCATTCCAAAAGTTTGAATCCACCATCTTCTCCACCAGGAACCTCCTGTAAGTGGTGACCATAGAGATCTGGTCTATTCACAGGATTCTCTCAGGCAATAACCATCTTGAGAAAACTTCTCAGGAATTTCAGTGCTCTAAAAAGAAGCTACTGTACTTTCCTGCCTGTAGGTTTGAAATACAACAAATTATTCATCCAATATATTTTAATTGTGTTGATAATTGGAAATCCCCATTTCTAGCAACAAGTTTTTTAAAAGTGATTTGATTTGACTCTAAGATACAATTCGCCTTAGGTAACCCTAATAGCCTCACCCAGGTCTATATTCTTATTCTGTCTTGGCACCATCATTCTAGAAACCTGGGCAAAGTCAGAAAACTAGTTGGCAAAGTTACTCCCAGTGGTTTCTCAGGTGATGGTTCTCATTACTGCTTAAGTCACTCTCACCTGAGTATGGCATCTGGGGTCAGAAGTGTAAGCCCCGGTAAAAAAGAAGGAACAAAAAAAATTATTTACATTCCCAGTGATGGCTGAACTCATTAAGTTTTCTTCAGAACTTCTTTTTCCCTTTCTTGTGATTTTTTTTTTATCATATCCTTATACAAACAGGGCACAGACGCAACATTAGTCATGCCTCAATTTGGTCAAATGGACAAAATATATGAACTGCCCCAACAATCCTTTTTTCTCCTCCCAAATGCACCTGTGGTCAAAAGCCAGCATTTCCAGGAGTGTGTCATTTTCCTGGTTTGAAACCAAGAAATCACAACCTAAGTATCTAATTCCTCTTGGTAATTTTATATACCATTATATATACCATTACCCAAAGCTAACAAAATTGTGAAAAAGGGGGGTCAGTCAATATGTCATTTGGCATGAACTGTCATGCTAGAAAATAAAAAAGTATGTCGAAACGTGACTTTTACTTAAACAATCTATACCTCTCCACCAATGTTTAATAAACCAAAGTTTATACACAACGTTTATCACATGAATAGAAACACATCCCCGGCTCTTTCATGCCCAGATTAAAAAATCCTAGCACTCATGTAGTTTTCAGCCAGAAAATACATCTACAGGAGACCTCGGCAAGGAGAACCCTCTGCGGTACAAATACACTAGAAACAGTGACCTACACTTCTTCGGGGTGCAATGTGTGCCCGGCACTGTGCTACACATTCAGATGATCTAACCTTTTAACGCCCAATGAGCTCCCGGAGCCTGGCTGTGCTCGTGTTATTTCACAGATGACGCATCTGAGGCTACGGCAGATAAATTCATTTGTCAGGGACACACACTAAGTGCTAACACAGACCCCAGTCCAGGCCTATCAGCAAAGTTTTGTGCCGTTAACCAGTGGGCTAGGTGATGGAAGTGCCAGCTGCGAAGGACACCGGACCTACACCCATAAATCATACATTCGTTCATGTGGCTCCCGCTGTACGGCTTAGGGCCATGTTAAGTAAGGGGAGCTCTGGGTTTCTCCCCTGAAAGAACTAATGATTAGGTGAGGAGACAACAGAAGCTCACAAAACCATTCTGGACGTCAGATGACAGTGATGCTGTGGTGAAATGATTTCGAATGGTTTAGCTGCTGCGCAGGCCTCAGAGGCAGAAACCAGCAGGGACAGAGTGTGCCGCAGAGGCCAGACCGCTGAAGCTCAAGGAGCAGAAGCTGAATGAGCAGCTCAGAGGGGAAGAGGCTTGCAGGGGAGGGCAGCCACTCAGGAACAGGAGCTGGAGACGCAGGTGCTCTCGGCCCCTAGGGTCCAGGCTCACAGGTTATCCTAGGGGGGGAAACAGGAGTTTAAGGATGACATCAGGGCAGCAGAGATGAGCTGCTTCAGGGTGGAGCACCACCCAGGGGGGTGCCAATCCCAGCGCTGGCCCCAGGAGACCCTCAGGAAATAGCAGTGAAGGAGAATGGGTGAAGTCCAATGAATGGTGCTGCTGCCATTCATATCAGGTCATGGAAAGGACTAGCTAGCGGACGAGCAGATTATTCAGACACCCAGGGCAGACTTTACCACTCGCCATTAGTGATCAAACATATCAACGTGATTAATACCCCCATAAAACATCCTTAACACAGTAATATATCAGCTCCAACAGTAGTATTACCTCTTAAATAGAATGATTTAAAAATATCAGTAAGAACCAGGAAATTTCACATATAGTTCAATCAGAATAATTTCACATGCCACGGTGTTTATGGCAGTGACTTCTGAGACAACAGCCACAAATGGATCCTCTGCTTAATGGGGAAGACACCGGGAATACTGAGCGTAATGAAAATAAATGACGTCCACCTCCCCTGAGCTCATCGTCAGGAAGCAGCTCTACCAAGATTTGTTTTAACATTAAAAGAGAAAAGAACTGATGTGTAACTCCATTACACAGAATAAAAGTTGAGGACGTTGACATCAGTGTGAAATTTCAACAGGAAAACGGCTACTGTGCCAGAACCGGAGCTGGGAATTCTAGATCTGCAGGGATCTCCAGGAAAGTTTCCCAGGAAAAGCCAAATGGCCTGCATCTGGCCCCAGCTCTGCACCTAGGTGACCTTGAAGAAATGAGCTCACCTCTTTGAATCTCAGTGTCCTCATCTGGAATGAATGCCCTTCCAGTTCTTATGTATGTGGCATATTCCTTCACAGCAACAATAAAAATGCAACCACAGAAGACCCGCTAGTGACAATAGCTCCTGGGGGCATATTCTGTGACAGGCATTACTCTAATTACCTCACATGTACTAACTGGGAACATCGTTGCCTTAGAAGGCAGGTACCATTCTATTTTACGAACAAGGAAACTGAGGCATAGAAAGGTTAAACAATTTGCCGAAGATCACAGAGATGGAAAGGGACGAGGCCAAAGGGTTAATGAAGGCAGACGCTCTTGACTATTACCCCCTCTGCCTTTTTAAAGGGAGAAGACTAGGTAGGTACTCTGCATATATTCAACTATGCACTTTAATATACCAAGGATGCTTCTAAAGCTTCTTATTAGCCCTTGAAATCGCAACCACCTTTCCTGCAGAAAATTACAGTTTTTTCCTTATCTTTTGTTTATACCACAGTTAAATTATCACTAAAATGACTTGTGAATTACTGGTTGCAGTTACAAACACCTGCCAAGTAAGATTTTCTTGCATGCATAGAAATTCATAGGGAAGTGTATCTATAGTCACCTCTACTCCAATTCCTAAGAACACGCACTATTCCCATGCACCCCCAGAATTATGAGACTAGAGGAAGCATGAACACAATTTCCTGCTCCTCAGAGGAGATGCCAGACATATTTAGCCGCCTTCTCCAACCTTCCACCCACCAAGAAGAGTGAAGGATTGAGTTTCTCCTCATTGACATCCTTCCACCCACTGGGGGCGCTGAAATGTTGTCTGGAATAATAAAGCCAATTTCCCTGTACAGTGATGGAGCTTGTTTTGGAAGAATTAAAATTCTTTCTCCAGGTATAGCTAAAAGAAATATTGATATACCTACCCTATAAAAAAAATGCCCAATGCTGGAAAACTGTTTTGGAATGACAAGTACTTATGGTGATTGTTTGGAAAGACCTAGCTCACCAAATCATGTAAAAGCAAGAAAGTAGAAGATCATATCCTCAGTCAAAATCCTGCTCATTATATATTTAATAAAAGTATGTACGCTTATATGGATTTCAATATCATACTCAAACAGAAATCAATTTTGTTGCAATATCTGACTATTTAAAATTTATGGGAATAAAAGTTTTCCATTCCAGTTGAAATATTAACTATTTCTAATCATAACTTTTAGCTAAAACAAATCTGGTTGCAGCCAGCTGGTATTTTGACAAACTGAAAAATGTATGTCAACTTTCCTAACAATGGCAGGCCAATTTTGAGAAAAGCATGCTGATTTTGGACATAATAAATTAGAGGATTTAATTCTGATAGACGGTTTCTGTGCATTTAATAATGGGAACCAGTCCTGAAAAATGAAGTGACATCATAAGACTTAGAATTTAAAGTCTTGTCTCATCAGTTCCAAGTTTTCTGATCCCAGGTGTCAAGTCTATCTTGCTCATCATGCCCTATACTATATATTTTATATATAATTAAAATGTCCGTGAAAAGCAACAGAAAATAGTTTTCATATTATTAAAATGTTAAAATTCAAGATATCCTATCACATGTCCTATTTATTTCACGTCTAGATAATTCCTCACAATTATGGGGTTAAAGCTATTTAATAGCTTTTATTTAAAAAAATAAAATAAAAAATAAAAACAACAACCCTATTTAACAGCTTATTATGTAGAAAATAATTAAGCGAGATGGTGAAGTTTCAATTCAGAATTTATTTTCACAGTATAATAAATAGACCTCAAGAACTACTTTAACTTCAAGATCAACTGATGCAGATTCATGGACTGATCCTAGGCAGAAATTAAGTGAAATCAGTGTGTGAGTAAGGTCAATTAGGGAAATACCAAGTCAAGACAAAACTGTTTTATTTTTAACAATTCTATCAAATCACTTCATACAAAGGCAATTACATAAAGCAAAACATCACTGCGTGCTTGGATGATGCCAAGATCATTTTGTAATCCAAGCGTCCTAGGAGAGGATGGATGTGCTTTAAGAAGATTGCCAGACTTTCTCTACTACGAGAACTGATGGAAGTCTAATAGAAACCAAAATCAGGCATATTCATGGGAAAGAAGAAATCTGTCCAAGATTTCAGGCAGCAAAAATAGATCTGCAGAGCTCCTGAATTACATCAGAGCCCAGCTATTCTTGTAAAGCGCTCGAAGGTGGAACCCTGGCCTGGCCCCAAGCGACTATTTCCATCTTCCAGAGGTAGACCTCCTGGAAGCCAAGCTCTGGTCAGTCTGAGAAATGAACTCACCCCACTCGATGTGAACACCATCCCCATTTTTCAGTGCTCCATCTTTGACTGTATGAAGAGAGAGTATTTTTTGGAAAGTGGAACTGCTGCGTATGGTATTACTAAAAGCAAAATAGAAATGCGCTGTCCAGAGCTCAGAACCGTCCCAGTCCTTCATAATGCCCATGATCTGAGGATGTTGCCCAGTGCTTCCAGATGTTTCCCAATGGTCCTGCAGCCCCAGTCCCCAGCTGAAGGGAGCCTATCCACCTGCCTGAGTCACACTCCCTGATTCTGGAACATTGAACACCTCAAAAGATTTACACGGTAGTCAGTCCATGAACCAGGTACAGCAAAGCATAGTCGGTGCATTCTGTTGCCTCTGGACATCATCCTGGGCTACAGCCATGCCATGGGAGGTGCTTACTCTGTGCTTAAAACAATTTAGCTGAATGCCAGGAAAGTGTGGAAATGGTTGATTTCTCAGGGAAAAGTAAAGATGCCTGGATAAATTTTTTAAAGGATACCACTCAGCACTTGCACTATGTGAAGGGGAAGGTAAAGGAACTGCGTAAAGACAAATCCAGAGCTTGAAACAATCCAGAGAAGGGTGCCTTCGGCTGGACTACACAGAATCTGAGACAGATCTATTCAAGAACATTGATTTCCCTAAGGTTTAAGAAGTTAAGAGATCTGTATCACAGAAAAGGTGGTGTGTGTAGGGGCGACATGAACTTCACCCTTGTCTTTAAATATATTAATGGTGCTATAAATAGGCCATCACCTGCTCCTCCTTTTCCATTTGGAAGAGAACAAGCCAGAGGGTTTGAATTACACATTCAACGGAATCACAAGCAGCGATGTCCTAGCAAGAACAGATTTCCAGAGGAAAACTGACATGTTTTCTTCTCTGCTAGTACAGGAATGAGGAGGAGCTGCTCTCAGAGACCCTGCCACCAGTCAGAAGAGTGGTGGAGAGAGATAAAGATGCCATTCCTGAGGGCATTCGAGGCTGATTACAAGGGTGTGAGGACTCCCCTGAGCTCACACCCAGAAGAGGTGCTCTCTGCTTTAGATTTTAGGGTAAAAGAACCAGTTTGTGAACCGTGGCATCATCATCTCCTACATTCTTTTTTTTTTTTTTTATTCTCACCGAATTCCATCAGAAGACAGCACTTCTTGAGTAGTGTGGAGAAAAAGAAAACTTTACTTTTTTAAGAACTCTATGATGATAACAAGTTTTCCCATGCATATTAATTGCGCACCATCTGGCTCAGGATATCAGAAACAAACTGCCAAACACGAAGGACAGCTATTTTGCACAGTGGTGAAATACAAGCAATCATCCACATCTCTGCTCGGTGGACACGAATACGGGTGCATAGTTATATTCTAAGCTACACATATATGTGTATATATATATGCATACACACCATTCAGTAGCGACATCCCCAGATCAACCACTGACCAAAAATATCTCACTGGATAATCGATGCCTGGCACAATCTGCACATGCATAATCATAGGCAGTGCAAAAGTTTGAACCACACAACCAGAATGATCGGTAACAGGAAGTTTACCGCCATCTACAGATTTTCTCTCCCCGCTCAGGGAGCGAGCCAAGGATTCCTGCTTGAAAAATAAAAATTGGCAAAACGGGCATCAGCTGTCGAGTTGCATTCTGCTCCCCGTGCTGGGAGCCACTTTAATGACCTGCACAAAACAGTAAACGCGATCAAGCCCCTCTCTGGAAACCGCAGACTCACAGCAGGCCGACCCCCCACGTCTCCGTCTACGGCACTAAACACACAGGTCGCACGGCAGAGACACCCGATGACCCCTTTCCCGCTCCCACTTCCCCCGCGCTACCCACTTTCCGGGGAGGCCGACTCCAGCGCCGGCCCGGGGCGAGCAGCGGCCTCGGGAAGCCGCCCGGGCGGGGGTCGCGCCGGGGCAGGGGCAGGGGCCGCGGGCGGCGGGGGAGGGGGCGGGGGAGGAGGAGGGGGCGGGGGCGGGCGCTGCCGCCGGGTGCGCGGAGCCGGGGCGAGCACGCGTCGCGTCCGGCCACCCCGGGAGCACCTCGGCAACTTTGTCCCGGGCAGAACCTGCCGGGAAACTTTTCTGTCGCCCGCAGCCCGGGCGAGCCGGGGGGGCCGCGAGCTGCGGGCCGGCCCCGCGGGAGGCCACTCACCAGCCGGAGCGCGAAGAAGACGGCGAGCAGGGCGAGGCAGGCGCCCATGACGATGAGCAGCAGGAAGACGATGAGCGGGTGCTGCTGGCTCATGCAGTAGTAGGACTCGTACAGCCAGTCCCGGGACCGCTGCAGCCCGCCGCCGCCGCCGCCGCCGCCGCCGCCCGCCGCCGCCGCCGCCGCCTCGGCGCGGTCCCGCAGGTAGCGGCGGCGCCGCATCGCCTCCCGCCACATCGGGCCGGCTCGCGGGGCGCCCGCCGAGCGCGCCCGGCCGGGGCTGCGCCGCCCGCGTCCCACCCCCGCGCCGCCTCGGCCCGCGCGGCTGCCGCGCTCCGAGCTGCGCGCTGGGGCCTCCGGCGCGGGCGGAGCTCGGCGCCCCGGGCTGGGCGGCGGCCTCAGGGGCAGCTCCCGGCGCCGCCGCTGCCGCCGCCGCCGCGCGGGAGGGGGCGGGTGCGACCGGGGCCCTCGGCCCGCCTCCCCCCCCCGCGCCGCGCCGCCGGGCCTCCGCCCACCGCCGCCGCCCCCCGACGGCCGGGCCACGCGCAGGGGGCGGCGGGCGGCCGGGGGGGGCCGCGAGGGAGGGGCGCGAGGGAGGGGCGCGCCCGGGCGGGGACCAGCCCTCCTCCGCCCCCCCGCGGTCCGCGGCGGCGGGGCCCGGCCGGGGTGCCCGCTGCCAGCCCCCTCCCCCGCACACGTCCCGCCTCGCTCCGGGGCTGCGGGGGCGCTACCCGCTCCCCACGGCTCCGAGCGCGAAGGGAGGGGCCCGCGGCGGAGGGTGCTCCGCACCCTGGTGCACTAGCTCGGCGCGCGGCGGGGCAGACCGACCCCGGTCCTGGAGGGGCCCCGCCCGGGGGACAGCAGGAACTTCCTCCGGTTCCCGCCCTGCGAGCGCCGGGGAGGGGGCTCTCCTCCCCTCCCCCTCGGCGGGTAGGGGTGTCCCCCCTCCTGCGCTCGGCGCGGCCAGGCTGGGCGCCCGCGGTCCCCCCGCTCCCGCCGAGGGCAGGGGACTTCCCGGGGCGAAGAGGCGCTGGGGCGCCAGGCGTCCCCATAGTGGAGAACTGCCCCAAATGCGCAAATGGAGGAGCGAGGCGGGTGTGATGGAGAGCCGCACCCCGCCACGTCCTTGGGCAGGTCAGCTTGTCACACTTGGGGGTGCCCGATGGGCCCAGGTGCTCCTCGTCGGAGGACCAGGGGGCGCCCTGCGGCCCGCGGGGTCCCGGCCGAGCCCCTCCGCCCGGCGGGTGGCAGCGAGGGCGCGCCCGGATGGCTGCGCGCCGGCGCGGGCGGGGTCGGCGGGGGTCGCCCCCTCCTTGGGGAGGCGCGGGAGACCGCGCTGGAGCCACGCGGGGGCGGACGCGGCGGGGACACCGTCCCCTCCCCACGCGCCCGGGCCTCGCGACCTCGGGCCCTCGCTCTGAGCGATGGAGGAGCTCTTCGGCGCTCCCCAAAGGAGCCACCCTTCTGGAGGTTTCCTCCTCTTCCAGCGTTGTCCTGCGCCAAGACCCTCAAATCCCACCTCCCACCCCACCCCCCACCCCCACCCGCACCCCCCAAAGCCTAGGGAAACCGAGGCCCAGCGACCTCCCGCAAACAGCCCGGGGGCTGGTTCCTCAGCACTCGTGGCCGGTTCCCGCGGACCACACCTGGCACCGCCCGACCTGGGAAACCTTCCCGAACGGTCTCCCGGTCCTCACAAGGCTGTCCTGTCCCCTTCGCCAGCAGGGGCGTGCGAGCTGGGAGCAGAGACACGCCGGGAAGAGGGGGCCGGGGCCTTCCAGGGAAGGCGGCTGGAGTCCGCTCGGCCCCGGGGGGGTCCTGGGCGGGCCGGAGAAGAGAGCCTGGGCTGCGGCACGTGTCCCGAAGCTCCTGGGCCTGGGGCTGGGGTCCTGCCCCACCGGCCTTCAGCTGCTCCCAGACCTTCCCTCCTGCCTGAGATCTGGAGAGCAGGACACGCGGAAGGGACCGTAGATGGAGAAGGTCCCCCTGGAGTGTCTCCTGGTCCTCACGAGGCTGATACGTTCGGGTCCCGGTGGGGGGGGGGGGGGGGGGGGAACGAAACTCTATTAGTTGTCCACAGCCTGCACCTTGCCGTGTCTACCTTCCCCTCTAAAACCGCCCCCGGGTAATGCCAATTTCAGCCTTTGGGGCAAGTCCGAACCCACTCAGTGTGCTGGTTCCTTCTTTTGGACAGGGAATTTTAGGTTTGTGGTGGTCCTGAGGGCAAGCTGCAATGACTGCATTGATGAAGTGGACTTAGAAATGGCCAGACCCTGATCTCTCCTAAGGACAGGGGGGCAGGTTAGACAGTTTCTGTTGTGGGATCCTCTTTTCCTCCCCCTGTGCCCAAGGTCTTTCTGAGTTGGGCACTGTTGTGCATTTCCAGTCTTTTCCTGTTGCAGCAACATACCAATTATTCATCTCCTCTCCAATTCTTGCTGCTTCTTCACCCCTTGTATTGATAAACATCTTCCTTCACCCACTCAAAAAAGAAGAAAAAGTAAATAATCTGTCATTTGGATTTATGGGTAAAAAGAACTGAGAGACTGAGAGAGAAAAGTAAATGTTTAATTATTTTCTTTTTCTTTCTAGTGTGGGAGTTGGGTATTTTTAACTACCAGAGTGTCTATTCCATGTATATATTCTCCATATGGTAAAGGGGGTTGGTATAAGACTTTGAGGGGATTTTGATAAATCCAATGGTAAAATGTAATCAGACTGCAATGGAGGGAATTTTGCACTTTGACCCTTCTGACATTTTTTTCATCGTATATTTTTTCATTAGTTTATTCAAGAAATATTTATTTTTGTACCTACCATGCGCCAGATGTCAAGAGAATTAAATTAAAAAAAAAAAAAAAGAGGGGGCCTTCCTGGGACCATTCTAGGAATTTCCAATGTACTTTGAACAGTAGGGCTACAAAATAAAAAACATGAGTAAAAATCAACATTCATCCCCAACTCCTCCATTGGATTTAAATTTTATCACCATAAACAAAGGTCATGGAAGGAAATGAATATGAAAATCAAGGCTATGTCTGGCTTCCCTGAGGTTTGCTTTGTTTTGTTTTAGTTTCAGTGCTTATTTTTACAGGGACCTCAGTCATTGCTTTATGTTGAAGACAAAATAAAATGTGAACCAGTAGAATTAGTATAGCTCTTCTCTAGGTGTTTTAGAATCTCCTGCACCAAGTACATCTTTTTAAAAGTTGGCGACAGTTCGTATTTCGAAGGAAAACAAGAAAACAAAGTAATAATAATCCAGGGGTGACATCGGATGAAAACCTTTAGCACAAAGCACAACCTTTAGCACAAGGCCAGGAGCACGCAGTATAGACTCTGGCCCTAAAGGGACCCCGGGGCTGCGGCGGGGTCGTTTCCCATCTTTGGACAGCAGGGCAGCTAGTAGCCAGGGGTAGGGTTATGGGGGGGTGGGGGGGAACGGGTCCTCCCATAATTTTAATCTATGGCAATTTATTTGTGACAAAATGCCCAAGGAAACTACCCGTGGAAGCTCCAACTGGGCCGGAGGAAGTGAGAAAAAGGAAACCTTTAGGAAGGAGAATTCGCTTGTTGGGGAACGCTAGAGGGCAGCGCTCCATCCTCGGAGCCCAGCAGGCAGGGCAGGCGTCGGGGCGTGTGACTCCTGCAGTCGCAGGGGGGCCCCCGCACTTGGTTTAAGGTTCCGCTGTCACCATCTTGAAATTCTTGATGATTTTTGAAGGTGGGGTCACGCCTTTCCATTTTGCCCGGGGCTCCTGCAAATCCGAGAGGCGAGGAGCGCTCTGCGGCTGGCGGCACCGAGCAGTGCCCCATCCCTGCCTGCGTGCAGGGCCGGTGTGTGCGGGCTCCGCCGCCTGGGGACTGCCGGCCACCCGTCCCCACCTCGGCTGATCGCCTTTCACATACACACTGACACACCTGACTCATTAGAAATGTAGCAAATCATCAGGCTGCGTGACAGGCTTATTGAATCAATGGCTTTTGCTTTAAAAATAACCCGTCTTCTAGTCCCTATTCCAAATCCAGTTAGATTAGCTCAGTCAATAAGGACACTGTCGTCCTCCTCCCAATGTCACAGGGCTCTGATTGATTCAATAAAGGCAGGCAAGCAGCAAACTGTGCCAAGGACAGAAACAGACATGTGCCAACCCCGAGCATATTGTAGAGCTGAGTACAGAGTATTTCCCTGTGTATTCGTTCCTCTCTGGCAAATACATCACCAAAATTTATATAATAAAGTATGAACAGTATGTCAACAGATTCATTATCACCGTGAAATATGTTTTGTGTACCCAGATAATACTTACATTTTTATTGAACCAGAGTCTGTGAATACAGAAACCGCACAACCAAAGCCAGCTTATGGCTTCTGGAAGTCTCATGAACTCCTCCAGCTCACTAAGGAACTTTTCTGTGGTTCAGTTTTTAGAGCATCAGGAAAGCTGCTGAATGTGACATTAATATATTCATTTTCATTTCCCATCTAGTGAGCCATGATTTCTGCATGTCTTTGAAAGATCCTGCTTCCTTGGCTTATTCGATGCATTATTTCTCAAACGACAAAATTGTGATAAATATTTCATAAAATATTTCATAAAATCGTCTTTAGTGATTTATTGGGATTTATGGTCCTGAATATATGAGAAGATGCTATAAGGGCTTTGGGACAGACCCTTCACAAATTCCTGCTGCCATTCCAAAGTTTGCTACTAGGACTTTCTCTTCAAAATCCACTGAGACACCGGGACTCCCTTCATGAGCACGGCGGGGGTGAAAACAGGTTAATGACTAATCAGTTTCCAGCACGTCTACAGTCTTGTAAGAGATATCGATTTCTCTGCTCTTGCTCAGAGAATGTGATCTAAAAAGCAATGATTCACTGCACAGAGATGTGTGCTCAGGATTTGTTGCCTAGGGAGGTACAAGAAGAGGGGGCTTAGTTAGCAAGCATATGTGGATCACTTAGATACCTTGACTTTTATTTTTATATCCTCTTAGGTGTCCCTTAAAGTAATCAATGAAAGAATAATTTAATCACACTCTAACATTGATAAATATCTACTTGGAGGCACCAGAAACGGTCTCTGAAAATGCTATACCATCGTTCATTTTTGCCCAATTCTGAATTCACTCAATTTAGATAACTTAGCTTAAGATTTTAAGCCACTCCCACTGTTTGATTCTTGATTTTATACTTAATTTTGAAAATAAATCAAACTCATTGCTTGCATTATCCCTACCCAGTTACAATAATTGTCAATACCCTTATAGCATACGTTCAAAGAAGTCATAAACATCTCTGAGTTTCAGTCTACGTATCTGTAAAGAAACAAGAGTGTGCCGGTTATCCTAAGGATCTCTCTAATATGTTTATACTACCCTGGGCTGGGTTATGGGATGGATTTTAATCAACTGTTTTTAGATTAGGGGGAAAGGAGATCACTTATATTCAATACAAACAAGTGACCTATACCCAAAGAAGTTTGTTAAGTTGTATGTAAGCATTTGATAACAAGTACTATTTCCATAGGTTTAAAGGCAGAATGAGAGTGTTTCTGTGCTGTTCTATGGCAATTCAGTGGACACACACAAATCTTTTTGTATTGATATGATCTGTCTTCCCTTGCGAAAAGGTAAATCCATTAAGGGCAGGGGTCTTTGTTTCTTTTGTTCACTGTTATATATACCTCTCTTACCTGAAATTTGCAAACCACGTAGTAAGTACTTAATAAATATGTGCTAGATAAATGAATGATTGAATGGATGAGGGCATAAGGTAAATTCATTCTTTTAGAAAAAGTACAATTGACAAATAATGCTAGTAGATCATTTTAATTGGAACTTCATTTGATCGAAATGCTGCCCTCCTGAAAAGGTTATTTGTATATAAATGTTTGCTATTGGCACTATGAAAAAACATTTTAAACCTCACAATGTTTTCAAATCCAACAATGTTTAAGATTTTAATGCAATATTGAGCACCTGTTGCTACCAATTCCACTCACCCAGGAGAGCAAAGGGTAAGAGTACGTATAGATGAGATACTGAAGAAATAACTGGTGAATAAATATGTCCAAGAGAAGCGAGTGTCTGGAGAAAGCACCGTTTGGGGTTGGTTTTCTCAGGAGAAGATGGCATCCAATATTATAGTTCCTAGTTACACATCAGAGGCAAAACAATATCAGACAATGAAGACTCTCAGGATTTATGAAGTCTTAAAGTATTGAAGCTTAAAATCTCATCCTTTCTACACCTGAACCATGGTTGAAAACTTGAGAAGAGCAAGAAAACAGTGTAGGATACAGTGCAATGGGTCAACTCTGTGTGGTTACTCTAACGGCCCAGCATGGATACCAAAATTAGAGGAAGAAAGATGAAGTTCAGCAGCTCAGAGGAGGGTTGTTTTGGTGGTTGGATTTTGTTCATTATTCCCAGTATTTTTTGTAAATTTCATTCCAAATATGAGGACCCCCATGTCTATAAACTAATTATAGATTCTCTCTTACAAATGAAGGGAGTTTTGCTCTTAAATGGAAGATTTCCAAAAGAGGACAGAGTAAATGTTTTTAAGTAGCACTTCGAGTGTTGCAACATGTAATACATATAAATAGCTTCACCTCTAAGTTATTAGGCTTCCCTCCCCCAAATGCTCCTATAGTTCCAGGCGACAAGTCTAAAACTGAACTCAAAATCTTGCCCACCAAACCTCCTCCCTCTATGGCCATCTCACCTAGCTGGAGACACAGGCTTGTCTGCCACTCCCTACTCTGTCACCTGCCCACATCCAAGTAACCATCATTCCTGCAACTTTATTTCTGTTTTTCTCAAGCTTCTCCCTTCTCCACAGCCCCATTCTCTTGCTTTAGGGCTTTAGAATCTCTAGCCTGCCTTACTGCCTGCTCAGATCCATCCCCCAAGTGATCCACCTGGAGCAGAAATCTGGCTTTGCTTGGCCCCACCATCTACACAAGAAAACCACCTCCTGCTGTGGATTGCCCAGTTTGCTTGCCCAGCCCAATTTACACCCCTAGTCCCCTTATAGCTCTAGATTTAGGCTCCAGATAAAGTAAGCTGCAAAGCTGCCCAGAGGTCCCACCTACTTCTGCCTCTGTCTCAGATGGCACCCCTCCTCTATGCACTATTTGAATGAGGAGGCCCTAAGACTGGGGGTGTGCTCGAGCCTTGGTAGCTGACCTAAGCAGACCAAAATCAACACCAGAGTCACTGCTTGAATCTGAGAAAGTGAAACTTTTGAACAGCCAATAGCAGTCAACCATGCTTTCCCAAATAAGGCCACCACTGAGGTGCTAGTAATCAAACCATTGCTTTGGATTGCTTCTGCATCTTCTCTACAAAGATGATGCCTCTAGCACCTGTGGGTAGAGCCTCCTGACCACTTTCTGCTTGGTGTTGCCTGATTAGGGTCTATATTTTCTCAAATATTTTTAAGAGAATTAATGTGCTTTTTCAACACATACACAGTCAACCCATTCACCACCTGTCACTTCCCTTACTTGGAAAATTGACATCATCTCATCTGAGAATCTTCTTGAAGTCCCTCCTCCATCCACAGCTATTTCAACCCCAATTACTTTCATAAAATAGAAAGGCACTCTCAGGGACGCCTGGGTGGCTCAGTGGTTAAACGTCTGCCTTCAGCTCAGGACATGATCCTGGGGTCCTGGGATTGAGTCCCACATCAGGTCTTCCCTCTGCCTATGTCTCTGCCTCTCATGTCTCTCATGAATAAATAAATAAAATCTTTAAAAAAAAATCAGACAACACTTCAGGTATTGAAAGGCTAAGTCCAAGAGACTTTGAAGGGATTTCTTTTGAGTAATGTATTAGAATGAATGACCAGCATCCAGGTTTATTTTGTAGTTCATTATTTTAAAGCATGATAATTTATATTAATAAGGATGAGGATTTCTAAACACCGATTGCTTTTCTTCTAAATAGAATGTATACGTGCGTAGATAAATGAGTACATTTTAATATAAAAACTACTTAGACAAAGAAAATACTACCACGGCAATAAATGATATTTCAAATGAAGAATCGATGAAACCTCACTGAAGGACCCAGAACCTGCTTTCTCTGGTACCAGAGCCACCTGAATTGCACTTCCTCACTCCCACTCCAGTGCCAGGTGGCGCCTGGGTCAATGCGAAGGGGGGAGGCTGCTGGGTTCACGGGGCCAATTGCCTCAGATTAAATAACCTCCAAATGGCCAGCTACGGTTTATGTGCCAACCCTATCTAGACAGGCTGTATTTACATTGTTACTGGGAAGCACAGAAGACATTTTCATGCTCAGCAGGCTACAGGAATAAAAAGGCAATCTTAAACCTAGACTCTCATTATTGCATTACAGTCTAATAACTAATACACGAAAAAAAAATCTGTCTTCCCTGCTGTGGTAGAGCTGCTCCTCACTTCTAAATATATTTTCCTCAAGAGACAGCAAATGGAAAGCTCATCTCTTTAAAAAAAATACTTTGAAATTTTAAAAGTATTAATATTAAAATATCTGAACTAAATATATAAAAAATACCTATCAGGCTTGGAGGCTGCTCAATGCTGGCTCAAATTGCTTCATATTGTTTCATTAGAGTGCAAAGTATCTATTCTTAAGACACTGAGTTTGCAATAAGGCATCCAGTTCCAGTACTCTATCTGCTTTTCTTACATGGAGGCAAAATATGTAATGATATTTAGTCTTTTAAAATTTGCTGAATTATGTCCATTCTAGACAAAAATTTACAGTTCTAAGTATAAATCCCTTTTGCTAATTCTATGCTGATGGTATAGAAAAATATCCATTAGCCTTCCTTACCCTCTTTTAATGGTGTTTTGTAGGGAAATTCAAGAGATAAAGGAGTTACAAAGTGTGACATTAGGAATCAGAAGTGTGAGCACATAACATAATCAGATTATTCCAATGATTCACACATTGCCCATCAGATATCTTTCATTTGGATTCTTCCAGAATGTTTTTCCTTGCCATGAGTGAAGTATTCTTTACCCAAACTATATTCAGCTCTTTGCTTCTTTGGAGGTCCATTTAGCATGTGGACAGAAACACAAAATGGAATTTATAGAATGAACTTTGTATTTAGGCCAGTACTTAAACTCTTTTCAGAGTCCAGAATGGGCTGTGGGTACTAAAAAGTCAACAACCACCGGGATTTGCATGAAGAAGTGCAACCACCATGAGGTTGCCTTCTCGTCAAATACACAAGCAAAAGCAGTTGTGAGAACTGGTTCCACTCAATCTTTTAGCCTAGTGATTGTTGGATAATAAACTGTAGGGATGTTTACCATTTTTAATTAAACATTTATAGGATGATTACTTGTGCTAGTTTATCTTCTTTTTGATCATTGGCCCAAGATTCATAAACAAATTCTCATACAAGCACACTTTATAATGTAAGACCTTTAGGGAAGAGACCACATCTGCTTACACCTTTCAGCAGCTGGATGATCCACAGTCATGATCTTGTTTATTAATAATTTCTTTTACTGTAATAATATGTAATCCTATTATTCTTTGAGTTCCCTGTTCCTCTTAACCAGCTGGAAGCTTCTCTGTTTAATTGATTGATGATTGAGTGAAAACCTCCCATTTCCCCAGAGGGGTTATTGGATTAGTGGCAGTCTTTGCATTGTTCTATTTCCTTCTTTCTTTCTTTCTTTCTTTCTTTCTTTCTTTCTTTCTTTCTTTCTTTCTTTCTTTCCATTGTTCTATTTCAAATAGTGCTTAATTAAAAAATGAATTCCAACTCTTTTAGAAATAGGTGGGATATAATTTCAATTAAGTAATGGTGGAGATAGAAACTAAAAATAATTAAAATATAGCTAGTTTTAAATGATTGATGAGCATACAGAAAATCCAGACTTGGTTATTGGGAGTGGATATTGGTTTTGAAACCAAATTTTAGAAATGGCATTAAGAAAGTAGAATCAGAGCAAAGATGGTACCTACTGCAGAGCCTGAGAGTCAGAATCACAATGCTACACCCCTTTGTTGTGGGGAGCCTGCCTAGAAAGAGAGGCCTCACTGGGCCCAGTGGTTCCCTCTGCACTCAGCTGTGCAGAGAGTCTCACTTCTCTGTTTTCCTGTAAGTGCTCTGAGCTTCTTCACAGGCTCCATCCTTGCTGGGCAGAAAGGAGAGGAAGCCCACTGAGTGCAATGCAGTCACTGATTTAATTCCTTCTCTGAAGGGCCGCTTTATATAATCTTTGCTCCAGGTCCCAATTGTTAGGTAATAGCCCCCTTTAAGGATCTGCCCTGCCCTTCCCAAAATTGGAAGTGGCACAAGGTGAGTTAAACTATGCAGGAGGCAGGAGGGACGGCAGATCCATGTAAACACTCCTGTGATTCTGCTTGTGCAAGTGACTTCCAAGGTATGGCCTACCCTAGGCACTCCTTTAGCATTTGCTGATGGAGGGTATAACCTTCAGTCAGCCTGGTCAGGGTCTGGTGGTATTCCAGATAGACCAGGCCTTCCATTGTCTCTCACTGATTTGTTTCCATGTCCCCTGGCTGGGCGACTTTCCCTAGTAGTTCCATGCAAGATAGCTAACCCTCACCTTAGCTGCCTATGGAACTCCAGACATTCAGAGGCATGCAGGGAATACTGAGTCCTGCCTCTGCCACATAACTTGGGGGCTGGAAGGTTGTTCAAAACTTGAATCTAGTCTCCAGTTGCTTACCTGCCCAGCACTGTTGATTTGAGCTTTATACTTCCTATATATCATATGGTCTTTTTCTTTGTCCTTGAAATTAAATGAAAGTCTTGAGTCTGGACAGTCCCCCCACCCCAATCCTACTGTTAGGTATATCAAAAGTATGATGGTAGTTAGAATTCCTTTAGCCTGTAAAGAAGAGGATTCCTAATCATCCATGACACAATAATCAAGATCATTAGTAACCTTACCCTAAAAGATGTCTGGAGTCAGGAGGTGGCTCCATGATGTTCTCAGGACCACATACCATACTTTTCAGTACCATCTTTGGCAACCTTCCCTAAGTTTGTCACCTCTACAGTACATGTTACCCACTGCAACTATGATGTCATATCCTCCTCACAGGACAGAACATTGAATGGGAAGGACACGGGGACAGTAGGATTTCCTCCTGGAACATCTTCTCTTTTATTAAGATGCAAATCCATTCCTTGTGCACACAGCAGAATTCTCCCTATATACATCAGCAGGAACAGGGCCATATCTTCAGACCAATTGCAGGAAGAGAAATGAGGTCACTGTAATGGTAAAATTCATTGTGATTCACTCCTGAAGTCCACCTTCTCAGAATGTGTGCTGCCCAGATGGCCAAATAAAATCAATGCTTGTTGAGTTAGCAAGGAAGAAGAGCTAAGTATTGGAGAAATTGGCAAGCTACAATGTCCATCCCAAGAGACATAGGGAAATCCACAATACTCTTTCCTTTTTTGGCAAAGCCTATCTTTTGCAAGTATTGCCTTGCTAAAGAAGTCAGGAAGATCAACTTTAGAGTAAAAAAAGCAATCAATGCTCTCCCAGTTCTTGGTCCTCACCCCCTGGGGCTAACAATGGCACATTGTTTAGAGAGGGAAATAAAACATCTTGGCTTATTATTTGTAAAATTAAAGAGCTATTTAAAAATATTTTCAGGCTTGTGATGCTATCATTTATTCAAATAATGAGTATCTATTAGGAACTGATCTTGAGCTCTGGACTAATATGTGAAAGCAGCTTGTTTGAAAAGCTTTGATGGGATAAAATTAAAAACAAAAAACTAGAATTGATGGAAGATAAATTTTGGTTCAGTATAAGGCAGAACTTTTCTTATCTGCAAGTCATTTTAAATGTAACAGATTATCTAATGAGTTGGTGATTTTGAAGTACAAAATATATGATGGATTTTTATGAGTCGAATAAAATGACTTCTGGTTACTTTATTTTAATACTTCAATATGCTTGAAACACATCCTAATAAGCATGAACACCACAAATAGGCAAACAATAAAAGAATCACACTATTTTATGAAAGTGTTATTTGTATTAAAATTCTAAGTATGATATCATAAAATTAATGTACTGTTATCCTTTGGAGTCCAGAATAGTCAACTGGCAAAGATCTGATTTTATCACACATATTTTTAGAAAATTCACGTATAATAAACATCTAAACCTTACCTTGTATTTTAGCCTACCAACAAAGATTGATATATTTTCGTGGTATCTTTCCCTTATAGAGATATAATGGATTTAACATTGTCAAACTGTTTCAAAAGTAAGCACTCTCCAACCCTCAAAAAGAATATTTTTAAAGAAATGTGAAGCCTCTTTTTTAACCTCATATGAGAGTTTATAGAATCAAGACACAAATTATATTAAAAAATAGATGCTGGAAATCATACATATTTCATACTATCATAAAATCTGCATCTTCTTTCACACACAAAAAACCCTGAGGTAAAATATTTGATTCAATTATGTGCAAATCACATGACATTATGAGATGCTTACCAATAGTTTGTTTTTATTTATGAATTAGATTTTCTCTGTTAGCACCCTTCCCAATCAACATAAGGATTGTTTTTAGAATTCTTTTAGTTTATTTTCCAAAGATAAAAATAATTTAGGTCAGCATCATTATGGACAAGAAATATTACCTGGATACCAATTTTAATGTAAGATTAATTAAAATATTTTTTTAATTGTTGCCATTGTGATTCAATCTATTTAATGATTTTAAGTTTTTATTTAAGTATCAGTTAGTTAAAATACAGTGTAATGTTAGTTATAGGGATTCAATACAGTGATTCAACAATTCCATAAAACACCTGGTGCTCATTCATCATGACAAGTGCCCTCCTTTATCTGCATCACTTATTTCACCCATCCCCCCACCTCTGTCCCCTATAATGACCATCAGTTTGTTCTCTGTAGTTAAGAGTCTGTTTTGCCTGTTTAAGAGTCTGGTTTGCCTCTTTCTCTCTCTTTTTTCCCTTTGCTCATTTGTTTTGTTTCTTAAATTTCACCAGTAAGTAAAATCATGTGCTATTTCTCTTTCTCTGACTGACTTATTTCACTTAACATAGTACCTTCTAGCTCCAGATACATGAAAGATGCTCAACATCACTAATCATCAGGGACATCTTTAATGATTTAAAAATATATTTATTTTACTTTAAAATTACATTTAAATCAGCTTTTACTATCTGCTTGGAATATATTGTACATGAATCTAGGAAATAATAAAAATTAATTGACATTACCTTAAATTATGTCTTTAAATAGTATAAAAAGTTCTAATTTCCACAAGGAAGAATCGGTATGTTGGAACAAGCCTCTGCAGATAATAATGTGGGAAATACGCACGCACACACACACACACACACACACAAATATATAAACATGGTGGAAAGTGACCAAATTCAGCAAGCTTGAACTAGGGGGCAGACCTAGCTCCTTAAAGAAGGAAATGCACTGGGTAAGGCCCCCTTCATCCAATTTTTCCCCTGAAGGTACTCCACAGCATGTGCTCTGGCCAATAGAACTGCAAAGGGGAGCCATAGTCTTACTGACTTGAGGTGTCAGAGAATGAACTTGGGGCTGCTAGAACAGCTGACAGGTGGAGGAAATGCCAGAAATGGGAGAATTGCAAAAGGAGAAGTCCCAAATCTGAGTAAATATCGTCCAATGCTTGATTAAACCCTCGACTGCCCATGTATGGAGACCGCATAAAGCAACATCTGAAAAACTGAAAGAGCAGAACAGAAAATTTGGCTGCTGCTGATCTCAGGAAAAATAAGATATAGAGTTTGAGTTCCATCATACTAGAGGGAATTTCCCAAAAGGGCCCCTCCTTAAGGGTAAAACTGTGTCCCAGTTCTAAAGAAATCTCCTTATGACTAAGGTAGAAACTGAAACTCATACAAGCTAACACATAAAGCCTGCCAAATGTGAAAGGGATTGGCCAGTAACTTGACTGCCTTCTGAAATGAAAATCAACTCTTCTTAGAGGAAGATACACAGTCCACAATATTTACAATGTGTCATTTACAAATTTCAACATAAAATTTTAAAATTGGGGGCAGCCCTGGGCGCAGCGGTTTGGCGCTGCCTTTGGCTCAGGGCGTGATCCTGGAGACCTGGGATCGAGTCCCGCGTCGGGCTCCCTGCATGGAGCCTGCTTCTCCCTCTGCCTGTGTCTCTGCCTCTCTTTCTCCCTCTGAATAAATAAATAAATCTTAAAAAAAAAATTTAAAACTGGTAGACATTCAAAGAAACAAGGAAACGTGACCCATAACCAAGAGAAAAAGCAGTGAATAGAAGTTGATATTAACCAGATTTATATTTAGCAGACTATAGCTCTGAAATAGGTGTCATAAATATTGTCAAATATATAAAGAAAGATGTCGCCATAACAACTAAACAGAGTTTGAACAAAAAATTAAAACTATGAAAAAAATAAACTGAAAATTCCAGAACTGAGAAGTAAGGTATTTGTATAAAAATTAACGGAATGGACTTAACAGTATATTGCAGATGGAAGGAAAAGGATTACTGCATTTAAGATAGGACAATAGAAATACAAACTCCAAAAGGAAAACGATTTAAAGAATGAATAGAATATAACTAACTTGTGAAACAATAGCATGAATTGTGATTGACTTCTCATAAGAAGCAATTAGAGATCAGAAGATAATAGGATAATGTCACTAAAGTAGAACAGCACACACACACAAACATTAACTAAGAACTCTAAATAAAGGAAAATGCAAATCTGAACTACTTTTAGGTTAAATAAGATCTGAAAAAATTAATTGCCAGCAGATCTTATAATGGAAGCTTTTCAGGCTGAAGAAAAATTATATCAGATGGAAATTAAGATATTAATTAACAAAATCCCCTAAATATTTAAAGCAAAGGCAATTGTATTATAACATGGAATTTATAGTATAAGCATTTCTCATTTAACTGTACTTTGCTTTATTGTGCTTCACAGATACTGCAATTTTTACAAATGGAAGATTTGTGGCAACCCTGTATCAAGCAAGTCTATCAGCACCATTTTTCCAACAGCATTCACTCATTTTGTGTCTCTGTCACATTTTCATACTTTTTGCAGTATTTCAAACTTTTTCATTATTAATATATTTGTTATGGCAACCTGTGATGGAAGATTACAACCTGCGGAAAGCTCAGGTGATAGCATTTTTTAGCAATAAAGTAAAAACTTTTTAAATTAAGGCATGTACATTATCTTTTTTAGAGATATTGCTATTTCACACTTCATAGACTACAGTATAATGTTAATATAACTTTCATATATGAAAAATGTATATAACCAAAATATTCATTTGATTCACTTTATTATAATATTTACTTTATTGCAGTGGTCTAGAACTGAACCCACAATATAACAAGGGTATACTTGTATATATTTTATAAAATTTATAAAAATAGCAAAAAATAAGTGAGGAAAATAAATTATAACAGCAGTAAAAAATAAGTGGCTAAAGTTATACCTTATAAGCTTTTATATTTTATGTGAAGAAATAATTCACATAGGTTTAGGGAATGCTAGATAAAATATGCATATTTTGGTTCTTAGAATACTTACTAAAAAAATATAAGGCATAACTAAAAAGCCAGTAGACATATTGGGTTGTAATTCTAACAGCAAAGAAAGACAAGAAGAGAGGAACACTGAAATAAAAACCAGATGAAACAAATTGAAGATAAATTGAAAAGTGGTAGAACTACGCGCAGTCATATCAACAATGGCCTTAAACATAAATAGATTAAACACTCCACTTAAAAGGCAGAGATTGGAAGATCAGATAAAAAAGTAAGATCCAGAAATATACTGAACAAAAAAATCACTTTAAAGTCTCAGTTGAAAGGTATAAAGATGGAAAAATATGTGCCATGCCAAAGTAAGAATAAGGAAACTGGTGTAATTATATTAAAATCACAAAGATGTAGAATTCAACATTAGGAGCATTCCTAGAGCTCGTGAAGGGCACTTTTTACTACTAAGAGTCATTTCACCAGGAACACACAACAAATCATACACCAAAATTAGCACCATAGAGCTGATAGTAGTAAAGACTAGATTATATTTTCAGGACTTTGGTGAAAGCAACCATTTTTAGGCCACAAAAGTACTCGGCATAAAAAAATTCAACAAATTGGATATTATTTTAAAACAATTCTGTTAATCAAAAGTCACTACTAAAAAAAGGAGAAAATATATACAATATGCATATTTGAGAAAGGTCTTGGATCCAGAATGTATAAAGAATTCTTGTAGATTCATAAAAAGGAGAAAACAACCCATAGAAAACTAGGCAAAAGATTTAAACAGCTGTTTCACAAAGAAGATATAAAAATGACCACTAAGCACATGAAAAAACGTTCAGTGAGATAAATTAAAATTATATCCACAATGAGATAGCATTTCACACCACTCTAATGGGTAAAATCAGAGGCTAGCACCAAGTTGAAGTGCTGTGGAGCAATTGAAACATACATACATGTAAATGTTGCTTTGGAAAACAGTTTGGCAGTTTCTAATAAATGTAAATGTACACCAACCCTATGATCCAATAATCCCACTCTTAGGTATTTAACAAAGAGAAAGGAAATGCTCAAAAAAGTCTTCAACAAGAATGTTTATAATAACTTTTCCTATAACCAGCAAAAACTGGAAAAGACCTATCTGTCCATCAACTGGAGAATTAATAAAAGGTCATGGTATATTTATACAATGGGATATTATTCACCAATTAACAAAAACAAAGAGGAATTATTGATACAAGGAACAGCATGAATGAATCTCAAGAATCATGAGCAAAAGAAGCTGGACACAGAAACAGTACACTCTGCATGATTCCATTTATTGAAGCTCCAGAATGAGTAGTCTTGATGACACAAATCAAAACAGTGGTTGTCCAAGAGGGATGGGAATCAACTGGATGGGAATCAAACTAGTTATAACAGAATGTTTTAGTGGGTGATGGAAATGTTCTGTCTTGATAGGTATATACATTGATCAAACCTCATTGCATTCCATGCTTAAGATCTGCATGTGAAAAAAAAAGGATTTTTTAGGTTGGAATGCTTATATAGAAATAAATTCCAATAAAATTATGCCAAAACAAAAAAATAAGTGTCATTGATAGATTTCTTGAAGGGCTGCTACATTTTATAGTGATATATAATATCTAATGTAAAAAATTACAGTGTAGAGGATGTATTCATTTTGAAATTCCTTAGTACATTTTTCCTATGTTTTTAACTTATTTGGACCTTGAAAATGGTATGACAATTTAACTTCAGGTTAAAAACTCTGGTCTGAAATCAATATGGATAGGGAAATAATATTAAGACCATTATTAAGAATAGGAACATCAGGGCACCTAGGTGGCTCAATTGGTTAAGCATCCAAATGCTGATTTTGGCTCAGGTCATGATCTAAGGACGGTGAGATCGAGCTCTGTGGGGCTCCATGCTGGACATGGACCCTGTGTAAGATTCTCTCTCTTTCTGCCTCTGCCCTGCCCTCACTAAAAAACAAAAAATAGGAACATCTAAAATGTTCCATTTAACATACAACATGTGAAAATAAAAATAAAATTTTTTTCTTATATTCATAGATACCAAAATAAATGAAAAATGTAATATATATGTGAGCTGAAACATCACTAGTGATCACAAATGAAATTATAACAATTTTCAGTAATAAAGTTGCTACGATATTAAATAGTCATTCAACACATTTCGTGTGGAAGCAAATATTTAATTTAGTTGAGCTAGGTAAATGGCCTGAAGTATAAGTATATTAAAATAATGAAGTCATTGGTCTCCGTAGCAAGTGCATAATTCAAGCAATTAAACTCAGAGAACTATAGGTTATTTTTCTCCCTTTCTAACCTATTCTTTTCTTGCCATGTCTGTTCCCCACCTCTGAAATTAGTAAAGTGGCCTCCCAAAATCTTAGAGTCCTGAAAATAGGAACTTTCTTCTTTCCAAAGGATCCTTTCTTGAAAGCCTCAGAACCTACTCCGGCTAGAGATGTGAGTGGAAGAATGTCTTTCACATACACCTCAGGCAGCAGCTAATTCTGAAAAGCATCCCATCCTGTCCTGAGTATGCCCTCCTGCCCCATGATGCCCACTGATTATCAAGTGGAATATAAACATAGGGTAAACTCAAATAATTACCAGTGCCTATCCATTCATGCTACTTCCCTGCAAGAGTAACCATGTGCAGAAGCGATCTGCCCTACTCATTCCTGAGAGGAGGTTCAGGGCTGCCATGGTTCTATTAGATAGCTCCTTGATGAAAGACCTTCAAGGTCTTTTCATTAGAGACCTCTCCAGAATGGTGAGCATGGAGGTTTAATTATTCTATGGGTTTATGTACTCCCCCTACGTCTTGCACCATGATTCTTGTTGTGCGTGTATGCACAAACTTTTAATTATGTCAACCTAAATCATATATGATATATATTCGTGATCTTTGTTTTCAAAGAATATGATCTGTTATTTGATAGAAGTTTAGAATTTGAAGGACCAACCAATTGATCATATAATATAACAGCTACAAGTTTTTCAACAGCATTTTCTTTTTTTTTAAAGATTTTATTTATGTATTTATTCATTAGAGACATAGAGAGAGAGAGAGGCAGAGACACAGGCAGAGGGAGAAGCAGGCTCCATGCAGGGAGCCTGACATGGGACTCGATCCCGGGTCTCCGGGATCCCACCCTGGGCTGAAGGCAACACTAAACTGCTGAGCCACCGGGGCTGCCCTTAACAGCATTTTCTAAGTCATCTGAGTATACATGTATAGCACATTATAATCACTCAATTCACTTGGAGCGATTTAGAGAACTCCAAAGGTTAGCATATACTCCACAAACACTAAAATGATCATAATTAATCTTCCTTACACCCTAACTTAGGAAAAACATGAAGAACAAAACTAAAGGTGAGGATGTTACAGAGATGAGAAGAGATGGTCCAACCAGAAGAGCAGCAAGTGAACAGTTCAAGTGAAGGAGAATCTTGTGGACTCTCCTGGGGTGGGGCGGGGGGTGGGGGGAGTGCAGTATGGAAGCTGTGGCCAGGACAGTGGGAGCTTGCAGAAGCTGGGTATGGCTTCTTTGGAGAAGAGAATAATAGTAGAAGATTGTGAGCTCTGGAGTCAAGCAAACATAGACTCATACTGACTGTGTGACTATTTGTGCAGCCTTGGGCAATGTCTTAACCTTTCTGAACCTTAGCTACAAATGGATGTGCTTGATGGCACCACCTCCTAGGGATGTGATAATTAAATAGTTAATGGGTATGCAAAACATCTAGCAGCAGCTCACGGTCTGGCAACAGTAAATTGTTTGTTTATCTGACCTCACCTCCTGCCCCTTTTTATCAGAGGAATATAAAGAATGAATTAGGCATGCATACAACTTTAAAGCTACCATTCTGAGGTACTCAGCCACAGACTCTGCAGAATGGGAAAGACCCAAGACAATCCTTCCTGGTCTTGCAAGGTCATTGCCATGAATATTTAAAACTAACTGTCACCTGGGGCCTGGTCTCCAAACTTGTTGGAACCTGCATCCCAAGACCAGCATTTGGAAAGGCATCATCCTGGAGCCTATGATAAGAACCAGAGTCTTTTGGACTAACATCCAAAGATGATTTTTATCATGTCTCATTTACAGAATTTGTTTATTTCTCTCTAATTTTACATTTTAGCCATATAAGGTAGCCCAAATTCTTTCAACACATGAAAGTTATTTAAGAATTATCCTACCATTTCCTGCTGGCAAATGATGGGAAAATAAAATAAACGGTTATAAAATGAGAAGAAAAATATTCGAGCTATGCCATGAGGCAGGGAATGTATACATGTTGTGTATTTTCTGATACAGCCACAGAACTGGATGTGCCTGCCCACATCCATAAGCCACATAAATTAATGCAACCTCAATCACAAAAAGGACTCACTTTAGATTGAAACCAACAAAGACCTGAATTTAGAAAAATCTCATAAAGCAGCTGTGGAAAATCCTCCATTAATTCATCCTTTCTATTTCACTCACGGCTTGATGGGGTTTCATGGGATTGATGTTTAGAGCTCCAGCGGCTACTGGGAACAGGTGCGCTGCGCTGGAGACAGGTAGCCTGGGAAACAGAGGAGGGGCAAAGACGGTTTGTTTCCCCTTGATGAAGATACCACTAGCCTTGATTTACATAATATATATATACCATAACATATCTACTGAAGATTAGCACAGATTTTTGGTAATTGGTAAAAGTAGCATTTTGATCTTTCTCTCATTATTTTATTCTTCAGAATCATACTAGCTTTATAAAACAAGAAATTGTAAAATCCTTAAATATTTGACCATCTCACCAGCTATATTTTTAGTGTCTTTTGTCCACATATATGAGACTGTTAATGTTTTCTGCTCCTTCTTTGGTCAATATTTTTCATTTATGTTTTCCATGAAGAGAGAATAGCATGCTCAGTTGTTGTGTATCCTTGGAACAAGAGACTTCTTCAGTATAGTTTCAAAAAGAAACTATTTTCCCTCCAAAGTGAAGGGGATCTAACATATTTCAATCTGCTAGCGAGTCTATGGCTAGCTGTCCCAAGGGTTGGTGCTACACAAAGAGCTTCCCATTAATCTCCATCTCTTACTGGTTGGACATTCAGCTATAATATGATGTGTGGACACATCAGCCCTGGTGAGGTTGTCAGACACTTTGTCTCCTTCAATTAGTGCACTCTGTGTCTGTGAAGTGGCTGAGATCTGGGAACTATTATGTGGATCAACCTCCAATGTTGAATGCCTTAGCCCTGATTTTCTCCAAGGAGCCTGATGCTGCAGACATGCAAGCCCAAGCAGGGAGGGTGAGGAGAATGAGAAGGGGGTGAGGAAGGCAGAGCAGCAATGCAGCTCAGTGCATTACCTGCTGCCACTGCTTCACAGTGAGCTGCCCAGACTCTGTGCGGGTAGGACCCCTGAATGGATGATAAGGAAGATTTGGATCCCAGGCATATCCACAGAAGGAAGCACATCACATGGTGGTGAGGGAAACTCAGAGACGTTTCCTGTTTTTCTACCACTCAAGATTCACTCTGTCGGGAGGTACCTGCCAAACACTCCCAGGCTGGGTTTTCTAGTCCATCAGGGATCACGAAGCAAGCCAGATCCAGGGCTTGGGATGTGGCATTTCAGTGACTTAGCAGGGATTCAGGGAGCCTCAGGGAGTGCAGCAAAGTTGGTGATGAAGCCCCTTCAAAAGGAAAGAAATGGTCAGGTGAATATGAAGAGGTTCAGGGTTTGGGCTCAATATTCCTAATCTAGGCAAGAAGGTAAAACCCAAATCCATAATGGAAATGACTGATACATTCGACCATGTAGAACTTGTCACTTCCATGAAGGGAAAAAAAGACATGATACATCAAGTAGAAAGAAAAGAGATAGAATGTTAATGATAATAGATATAAAATTCTTAGCAAAAGATTCCTTTCAAGTTAACAACAAAAAGACACAGTACCCAATAAAAAACAGACAAAGAATAAAGAAAGATAAGACATTACAAAAGGCTATAACATTTAATAACCACTTAATATTCTGGTTATTACACAACATAAGTACAAAGTAATGCAATACTATGGTACTATTTTTCATCAATTACTTATGTAAATATTTTAAACTGATAAAATACAGTATTAAAGAGAACGAGAAAAAAATAAATAAAGAGAATGAGAAGGAACAGGCTCTCTCAGGAACTTTTGGCAAAAGATCATGAATTGGGATGAACTTTTGGGAAGGATAATTCAATAACACCTATCAAAATTTAAAATTTACATATAGTACTTATAAAACTATTTCCTATAGATGTATAAGCACATAAATATATATGTAGAAAGATGTTTGTAATAGCAGTTTTGTAATATTAAAAAATTTGAGAAACTCTAAGTGTCTTCCAACAGGAAACTAATGATTAACTAATGAAACATAACTACATTTAATGGAATTGTATACAGCCTTTAAAAAGAATAACATGGGGATGCCTGGGTGGCTCAGCCATTGAGCATCTGCCTTCAGCTCAGGGCATGATCCCGGGGTCCTAGGATAGAGTCCCGTATTGGGCTGTCTGCAAGGAGGCTGCTTCTCCCTCTGCCTATGTCTCTGCCTCTCTCCCTGTGTCTCTCATAAATAAATAAATAAATAAATAAATAAATAAATAAATAAATAAAATCTTAAAAAATAAAAATAAAAAGAATAACATGGATCTATTTATATAGGAAAATATTAAAAATATAAAGTACAAAAACAAGTTGCAGAGAAATACATATGTGTCATATTGCACGTTGGAATAAGAGAAGTATTGTATGACCCCATGCATATAAATAACTAGATATTAAAATACTTCATTTTTGACTGCAGTCTCAAAGATCAGAATAATACTAATAAATATAAGAAAATAAGAGGATGGGATAGTTTGGAAATCCTTGTTAATCCTTGTTAATTCATGGACAAAAAGAACTAGGATAAATTTGCCTTATTCTATTATACAGCATTTTCAATTAAGCTTATTGAGTTACATTGGAAACAATAGAAAGAAAAATAATGAGGTTAAGAAAAGTTTGTACATTAAAAGAGAATCTTCAGAGGGTAGGAACTGTTGAGTACAGTTATCTTTGCAGAATGGATGTGGGAAGCTTGGGGCAGGGATGTGCAGGGGGAAGCAGGACTTTAACTCTCTCCTGTATCATCTTTCTATAGTGTTTGAGATTTTTACCACTAGCTGGTATTACTTTCCTTAAATAAAATTTTTAAAATATTAACAAAATCAAAGTACACATGGACATTCTATCTTTCATGTGGTTTCCAAGTATAAAACCAAATGAAGGAAGTCACAAAAGAAAATGTTAACAAACTCTAAATTTAAATGTAGGTCTCATTTGGGACACCTGGGTGGTCCAGCGGTTGAGCATCTGCCTTGGGCTCAGGGTGTGATCCTTGGTCCGGGGATCAAGTCCCACATCGGGCTCTCTGCAAGGAGTCTGCTTCTCCCTCTGCCTATGTCTCTGCCTCTTTCTGTGTGTCTCTCATGAATAAATAAATAAAATCTTTTAAAAAATAAATAAATGTAGGTATCATTAAAAACATAGAACACCTTAAAATGCAAATGACAAACTCGAGGACATACATTCAAAACTTTGATAATTGCTATAGACTATGCCACTAAATCCCATTGCTCCCTCTGTCCCATTCATATGGTGAAACCTAATGTGATGGCATCTGGAGGTGGGGCCTTTAGGAAGAGACTAGGCCATAAAGGTGGGGCCCTTGTGAATGGAATTAGTGCCCTTATAAAAGACACCCAGAGAGCCCTCGCACCTCTTCTTCTATGTGAGGACACAGCAAGAAGACAGCCAGCTACAAATCAGAAATCAGGCTCTCCTTAGACACTGACACTGGGGTGCCTTGATCTTGAATGTCTCAAGTCCCATGACTGAGAGGTAGAGCTCTGCTATTTATAAACCCTCAATCTATGGTAGTTTGTTATTGTATTTTTTATTGTATTTTGTTATAGTATTTTATTTATTAGCCCAAAGATAATAGGTCAATCGTTAATAGACTTTAGATAGATACATGGATGGATGGATGAGAAGAAAGGAGGGAGGAAGGAAAGAGGGAGGGAGGAAGGAAGGAAAAAGGGAAAAAATGCACATTTAGAGGTTCTTCAATATTTATAAGGATAGCATGAGATGGAGTAGTCAAAAGATATGCCACCCCTAATGATCATGTTTTCAATATAATATTGAGAAATTATTCTATAATTTTATTTTATTATTACTTTTATTGGAGTTCAATTTGCCAATATATAGCATAACACCCAGTGCTCATCCCACCAAGGGCCCCCATCAATGCCCATCACCCAGTCACCCCAACCCCCTGCCCACCTCCCTTTCCACTACCCCTTGTTCGTTTCCCAGAGTTAGGTATCTCTCATGTTTTGTGACCCTCACTGATATTTTCACTCATTTTCTCTCCTTTCCCCTTTATTCCCCTTCACTAATTTTTATATTCCCCAAATAAATGAGACGATGTAATGTCTGTCCTTCTCTGATTGACTTATTTCACTCAGCATAATACCCTCCAGATCCCTCCACGTCGAAGCAAATGGTGGGTGTTTGTTGTTTATTTTCTTTTCTTTTTTAATTTTTATTTATTTATGATAGTCACAGAGAGAGAGAGAGGCAGAGACATAGGCAGAGGGAGAAGCAGGCTCCATGCACCGGGAGCCCGACATGGGATTCGATCCCGGGTCTCCAGGATCGAGCCCTGGGCCAAAGGCAGGCGCCAAACTGCTGCGCCACCCAGGGATCCCTGTTGTTGTTTCTAATGGCTGAGGAATATTCCATTGTATACATAGACCACATCTTCTTTATCCATTCATCTTTCGATGGACACCGAGGCTCCTTCCACAGTTTGGCTATTGTGGACATTGCTGCTAGAAACATCGGGGTGCAGGTGTCCTGCCTTTTCACTGCATCTGTATCTTTGGGGTAAATCCCCAGCAGTGCAATTGCTGGGTCGTAGGGCAGGTCTATTTTTAACTCTTTGAGGAACCTCCACACAGTTTTCCAGAGTGGCTGCACCAGTTCACATTCCCACCAACAGGGCAAGAGGGTTCCCCTTTCTCCACATCCTCTCCAACATTTGTTGTTTCCTGCCTTGTTAATTTTCCCCATTCTCACTGGTGTGGTGTGGTATCTCACTGTGATTTTGATTTGTATTTCCCTGATGGCAAGTGATGTGGAGCATTTTCTCATGTGCTTGTTGGCCATGTCTATGTCTTCCTCTGTGAAGTTTCTGTTCATGTCTTTTGCCCATTTCATGATTGGATTGTTTGTTTCTTTGGTGTTGAGTTTAATAAGTTCTTTATAGATCTTAGATACTAGTCCTTTATCTGATATATCATTTGAAAATATCTTTTCTCATTCTGTAGGTTGACTTTTAGTTTTGTTGACTGTTTCTTTTGCTGTGCAGAAGCTTTTATCTTGATGAAGGCCCAATAATTCATTTTTGCTTCTGTTTCCCTTTATTCTATAATTTTAAATGAATTATTCCAAAATTTTAAAGAAATACACAAGCAAATACATTATCACCAAAATACTGTGCCTGGTAGAATGTGGAATAATAGAGGTCTTTTTGTTCCCTTGGTATTATATTTCTTTACTTTCCATATTTTCTAATAGGAGTATGGACTCTTTTTACATGTTCCTTAAATCTTAAAAATAACTAATAACTGAAATTAAGTCAAGGACTAGAAATCATAACAAAGATATTATTATTTTTGCAAGTAATAGCCATTCCATTTAAACACACCAGGGTATTGCTTCAACTGTTCATTGTGAATTAATGAGAAATAAGTCATTTTTTGGCATAGCTCACAAAACACCTGATAACCATTTTCAAGGAATCAAAGTTCTAGTTTAGTAATTAACTATGAATATATATTGCCTTGTAAGCATAGCTTCGCGATTCTGTTGGGGAAACCTCTAGGTCTGAAAGATCAGGGATTGAACTGTGTAACGCACTTGAACCTGAAAGCAACCCATCCTCAGCTGTTGACAGAAATTAAACTTGTTCTCTGTCAGCAAGGACAGAATGAACAAGTCAGGAATAATGTTCTTTTAGTTTTCAAAAACATTTTTTAAATAAAAATTCAGAAAAGCATTCTGTGATCTAAAACGTATCAAGATGAAATGTTGGACTCTCCCCTGGGGCAGACTCCTCCATTTAATACAGGATAGAAAGACCCAGCAAGAACTAAAATTCAAATAAGTTCACTCTGAGCCCCCCTGGAAGCAGGGGCTGAACCTGTGAAAATTTATTTTATAGTACAAGGTCTTGCCACTTTGACGGTTTTCTCCCCTTCTCTGTTCTCTTTAAGTATGCAAGAAGAAATATTTTACTTGTAAATACCTGTGATCACTGAATATTTCTCTCCAGTCAATTTAGCTTTGACTGTGGTAAGAATGCATTAAATCTATTGGCATCATCTTAGCAACCTGATTCGTGATACGTAGAATATTCATTCTAGGATTAGGGTAACTAATAAAATTCCTTGACTTCATTCATCCCTTGCTGACCCAAGAATTAAATATGTTGATTATTCAGTATACTGAGTTAGTTTATAGAAGGAGTCATAGGATTATTCTTTATTAATCTCTTACCCCAAGAGAATATATAGACATTTAAGTGATATATTTTTGATCAAGTCAGCTCCATGCGTTTTGCAGTTTGGATACAGGAAGCAATGTTGATGTCCATAGAAATATTTCTACATGAGCAGACATATTAAATCAATTTAATATTTGATTACCGTTTACCCTTGAACAACACAGGTTTGAACTGTGCAGGTCTTCTTATACACAGATTTTTTTATATATATATAAATACATTACAGTACTGCAAATGTATTTTCCTTATGATTTTCTCAATAATATTTTCCTTTTCCTAGCTTACTTTATGTTGTGAGAATACAGTATATAATATATACAACATACAAAATATGTGTTAATTGACCATACATGTTGGTAAGGCTTCCAGTCAACAGTAGGCTATGAGTTGGGGAAGTCAAAAGTTATATGCAGATTTCCAGTTGTGCTGAGAGTCAGCAACCCTGTGCCCTGCATTGTTGAAGGGTCAACTGTATATATTTTATACTACCTTTATTAATGAAATGTTACGATTATTTTGATTCTTATCATCACTCTTACTCAAGAATTGGCTTAAAAATGGCAGCTCATTCCTTGGATGGTTAAAGCCAAGCAGATCTCTAAAGCCCCAGCAGGTGAGGAAGTGCATGCTCGGGGTCCATGTCAGGGACCAAGAACCACAGTATTTTTCCCTTCCTGGGGTCACTGTGACTTCACATCTCTGCTTCTCTGTATCTGTGTGGCTATCTCCTTCTCTGCCCGGCATGTGGCCTTCTCTGATCCACTTGTACCTGCTTCAGACCTAGTCATCCAGCCCTGACATGGTATCCTGTCATAGTTCAGGCTCTAAGTCCCTTTGTAGGAGGTCTGGGGAGACAATCACTGTGCTTCAGGTTGGATGGAGACCGATCAGCTAGGCAGCAGTGCTGAGAAAGGGCCTGAGCCATGGAGAAGTGCCAGTTCCAGGCTGTAGGAGAGGAGTTTGTACAGAAGGCCCATGGGAACACAGAGGAGTATTTCTGGTATCTCTAGAATGGTCCTAGAAATTTTCTAGGTCTGTAACAATTCAAAGGTCAGTACTGGCCACAATGTGAAGTTCAGGTAAAGAAATTGCATACTAATTGAATTCCAAATGGTATCTGTCCATAACATTAGGTCATTTTCCTGTCTGGCCTTACCAATCGTGTCTGTTAATTATGCATGTTTTCAGCCAGGTTTCCTAGAAGTGAAGTCTGAGATGGAGGTTCCTGGAAGACTGACTTAATGAATGAGCTCTCTCAGGTGAGGGATTGAGGGAAAGCAGGATAAGACAAGGAAAGGAAACTAGGTAAGGAAGTGATTCAGATTCAGAGGAAGTGTAACTGGGTCCATCAGTTATACCACAGAATTATCCTTTATTAGGCCATGAGGTCAAGCTTTCATATGCCATGGCAGTTGGCAACTGGCTGCTGATGGCCTCTGCCTGCCAGGGGGAGAATGACATGTGACCTCAGAGCAAGGCAGTTCCCATCCCACAGAGAGCAATACTCCAGAGATGAGGGCAGCTGTGAGCCATCGTCAGCCAGAGAGGGGTACCCATGGCAGCCAACACCAAATTTGAGGCCTATAAGACTTCCCACCTGGGGCCAATGCTGCACAAGATGAAATGCAAGGTCGAGTGAGATTATTTCTATGCCTCATCCTCACCCTTCGGCACACCCTGCCCTGGTGATTTTTTTTGCATTTATTTATTCATGAGAGACGCACAGAGAGAGAGAGAGAGAGAGAGAGGCAGAGACACAGGTAGAGGGAGAAGCAGGCTCTATGCTGGAAGCCTGATGCAGGACTCGATCCCAGGTCTCCAGGATCACTCCCTGGGCTGAAGGCGGAGCTAAACCACTGAGCTACCTGGGCTGCCCCCTGCCCTGGTGATTTGTTGGCTTCTCCCTTGGTCCTCCCACCGATGCAGTTCCATCCTCACTGATGCCTATACATTTATTGGTATCCCCCATCACCCTCATCCTCATCACAGCCTCAAAGCCTCCCATGTCTGGCCAATGCTGGCTTCTCCTGCCTCACACCACACTGGCCATCTCCTGCCTCCTCACTGTGCCAAGCTCCTTCCTGCCCCAGAACCTGTGCATAGGCTGTCCTCACTAGAAAGCTCTTCCAGGTCTCTCTACCTCTGGCCTTGTGGTCCTCAGCATGCAGAGATCTCTCTTATGCCCACTCCCGCCCTCATTCTTGGAGCTTTCACACCCTACCGGAAACCTTATCCTTACCCCAAGGTGGTGCCTTTAATATCCTCTCATACTCTGCCACAAACCTAGTGATTTTCAACTGTAAGCATAGGATGTATTAGAGAGGGACTCATGAATCAGTTTAGTGAAGGGAGACAGATACTTTTAATAAAATTAGAATGCATTGGAAGAGAATAGAAAGTATAAGAATGCATTACACTTAGTAAAAGTTAAGTACTGCTGGAAAACTATCCCTCATTCTGTGTGCGTCTGCTGAGTCACGGTGGATGTAGAAAGTATTTCTGATTTTGTGTTGGAGATAAATAAAGAAACTTGAAAGCCATTCTATTAAATTTTAGAATCCAGTTCTTTATTGGATGTGGAGCTTTGGGCACATTCCTTGACTCTGTCTGCCACAGTTTCCTTCTTATGGAGTAATAGCAAGGATCAAATGAATTAATATTTTTAAGTGCTTAGAGGAATGCCTGGCACCCTTGGAAGCCTGTACAAGTGTTGGGAGGCTTTGTATTTATTTGAACTTCCTAATTGTTGTCCACTGATCTATCCTCTGTGAGTATTATAGCGTGCAGCACACCCTGGCTCTCAACCATTATTGGCTGGCTGAGCAGCAGGGACCCAGTGACATAATCCACCTTATATGTTCTTTGAGGCAGAGGAAGGAAGCTGAAGGGAATTCAACACGGTGTCATTAGTAAGAAATGCCAGGAGCTTTCAGGGTGTTTTCCTGCCCATAAATCTCACTCTTACTGCCTCACTGCACTGGGTCTTACTAAAGGCACTATATATAAGTGTCTGGCAATTTCTAAACATTATATAAGTAAGTAAGGGGGGATCTAAGGCATTGAGAAGGAACATCTTCCCTCATAAATGAAATCCAGCAGCACCGAGGCATTTCTTCCATCCTTTTTCAGAAGAATGAGGCCAAACTACTGGCAGCTGCAAGAATTACCCAGTGTGACTGATTAGGCATGATGAAATTGTTGGTTTTATTCCAAAATCTCCCTCAACCAAATCAAATGGGGACCAAAGTGAGGGTGGCGTGAACTGAGTTTTATTGAGAAGCAGGCACTCTAATTCAGAAGGATACATTAAATGTCTGCTCTTCCAAAAACAAGAGTACTATCCTGAGTCCATTATCATTGAAAATAGGTTAATGGATGTTTTTTGTTTTGACCAGGGCTGACCCAGGAATAATCACTCATATACCACATCCAGCTTTGCTCCCAGGTCAACTTATAGGGCAGTGAACACCGGAACATGCTATTTGCTTGGCTTCCTGTTCATGTAAGGGAATGGCAGTGGAGGTTGCCCTAAGGCAGATTTAGAGTTAGTTGCAGGAAGTTGAGTTTGTCGGTGAACATTGTAACCTATGGAGCAGGCTGCCTCGGAGAGTAGTGAATGTCCATCACCGAGGGTGTCACCTGAGGACCGGATGACCATTTCCATCTGTAAGAGCTGTGTCAGGGGTTCCCCAGAGCCTGGGATCCTGAAGCACCTCTACTCACTGCTCTTACTCCTGATCATTCCATCATCCTCATCCTGGTACAGGCCACCACATGCAGGTGTAGGATTACAAGGAAAGCCTTCGTGAGGTTGTCTCTTCCTTCTTGATGCTGCATTTTTCAGCAGATACATCAGATGTGTCATTGCATTTTATCTATGTCCTGAGTCCAAAGTTAGAGGCTTTCTTTACTCATGATTACACAAGAATGTGCCTGCCTGTCCTAGTCCTAGTGAAGAAAATGGCTATATACTTGGAAAAGTGTCAGCCTTCCAAGGCACATGGAAACATGAGCTTATAATATACTTATATGCATATGCCAGAGTGGCTACTACCATTTCTGTGTGGGAATAGTTATTATAGCTTAGATTTTTCCTTTTTAGAATAAAGTTGAAATTGGATTGTACGAAATGTTAAGAGCATTTTTAAAGCTTTTTTGATGCATAAAGAACATAACTTTGAACATCTGAGTCTGGAAAAAAAGATATAATTTTGTGCAGGATGGTGGTTCCAAATGAAAAGGTAGAGTTGTCATTTTATGTAGGAGTGGAATTTACTTCACAGAAACCCATCTGCATGCTAGCTGGTTTACTTTCTTCAAGTTTTCTATGCATTAAAAAATAAGTTTCCTTAAAAAGAATTTTACATTTATTTCATGATAATGATAATGATAATAATAATAATATATCATAACAGGGATTCCTGGGTGGCTCGGCAGTTTAGCACCTGCCTTCAGCCCAGAGCGTGATCCTGGAGCCCTGGGATCGAGTCCCATGTCAGGCTCCCTACATGGAGCCTACTTCTCCTTCTGCCTGTGTCTCTGCTTCTCTCTCTCTCTTTGTGTCTCTCATTAATAAATGAATAAAATATTTTAAAAAATAATATATCGTAACAGAATAGCGAAGGAGATGAGGATATCTGTTGAATTCTCATCTGCTTCTATATTCAATCTGTTGTGACATGTCATTTTGGTTGAAATATATAAAGAAAATCTCGCTTATTCTAGATATACAGCTGGAAAAGGGAGGGAAATTTGAATAGAATTCTCTGATAATTATGCATTGTCTTTTTTGTTACCACATCCGAACTCAAAAAGCTCCTTGAAGGTTAAAAGTAATCTGAACCCAGAAAAATGAACTTTCTGTGCTCTGCGCACTCATGAGAGGAAATGAGAATGAGTAGGCAGTTTTGGATTTCCCACCCCCAGTTTTGTGGAGACATAACTGACATGTAACCTTAGGTGAGTTTAAGGTATACAGTGTGATATTGTGGTCAATGTATATATTGTGAGATGATTGCCACAATAAGGTTAGTTATATCCATCACCTCCCACAATTACAATTTTTTTGTGATGAGAACATCTCAGCAACATTTAAAGACACAATACAGGGCAGCCCGGGTGGCTCAGAGGTTTAGCACCGCCTTCAGCCCAGGGTGTGATCCTGGAGTCCTGGGATCAAGTCCCACATCGGGCTCCCTGCATGGAGTCTGCTTCTCCCTCTGCCTCTCTCTCTCTCTCTCTGTGTGTGTGTGTATGTGTCTCTCATGAATGAATGAATGAATGAATGAATGAATAAATAAATAAATAAATCTTTAATAAAAAATAAAGATGCAATACAATATTGTTAACTATAGTTACCATGATGTACACTTGATCCCTAGAACTTACTTACCTTCTAACGAACTCTGCACCTTTTGACCACTTTCATCCATTCCCCTACACCCTGCCTGCCACCCCTGCCCCTGAAGATCATCAATCCACTGTCTGTTTCTATGAGTTTTGTTTTTTTTAGATTCCAGATACAAGTGATATCTTAAAGTATTGTCTTTCTAGAGAAGCCATAGGCCTGTAGAACCCTCTGGGTACCTCAGCAAAGAGCCGTGTAGTCAGAGTGCACCTTCATATTGGTTCCTCTTTGTCTATGTGGTCCAAGCAGTGCTCCAGCCTCACCCTCAGGTTCCAGAATTTTCTCAATGGTGCCTTGTTTCTGGATAGAGATGCTAACTGGTCTCCTGGTGAGGGGCCCATCTTGATAATGTTACCTTCTGATTTTGGATTATTAAGAAAAGTTTTGACCTTGCATTCCTTCCACAAATATTTTGGGGAACCTCAGTTCCCCTACCATACTTAGAAAATTGGGTTCACCCATCATTCCAGTATAGTTGCTTGGAAGGTACATATAGGAAAGAGGAACTTCTACATAGTTTAACAATCCCAGCAGGCTTTTCTTTTTCTTTTGAGATAATAATAAAAAACAAAATTGACATGGGAAAATAAGGAGCTCAGAATACCCAGGGCAACTTGGAGAGACACAAATACTTTTGGAGGACATACATTCCTCATTTTAAGACTTTCTATAAAGCTACCCTATCATCAAGACAGTGTGATTCAGGCATAAGGATGGATAGATCTATGAAACTGAATCGAGTCCATAAATGGATCTGCATATATGCAGCAAAATTAATTTTGACAAGTGTGCCAATGTAATTCAATGCAGAAAGGAAAGTCTTTCTAACAAATGATACTGGAACAATGACATATCTGCTTACAAAAAATTGAACCTTGATCCATAGCTACCACAAAAACAGACAGACATACGGGTGCCAGGGTGGCTCAGTTAGTTAAGCATCTGCCTTTGACTCATGTCATGATCTCAGGGTCCTGGGATCAAGCCTGGCATTGAGCTCCCTGCTCACTCAGCGAGGAGTCTGCTTGTCCCTCTCCCTTTACCCTTCCCCCCTACTTGTGCGCTCTCTCTCAAAAATAAATAAAATCTTAAAAAAAAAAAAAGAAATGGACAGACATTGATTGATTCTGGACAAGCTTAAATTATAAAGCTTCTCGGGATCCCTGGGTGGCGCAGCGGTTTGGCGCCTGCCTTTGGCCCAGGGCGCGATCCTGGAGACCCGGGATCGAATCCCACGTCGGGCTCCCGGTGCATGGAGCCTGCTTCTCCCTCTGCCTGTGTCTCTGTGCCTCTCTCTCTCTCTCTGTGACTATCATAAATAAATAAAAATTTAAAAAAAAAATTATAAAGCTTCTATTAAAAAAAGAGGGTGATATCTTTATGGTCTGTGTAGTCAAATATTTCTTAGAGAGATTGCAAAAGTACTAACCCTAACAGAAAAATAAAATAGTAAATTAGACCATCAAAGCAAAAATTTTCTACTCTTCAAAAGACTTTGTTGGGGGCACCTGAGTGGCTCAGTGGTTCGGCACCTGCCTTTGGCTCAGCTCATGATCCCAGGGTCCTGAGATGGAGTCCTCCATCAGGCTCCCCACAGGGAGTCTGCTCTTCCCTCTGCCTATGTCTCTGCCTCTCCCTGTGTCTCTCATGAATAAATAAATGAAATATTTTAAAAGACTTTGTTAAAAATTAAAAAGACAGTGGGGCACCTGGGTGGCTTAGTCTGTTGAGTGTCAGACTCTTGATTTCAGCTCTGGTCTTAATGTCAGGGTCATGAGTTTAGGCCCTGCATTGGGCTCCATGCTGGGCATGGAGCCTATTTTAAAAAAAAATTAAAGAACAAATCAGTATCTAGGAGAAATATTTGCAATCTATACATAACAAAGACTTGAGTCCAAATTATATAAAGTACTTATACGTATCAAAAACCAACGATAAGCAACTCAATTAAAAATTGTCAAAAGACTTAGGTAGATACTTCACAAATAAGGGTAGGAGCATTGCTAAAAGGAGACAAAAAAAGGTATCTTTTAACACTGTTAGTTATCAGGGAAATGCAGCTTAATACCAGAGTGAGATACCACTATACAGAAACAAGAGTATTTTAAGTTTACCTGATTTCCAACACCAAATACAGGAGAGAATGGAGGGTGACCAGATATCTCATGCTTGCTGGTAGGAAAGTATAAGTTGGTGCACCCAGTGTGGAAAATTGATTGTTTCTTATAAAATTAAATGTCCACCTACATTACAGTCCAGCAGTGCCACTCTAAGGTAATTTTCCAGCAGAAATGAAAACACACATCCACACAAACATCTAATAGTGTTTTCCACAGCTTTATTTATGATAGCAAGAAATTTAAACAACTCAAGTGTCTATCAATAGAGGAATGAATAAACAAATAATAGTATATTCATACAATGGAATAGTATTCAGCAATGAAAAAAATCAACTCTGATGCACACACATGGATGAATATCAAAGCTAATATATTGAGAGAAGGAAGCCAGACATGGGTTCTTTCTCTATATTCTCATTGTCATGAAGCTCAAGGACTAATTTGTGGGACTTGAACCCAGCATGGTAGTTGTTCTGGGTATGGGAGGGAAATATATTATTAAGAGACATGAAGGGACTTTCTAGGGTAAAGGCAATGTTCTGGCTTGATTAGATGTTGGTTCCAGGAATACGTACATTTTTTAAATACTCATCAGAGAGTACACTTAAGAGCCACACATTTTGTTATACGTAATTATACCTCAATAAAAATATGAAAACTGCATACCCTCATTAGACCACAACTGTTATGAATATTTTCTTGGTTTATTAAATGAGGCGTTCATTCAAATATGCATTTTGATTACATTATGAATATGAAACAGGCTGATTACCAATTCATATTCCTTTGGAAACCCAGAGACAGAACAAAAACCACCTTGTGTGATGGGAAGATGGACTTGCCCATCCTTCAGCATTTTCAGTTTTCAATCTATTGCCACAGTAATTGCCTTTAATGACTGTTCTCAATGTAATCAGACAGGAAACTTTAGATGGAAGATGCATAAATTATTCTAACTCCTGCCAGGAAGAGAATCCAAGACTTTAATCAACTTCCACACCTTTTATTCTTCTTGTTAGGAAGTTGTCTTTACACGCATGCTTAACCGACAGGCCCTGTGCCTAGAAGGTGCAGTATCCCCCTCAATAGGATCATGTCCACAGTGCAGAGGACAGATGGCATTCCTGCCCAAAGAGGATCAACTATGCCAAAGATGGTTGCGCAAATTCATTTCACTCTGTCTGCTGTTTTGATACATTGTCTCTCAAAAATATCAACACCACTGCTTTAGAGAATTCTTTTCAGTTTATGAAATACTATGCACTCAAAGCAAACATCTTGGGGGAAAACAATAGGAGAGGCATCATCATCCCCATTCTACAGAAAAAATAATTGAAGTTCATGACATTTAAGTTCATTCACTGTTACCTTAATGAATTTGGGTCATGCTTTATGTCTGTTGCAGAGACAAATAAAATTTGTCTCCTTTCCTGAAGTCTTTCTAAATTGAGCTTCCCTCACTTCTTGCAAAACCCGCACAGTCCACATTCTCAGTATTTGGGTCAGCAAGAAGTCTCTACATCTTAATCCTCCATCAACAAGGAATCTTGGGCAGGAAGCCAGGGGGACAGTTAGGCAGAACCCACTCAAGAGCCATGGTGGGGATAATACCAGGCATAGTTTGATGGATCCTGCTTGCAGTCTGGTCTGCATACTCTGCCCCTATGAAGTAGGTATGAAGCAATCTGAACGCACTTCCTTCCCATTTTGAAACAAGCCACGTCTCCTATTGACTTACAATTCAGCCCTTATTGAATTAAGGAAACACTGAGCAGAAGACATTTATTTGATTCCGAACTGCATCATTCTAAATATTGATTACAAAGAAATTTCCTACTCACTGTGACTTTAGGGCCCAAATATTTCCAGAGAAGCCTAGTGCACACCTATATGACCAAAAAACAAAAAAAAACAGTAATCACTCAGATCGAATGAGGTGTGGTATAAAGAACTTCCCGTTTCGAATCCAAGTTTGGAAAGGGTTTGGGGTCAGGAATGTGGGTCCAGGTACAAAGGATTAAGTACCACCAGACCCAGGTCAATAACCTAGACATGCAACAGATCCAAACATCTACTTCCTCAACTGTAAAATGAAGATAAGGATACCCTGTCCTCTCTAAAACCCAGAGAACTTTCCAGTGAATTGGAAAATAAACAGAAACCACTTTTTGGATCTGTAGAAGTTACTTGAAGTTACAAAAGAGTTGAGCTACACCTACAGTTGTCACTGCCAAGGCTCTCTGCCATGGTGTCTCTGCCTTTCTCGGAGGTTGGTGGTAGATCTGGATTTCTTTTAAACTCATCATTTGGCTTACTTTCATTCTCTTAATACCAGGGCCTTCTTGTTATAAGTTTGTTTAGAGAGTTGCTGCTGATATTTACCCTTTTAGGCACTTTTATTTTATCTCATCATCTTGAATGCCCCCTTCGTAGGCATGGCTGCCCATTCTGCAGCTCTGTGTGAGTTTGTGTGTGCATAACTTGAGACAGGAAAACCCATATTGTTTCCTTCCTAGGGAGGACTCTTGGTTGAGTGTAAAACATGAATAGGAGATGTCTTAGCCTACTAAGCTGAAGTCTAAGGGTTTGTCAAGATGAGACTCAAGGCTCACATGACATCACCCTCTTCCCTTTCTGCTTTGCTTTCTTTGGCATTGGCTTCATTTCCAGAAAGGCTCAGATTCTTCCTGAATCATGTCAGGATGGATGCCTCCAGCTCCAGGACAATGGGCTTCCTGTCCTAGTCCATTTGTGCTGCTATAACAAAGTGCCACAGAATGGGTGGCTTATAAACCATAGAAATTTACTTCCCATGGTTCTGGAGGCCAAAAGTCCAAATCGAGGTGCCAGCATGGTCAGGTGAGGGCCCCTTTCCAGGATACAGACTTCCCCTTGTGTCCTCACATAGCAGAGGTGCTGACTGGCTCTCTGGGGCCACTTTTATAAGGGCCAAATCCCATTCCTGAAGGCTCTGCTCTTGTGACATAATCACCTCCCAATGGCCCCACCTCCTAATACCACTACACTGGGATTAGGATTTCAAGGTGTCAGTTCTGAAGAGACACAAATATTCAGTCCATTGCCCTGTCTTCTTAGCAATCCATCAACAGAGAAAGTGGCACAAATAAAAAGTGTTGCAATTAAGTATCATGGCTTGACTGTTCTGCTGGCTTGGGTCCCCTATCACATCTACACCGAGCATGGTGACCAGAGTCAGTGCAGGACACTGGTTGTCTCAGGTCCAGGTCACATAGACAGGAAGATGAGCCCATGTAGGTCTTAAGAAAACCAGACGCTATCAACAGAACTCCCAGCACCTAAAATCACGAAGGTCTGCCATCCCGAGGCTGAGGTTCACTATCTTGTTCATGCATAACTGCCTGGGTATGTTGACATCCACTTGGCCCTATGAGTGCCCCCTCAGCAGGAACGTGGCGGCTGCCTGCCCTCAAGCCAGACTACCCAATCAAGTTCAGAGGAAGAGTTTAGTTTAAGTATAAGTTGCTAGGAAGAAATAATAATATAGAAATGGAAGATGTAGGAGAGTCACTACACCGATGGATGCGGTACTTGTTAATATCATCATTTTTGGTAGAATTCTTTTGTTGCCAAAAAAAGCATGGTCATGGTTTTGCATGATGTATTAGACACACTGACTCCATCCTTGACTTTGAAATGATAGGCCAAAGTTTTTGCATGTTTATTTCATTTCCCAGTAGCTAAAGTGTCACATCTATCAAATGATGCTTTTTCATGCTTTTCATTTCTTTTGCTCTTAGAAGCTTTTCTGCGAATCCATATCAGGGAATTCTATTGGATATGATGCTTAGCCTTGACATCTTACTTAGTACAATGTCTTGTCAATATTTACAGATACAATAAGGACAGGTTTGCATTATTAAAACAAAGACACAAACCACACACACCTATAGAGAGAAAACATTACATATTACCATTTTCTCTTTATTTTATGTGGAAGAGCTTCAGGTGTCTTAGGAAATGCCAGTGCTGAAACTTCTATAGATGCCAGGGTCAGAAGAGCTTAGGAAGGGAAGGGAAAGATGGAGTGCCCACCATATGCCTACATGATAAACTAGGTCCTCTGCATGCACTGCTCATTGCTAGGAAAGCAGAAAGACTACTGCTTACCCTTTGAGTTGTATGGCAGTTTCCATGAAGTGGAAGAGAATTGGCCTAGCAATAACTTAATTAATTGATGATTTATTTGACCCTCCATCAAATGAGAAAATATCTTACTATAGTAAAAACCTAGCAAGACCTCCTACGGTATTGTCCTTCTACCTGTCACCCTTACAGGGATTTTATCTTATTTAAAGTATTTTTAAAAATAAAATACTTTCATTAACTGAAGCATCTAGCATCTTTGCCACCAATATGGGAAATATTAAAAGAGAAATAAATACATCTAATCTTTACCACATCTTTTATTATAAATCCCCCCCATACCACCAAACTGCTTAGTTAAAAGGATCTACAAGCACAAAAGCAGTTTGTTAAAAATTGTCTCAGCTAAAAGCAGGTATAAGGCAATAGCAAGGATTATGTAGCATTCCACAGACAAATTGTGTGATTTGAGGAGGAATTTGAGGAGGAAGTGTGAAATTTGCTCTTTTTTTTTTTTAGAGAAAATACCCAACAGATGCTTAGAGATATTAAAAACCCTTTTCAGTTGCACATGGAACAGAGCTTCTGCAGAAAGGTTGATTATATACAGCAGTATTCTAATACGGGCAACTTTGTGGCCAGCGCTGCAGGGCGCCAAGGTTTGAACAAGAGACAAAATTCTGTCGCTAACGGCATAGACATTCTAGGATGTGATAAAATGCAGGCGCGTGCTGATTCTGATGAAAAGGGTTTAAGAAGCATCAATTCACCTGGGGTGGCTCGACATTTTTTTTTTAACACAACAGTCTAATGGGGTTGACAGTTGAAACAGGGGTTCTTAATTCTTCACATATGAGGTGACTGCCCACCCCTCTGCCCACAGGCCTCCTCTCTCACGTTGGTGGCGGTGTGGTGCCTGGGCCCTTGCTCTGTCATTCAGTAGCTTCAGAATTCTTCCCCCCAGGTGCCCCAGCACAACGTTTCAAAGAATTGACCTGGGCAGAATCTGGGTCTAGGAAACTCTGTTGGCATGGAGAACTTCTTATTCTTGAGGATCATTCGTACATTTACAAAGTAATATAGTTACATCTATGGCCAAAAGTTCCCCATGGGTATTGGGACATTTGTTCAGGTTTTGGAGAATGGGCTATAGGCTGACCTTTCAGTAGACTGCTAAGAACCCAGACTAAATCCCTTACCATTTATGTCTAAGTCTAAGAACATTTCTACTTCATATGACACAGGAATGTGACATATTTTTCATGTTAACTCATTTCCTATTTTCTATAAGGTGAACAAATTCCTATATTGATAAAATTTAACCAGTAAAAAAACCCAGCATAATGAAAAATTTCATACATGAAATTCATGATACCAACATACACAACAAAATACCAGAGACAGTTGCAATATCCATCCCAGAGTAATGCAAGGGCTTTTTCTCTATCATTTCGTGTTAAGCAAAAAACAGATGACATAGTGCAGGCACTGGACAGTGTCTTATCTGAGCAGTGCAATTCTGAGTGGTTTCCAATAAGTCTGTGCTCATATTCTTTGGCAGACCACTCAGGTTCCCTACAGGGGGTGAGATCTCCATTCAGCATATCTAGCAGTGTCTGTTCACCTCCAAACTATTCTCTTTCCTTTCCTACACCCTCCTCCCTACCTTTTTTTTTTTATTAATGTCAACCATACATACCTTTAACTCTAATTTATACAATATGGCAACGATAATTAAAGAGTTGACTGCTTTTGCCAGAGAACAAATTTGTGTCCCAAGAGTTCTGATGATCATTCTCAAAACCTGCCCCAGAGTGACTTAAATTTAGAAATGCATCTGTAACAGTGACTTGTAACTCATGCTCAAGAGCTTTAGGTTTAAATCTACAGTAACCACTATCTACATCTGAAGATTTGAATGAGAAGCACAGAGTGTATATTACTTGCTGCCTTTATTAGGCTGCTCGCCTGCCAAAAGGGTTTCCTATTAGGTTTTTTGGCTCAAAGATATAAACCTCCACTCCAGACATGCGGGTATTCATTAAACACATCTGACAACTATCCAATTTATCTTTTATGACTTCCCTTGATCCACTTTTAGTTCTAATCAAACTGGTTCTCTTATTCCGCGAGACATCCTTCAAATCTCCAAACTCTAGTCTCGGCTCATCTCCCACTTCCAAAAGCCATTTTGGACCACTGTCAGCTATTCTTTTTCTGCCAACTCAAATCCTGCAGGTGCTTTGAAAGCCAGGCTGAACATTCTGACTGTGTAAGCAGAGTCCTGACGTTAACCCTGCTTCAGAATCACCTGTACCATATGCTGAACTCCTTCAACGTTGGTGTATAGGCTTCATACCATGCTTGAGCTTCTTTATTGTTGCATGGGACTCATAATTTGTATCTGGCTTCTTTTAGAAGTGTATTTGTTTCACAGAGGAGGATAGGCTCACTTATTTCTTTTTAATTTCTCACTATACTTGTATGAATCTTTGGCAAACTGGGAGTTCGTGGCATTCTCATTGAATTGGTTTTCATTATATAATGAGTAACATTTTATTAACCTTTTACAACTCTCCCAAACATAACTCTCTACTGATTTTTTTAGGGCTAATCTGAAAATGAATGAAAAAATAAAGATGATTCATAAAAAGTACAGTTTCCAGGAAACCATTTGGTATTAGATACTAGATATGTTCTTGTCTCTTATACTGCTTGTACTCCGAGGAGAGAACTGACTTCCAGAATGGTACATCTAACTTAGATTTTGTTACTCTAAGAATAATGTAGGAAAACTTTTTCTAACTATGGCAAATCATAAACCTTTAAATAATAAGTTATGATGTGATGAATTTTTACTTTTAGTAACTTATCCTAAGGAGTTTTTTTTTTATAATACACATATATATATACACAATGTATGTCTATCTATTTGTATATATCACATACCTGAGTATATGTGTTTACATGTATGTCTGTATGTAAAGAGACATGTATATGTGTCTTTATTTTCTAAACTCATATAGCAATTAGTATTTATGAGAAACTAAAAATGCAGAGTATCCTTATCCAAAGGTCCAAAACAGACAACAAAACTGAGTTCATTTTTTAAGTCCTAAGACAACTTTTAAAATTCCCTTTTCATAGATCAATGGAACAGAATACAGAGCCCATAAAGAGACACATGTAGACATGTTCAACTGACTTTTGAAAATGCATAAACAATTTGATGGAGTGGAAATGAGAGAAATCCTTTTCAACAAATGTTGCTGGAGAAGTTGAACACCTGAGGGTGAAAAAGAAATTTCAACTAAGTCTTACACTTTATACAAAAATTAACTCAGAATGAATCATGGACTTAAATGTAAACCCTAAAGCTATAAAACTTAGACAAAAACTGTAGGAGGAAAATTTTGGGATCCAGGCAAAGAGTTCATAGACTTGCTGCCAAAACACAATCCATAAGAAGAAAAAGTGCTAAAGTAGACTTTATCAAATTTAAAAACTTATACTCTGAGAAAGACCATATGAGGAGAATGAAAAGATAAGTCATAGACTCATACAAAATACTTGCAAGCCACATATCCCACAAAGGACTAGTACCTAGAATATATAAAGAACTCTCAAACTCAATAGTGAAAAATCAAACAATCCAAAAAGAAAATGGGTAAGATAGTCATAGACTTCTGTCAAAGGAGACATAAAGATGGCAAATGAGCACTTGCAAAGATGTACAACATCATTAGCCATTGGAGAAATCCAAATGGAAACCACAGCGAACTATCACTACACACCTATTAGAATGGCTAAAATAAAATATAGAGACAATACCAAATGTTGGCAAGAATGGGGAGAAGCTGGATCACTCACACATTGCTGGAGGGGATAGAAAATACTACAGCCATTCTGGAAGGCAGTTTAGCAGCTTCTTATAAAACCAAGCATGTAAATATAATAGAGTCCAGTGATTGTACTTGTGGGCATTTATTTCAAAGAAATGAAAACTTACATTCACATCAAAAATTTTATACAATGTCCACCATAACTTTATTCATAATAGCCAAAAAACTGGAAACAACTTCAGAGGCTCTTCAGTAGATGAATGTTAAATAGATTTTGGTACATCCATACCATGGACTGGCACTTAGCAATAGGAGGGAACAAACCATAGATATACCAACAGGTTGGATAAATTTCCAAGGAATTATATTGAGTGAAAAAACAAACAAAAGTTTACATACTGTATGATTCCATTTACATAACATTTTGAAATAATAAAAATTTAGCAATTCAGAGCATATTAGTGGTTGCCAAGGCTTCGGGATTGGGAAGAGGGAAGGCTGAGGTGGAGTGGCAAAAAGGTGAATGTGGTTTTCAAAGAGAAAGAAGAGGAATACAGAACAGTTCTGTATCTAGATTGTGGTGGTAAATATACAGCAGGATGCTCTGAATGCACAATTATCTCAATAAATATTTCAACTAAAAAAATCTTTTTTTCATAGATTTCCTTGAGATGTGCCATTTTGGGTTGCCTCTCCATTAGGTAGAAGGAAAGGGTTATTCTTGGTCAATGCTGGCCCTAATTCTTTGGTAAGTTGTACATGGGCTGTGTGTCACATATGAACTGTGACTGATCCATTTAGCAAAGCCCAGCCTTCATGACATCATCGTCTCAAAGCTAACCAACCACATCAAGTAAACAGATATTTTTACAGCTTTTTTTTCTTTTAGATTCTTCAAATAGATCCCATGAAGGGCTCTTCTGTCTCACAGAGGCTGTGCCCATAGCTCTGAATGTCTCACCAGCTCATGGTTTTGGTTGGACTGTCTGGTGGTGCATTCTCAGTATTAACACCAGGTTTCTTTAAAGAAGTCTCTGACAGTTTGAATGTGTTTTCAAGGGCCCACAATGAGCATCCAAGCCCATTAACGTCATCCAGAATCAGAGTGTACTTTAGTCCTCTCATCACCGTGACAAGTTCAAGGGCATTCTCCACACTTTGTGATAATAATAATTAATAATAATAATCTTTGTCTATGATCCAATAAATATAAGCTCCAAAACATGTAGAAAAGCATGTCACCCAGTAATAAACATAATTGCAGAGTAAGCCTGTCCTGAATAACATGATTACCATATTCAGTTACAAGTTGTTTCTTCCATCCCACGATCCCCAAAACTCCCCTTTTTTTCTCTTAACTCATAAACAAAAGAGAAGAGGAAAAAATAGTATTTCCCTGAGTAATGTTCTTTCTTCCCATTTAGAAGCAGCCACATGGTTGCCCACAGAGGTTCCTCCAGGCCTTCAGGGGTATCAATTAATTCAGCAACCAGGCAAAGTTTTCCTTGAGAATTGTTATGTAATAGTGAATGAACAGTGACTGTCCTCACAAGGGCAGCCTGGAGTTTCAGTCAAAGCAGATGCTGACAGCTCCGGACTTATCAGAGACTCAAGTGCAATCAAAATTCAGAAAATCAGAATCAAGACAATCCCACAATTCACGTTCAGCCCTTCCTTGGCTCTGAAGACTGCCTGGAATCTTCCATTCACCCTCAGCTTGGCCCCACCCCGGCCCTTTCTTTTCCTGAAGTTCATTCAGATCCCTTGGCTCCGATCTTCAAACGTGGAGGAGAAAAAAAAAAGAACTTGTAAGTATCTTCAGTGCCTTGCAATTACTTTGGGAAGTTCTGCTCTGGCCCCAATGGTTCACTAATGAACCTCCCAGCTGCTTTCACTGGGGCTGGCCTCTGCAAAGGCCAGTGTGAGCCCTCAAAGACATTGTTATTCTAACATACCCCAGTAAGCCAGGAAACTGGAACAAAATTGCTGCATAACCGCTGCCTCCTGACTCTGCTGGCCCTGAAATCTTGTCTCTACAATTTCTGTGATGATGGTGGTGGACCTGCAAGGTCTGGTTCGTAAAACCAAATGTGTGCAAGTGAGGCTAGCAGGAAGATTTTTAAGAAATGAAGGTTGATATTTGCTCTTCCAAATAGTTAATAATTAATTAGATATGCTGTTTCGATCTTAGGCCTTCTTATGCCAAAAAGGAATAATAAAGCTTCAAACTTGATAGAGCATCTGCACACACAGCAAACAGGCCTGCCCACCCTCCAAGCTTTGAAAGACCGCCCAGGGAGCTGTGAAGTCTGACTCCTCCGTAGGGGAGGAGGTAGGTCTCAAGAACCGCAGGATCCAAAAAACAGAAAGCAGGTGGTGTTAGCTGCTTGTTGTCTAAAATTTAAAACTGCAAAGTAGGATTAACATTAGGGATAAATCAGAATAGCGGAGTAAATCGCCTTACTGCTTTAGAAGAAAACCCAGTGAAACTCACATTTGGTTCACCCACTTGTTTCCCAGCTCCAGAGGCCACACTGAGAAGACTACACAGGCTTATAAGGTGTGCAGAGAATTTTGATTGCACAGTAGGAGAAAGATATTGAAACTCTGCTGCAGGGATTCTGGAGCTGCCCCAAACACAGCAAAGCTGCTGGAAAGAAGGATCTATTTGGAATTCCAGAGGCCCTGGAGAGACTCAAAGGCTGTTAATCTGATGCAATTTGAAGGACATGCAAACAGATTAGGCAAAAAACTCGCTCCCTGGAGGAACTGAGGACCGGCTCCAGTGTGCAGTGGGAGGAGCCAGGTGGGGCTGGGCTTCCCAGAGGCGGGAGAGCCCCAGAGGGACTATTAGGGCCAGAAACCCAAATTCCTGCTTTGCTGTGTTATATGGGCCAAATTATTTGACTGCTCTGAGCATCTATGCCCTTGCCTTAAAATGGGTAAGAAACCTACCATACTAGGTTGATGTAGAATTAAAATAGGAATGACTATCTCAGATGCCCAGCACTTGGTAGTGGTCAATAAATATTAACCTCTTCCTGAGATCTGCTTCCTTAGCATATGCCTCTATTGCCCAAACGAATGCTTTATTAAATCATACAACAAAGACACTAGAAATGCTTGATGTTTGAGAAAGAACTTCGTGTACATTTTATATTCTCTTTGGTAAATTGAATGAGCATATTGGTATGTAAGGATATGTAAACCTAGGTTTCTCTAAAGATTCGGAATTACATAGTTAATTGAAGGGAATGCACCAGCCAGCCACTCCTCCTGGTTTTTTTTTTTGTCTTCGGGTGCCCAGTTCTGGGCTTTTGTCCTAAGAGCCCTCAATTTAATTACTCAGCACGGAGCTCAGAGAAGCCATGTGGCTCCAGCTCCGGGGAAAGCCGGCTTCCTGAGACATGGAGATGGCAATGCCTCTCCTATTCTTTCACTTGTCCAGGCACAGGGGCTGGGGGCATGAACAGGTAAGTATGGGTGAACTGGGGATGCAACAGGGCTCCCTGGTAGAGACTAACCTGTTCAATCACAGTTCACAGTTCAATCCTCTCTCTTAAGGATAATACAGAAAGGAATGTGGTTATTAGAATAGGCATTTGAAAAAATAATAATAATCTGAATGATAATTAACACTTATTGACTGCTGAGTACCTGCCAGGCCCTGTTTTAAGCACTTTAAATATATTAATTGACACCATCTGCCCAACCCAATGGAGGTACCAGTTATCATCCTCATTTTAGAGACTAGGAAATCAGGCCCAAGGGAGGGTCAGTGAATCGTTCAAGATCCCAGAGAAACAGCAAGTATCTGGATTCAAGGCCATCCAGCTCCTGAGTCTGCAGTCTTGACTGTGTATTTGTTTCATTGATTGCTATCCTACGGATCGTTTGCACAATTATCTTGCTCAGAGGAAAGCCCATTCTTAATCCCCAGCTTAAACTCTTAGATTTATTTGTTCAGTGTTGGTGCAGGGTATTAAATAACTAGAGTAGTCTCAGCAAAAGCAATTATGACTTCATTTGAAATTCAAGTATATTAAGCATTGTTGATTTTATTTTCAAGTGAAATAACCTTTCGGTTAGGTTTATGAGTCTTTATGTTTTTGGCAATTTGTTCCATGGCAAAGAAATCCCACTGAAGTTATTCACGGTGTGCTACCAAGGAAAAACTATTATTTTCATTAATTGTCTCAGGTCATAAAGTGTAACCACCACTCATTCTCTGGATACCTCCAGAGAGTCAGAAACAGAGGGTAGGCTTCTGGTTAAAGCAAAGCCTTTTGGATGCCTACTTAACTGTGATTTTAGGAGCACAGGGAAGCTGTAGAAGAGAACTATAATAGAAATGAAACAGCACAGATAATATCAACAGCCAGTCATTCATTAAGCGGCTCTCACTATATCTGAGCCTGCTGCTTGCACTCACCTGTGGTGACTCAAGCTGCCCTAAGGAAGGTTTGATTCATACCCCAGTCCTATGATTATCTTATAATCTTACAGAATTCTAAAAGTCACCCCCATTTTACTTAAAGGGAAACACATGGATGGTCCCCAGACATGTGACAGCTTGACTTAACATTTTTCGACTTCACAACTGTGTAGAAGCAATAGGCATCCAGTAGAAACTGTTCTTTGAATTTGAGATTTGGATCTGTTCCCAAGCCAGTGATACACAGTCTGATCCTCTCTAATGATGCCGGGCAGCGGCGACAGATCTCATGTATCGCAATGGTGAGGGTCATCAACCTGTACACTTGACAACCAATCTCAACCCATACAATCAAGCTACTTGTCACTTTTGGTACAGTATTTAATGAATTGCATGAGATAGTCAACACTTTGTTATAAAATAGGCTTTGTGTTAGATGACTCTGCCCAACTACAGACCCATGTAAGTGTTCTCAGAACATTTAAGGTAGCCTGGGCTAAGCCGTGATGTTCTATGGGTCAGGTATATTGAATGCATTTAAAAAAGAATATTTCCAGTACAATTAACATACAGTGTTATATTAGTGTCAGGTGTACAATATAGTGATTCAGCAGCTCTATACATTAGCACTCCTCATGGTAAAGAAACTCTTAGTCCTCTTCTTCTGTTTCCCCCCATTCCCGCCCCTCCCCCTTCCCAGCTGGTAACCATGACTTTTTTCCTCCATAGTTAAGCTTTTTTTTTTTTTGGTTGGTCTCTTTCTTCTTTGTTCATTTGTTTTGTTTCTTAAATTCCACATATGAGTGAGATCATATGGTATATGTCTTTTGCTGACTTATTTCATTCAGCATTATACCTTCTAGATGCATTCATGTTGTTGCAAATGGCAAGATTTTGTCCTCTTTTATTATGGCTGAGTAATATTCTGATCATTCACATATTATATACGCTCATTCATATATGTGCATATGTATGTGCATATGCCACTTCTTTTTTATCCATTCATCTGTATGTGGACACATGGACTGGTTCCAAAATTTAACTGCTATAAATAATGCTGTGATGAACATAGGGGCACATCTATTTTTTGATCAGTGTTTCCATATTCTTTCGGTAAATATCCAGGAGTGGAATTACTGGATCCTATGGTAATTTTATTTTTAATTTTTGGAGGGCCCTCCATACTGTTTTCCACAGTGGCTGTACCAGTTTGCATTCCCACCAGCAGTGCATGAGAATTACGTTTTCTCCACATCCCCTAGTTGTTTCCTGGATTTTTTATTTTAGCCATTCTGACAGGTGTGAGGTGATGTCTCATTGTGGTTCTGATTTGCATCTCTCTGGTGATGAGTGGTGTTGAACATCTTTTCATATATCTGTAGACCATCTGTATGCCTTCTGTGGAGAAAGGTCTATTCATGTCTTCTACTCATTAATAATTAGATTACTTGTTTTTTTGTGTGTGTTTAGTTGTATAAGTTGTTTATATATTTTGGGTACTAACCCTTTTCCAGAGATATCATTTGCAAATATCTTCTCCCATTCAGTAGGTTATCTTTTAGTTTTGTTGTTTCCTTTGCTGTGCAGAAGCTTTTTAATTTGATGAAGTCCCAATAGTTTATTTTTGCTTTTGTTTCCCTTGCCGCAGGAGACATAGCTAGAAAAATTTTGCTCGCTGATGTCAAAGAAATTACTGCCTGTGCTCCCTTCTAGAAATTTTATGGTTTCAGGTGTCACATTTAGGTCTAATTCATTCTGAGTTTATTTTTGTGTGTGGTGTAAGAAAGTAGTCCAGTTTCTTTCTCTTTTTTTTAAAAGATTTTATTTATTCATGAGAAACACACAGAGAGAGGCAGAGACACAGGCAGAGGGAGAAGCAGGCTCCTTGGAGGGAAGTTGATGTGGCACTTGATCCCAGACCCAGGATCACACCCTGAGCTGAAGGCAGATGCTCAACCGCTGAGCCACCCAGGTGTCCCGAAAGTGGTCCAGTTTTATCCTTTGACATGTATCTGTCAGTTTTCCCAACATCATTTGTTGGAGAGTCTTTTTCCCTTTGGATATTCTTTCCTGCTTTGTTGAAGCGTAATCAACTATATAATCTTGGATTTATTTTCAAGCTTTCTATTGTGTTCTATTGATCTAGGTGTCTAATTTTGTGCTGATACCATACAGTTTTAATACAGCTTTTTAAAAAAATATTTTATTTTTAAGTAATCTCTACACCCAGTGGGGGCTCCAGCTTACAATTCTGAAATCAAAAGTCACATGCTCTACTGACTGAGTCAACCAGATGCCCCTAATTATGACAGCTTTGTAATATAACTTGAAGTCTGGAATTGTGATGCCTCCAGCTTTAGTTTTTTTTTTTTTTTTCAAAATTGCTTTGGCTGTTCAGGGTCTTTTCTGATTCCATACAAATTTTAGGATTGATTGTTCTAGTTCTATGAAAATGCTAGTGGTTATTTTGATAGGGATTACATTAAATGTATAGATTGCTTTGGGGAATATAGACATTTTAATAATACTTATTCTTCCAATCCCTGAGCATGCAATGTCTTTCCATTTTATGTGTCATCCTCAAGTACTTTCATCAGTGTTTTATAGTTTTCAGAGTTCAAATCTTTCACCTCTTTGGTTAAGTTTATTCCTAGGTATTTTATTATTTTTGGTGCAATTGTAGATAGGAGTTTTTTCTTAATTTCTCTTTTTGCTGCTTCAATATTAGTATTTAGAAATACAATGGATTTCTATTCATTGATTTTTGTATCCTGTGATTTTCCTGAATTCATGTATTAGTTCTAGCAGTTTTTTGGTAGAGTCTTTAGGATTTTCTATCTACAGTATTTTGTAGTCTGCAAATAATAAAAGTTTTACTTCTTCTTTACCAATTTATATGTCTTATTTCTTTTTGTTGTCTGATCCCTGTGGCTAGGACTTCCACTATGTTTAATAAAAGTGGTAAGAATGGACATCCTTGTCTTGTTCCTGACCTTGATGTATGTATTGAGTATGATGTTAGCTGTAGGTTTTTCATATACAGCCTTTATTACATTGAGATATGTTCCCTCTAAGCCTACTTTGTTGAGAATTTTTATAATGAATGGATATTATACTTCATCAAATTTTTTTCTGCATCTATTAAAATAATCATAGATTTTTTATCCTTTCTTTTATTGATGTGCTGTATCATGTTGATTGATTTGCAAATATTGAACCACCTTGCATCCCTGGAATAAATCCCACTTGGTCATGGTGAATGTTTTTTTAATGTATTGTTGGATTGGGTTTGCTAGTATTTTGTTGAGGATTTTGTGGTTGTTTTTTGAGGATTTTTGCATTTATGTTCATCAGAAATATTGACCTACAGTTCTATTTTTTTGTAGTGTCTTTACCTGGTTTTGCCTTGTAAAATAATCTTGGAAGTTTTTCTTGCTCTTCCATTTTTTGGAATAATTTGAGAAGAATAGGTATTAACTCTTCTTTAACTATTTGGTAGAATTCCCCTGTGAAGTCGTGTGGTCGTGGACTTTTGTTGGGAGTTTTTTTTTTTTATTACTGATTCAATTTCATTGCTGGTCATCAGTCTTCAAATTTGTTATTTCTTCCTGCTTCAAATTTGGTAGGTTATATGTTTCTAGGAATTCATCCATTTCTTGTAGGTTGTCGACTTTGTTGGCATATAATTTTTCATAATATTCTCTTATAATCCTTGTATTTCTGCAGGATTGCTTTTATTTCTCTGTTTCATTTCCAGTTTTGTTTATTTGTGTGCTCCCTTTCTTTCTCTCTCTTTGATGAGTCTGGCTAAAGGTTTATCAATTTTGTTGAACTTTTCAAAGGACTAGCTTCTGGTTTCATTCATCTGTTCTATTGTTTCTTTTTAAATTTTCTCTATCATTTATTTCTGTTCTAATTTTTATTTCTTTCCTTCTACCAGTTTTGGGATTTGTTTGTTTTTCTTTTTCTAGCTTCTTTAAGTAGGGTTAGGTTGTTTGTTTGAGATTCTTCATGCTTCTTGGAGTAGGCCTGTATTGCTATAAACTTCCCTCTTAGAACAACTTTTGCAGCATCCCAAAGATTTTGGACCACTGGGTTTTCATTTTCATTTTTTAAATTTATTTTCTTCTTTGATTTCTTGGTTGACTCATTTCTTGTTTGAAAGCATGTTATTTAACCTCTATGTATTTGTATTATATCCAGATTTTTTCCTGTGGTTGGTTCCAGTTTCATACATTGTAGTATAAAGAGATGCATGGGTATGATTTCTATCTTTCTAAGTTTGTTGAGACTGGTTTTATGGACTAATATGTGGTCTATTCTGGAAAACATTCCATGTGCACTTGAAAAGAATGTGTGTTATGCTGTTGAGATAGAATGTTCTGAATATATCTGTCAAATGCTTCTGGTGCAGTGTGTCATTCAGTCAGTTTCTTTGTTGATTTTCTGTTTGGGTGATCTATCCATTGCTGTAAATGGGATGTTATCATCTCCCACTATTATGGTATTGCTATCAATTACTTCTTTTATATTTGTTATTAGCTACTTTATGTATTTGGGTGCTCCCATGTTAGATGCATAAATATTTACAATTATTATTTCTTCTTTTCGGATTGTTCCCTTTAAGATTACATAGTGTCCTTCTTTGTGTCTCATTACAGTCTTTATTTTAAAGTCTATTTTGTCTGGTATAAGTATTAATACTCTAGCTTTCTTTTCACATCCATTTTCATGGTAAGTACTTTCCCATCCCTTCATTTTCAATCTGCATGCCTTTTTAGGTCTGAAATGAGTTCCTCAAAAGTGGCACAGAAATGAGTCTTGCCTTTTTACCATTCTGTCACCCTTTATCTTTTAATTGGAGCATTTAGTCCATGTACATTCAAAGTAATTGTTAATAGATAGGTACTTATTAACATTTTCTTACCTATTTTATGGTGCTTTTTCTAGTTCTTCTCTGTCTTTTTATTCCCTTGCTTTCTTTTCTCAGTGTACTGGCTTTCTTTAATGATATGATTGGATTCCTTTCTCTATTACGTTTTTTTTTTATTTGAGGTTATCATTAGGTTTGTATATGACATCTTCTGCATATAACAGTCTATAGTAAGTCGATGGTTTCTTATGTTTGAACCCATTCTTTATTCCCCTCTCCTCACCCCATGGTTTGGGTATACAGTCCCTGTGTTTTTAGTGAGCCAGTCAGGGGCTGTCTAGGGCTTGAGCTGAATCAGACCGGATGTTTGCCAGAGATGCAGTAGCACCAAACTTCAGGGCACTTTCCTTGTCTTGTTCCACGTGGAGCTTTCATTAGTGGGCAGGGCCTGTTGTTGAACCAGATGTCTGCCTCCAGCCTATGGAACCATAGCCAAACTGGTGTGTGTGTGATTTTTTTTCCCTCTCCTCAGGGCAGGAGTCAACTTTAGAGGTACTGGCTCCTGCCAGGGCTGCTTGCACACTGCCAGGTTTGTGGTTTTGGTTTGGATGGGTTCTAGCCAAGGGCATCTTGGAGGGGGCAGGTCTACAGGAGAATACATGGGCAGGGTATACAATGCCGACAAGGTCTACACTGATCCATTGTGGAATGGGACCTGCAGTTGTGCTGGAAAAATTCCTGCTGATGCCCATGGGGTTGGAGGGATGAGTCAATAGAAGTACATGAAGGCAGGGTGTGCTGTTAGCAAGCTAGGTGGAGAGAGTTGAGACTACGCTGGTTCCTACAGATGTCTGTGTTCCAGGTTGGGTGTGGAGGGAGGGAAATGGCATCTACTAGCTCTTTTGTTCTTGGAGAGGTCTCCCAAAGATCCCTGCTCCTCCACCACATGTTCTGAGATTAGTAAACAAATATCCCTTCCATATGCCCCAGGCATTTTTCAAACTGCTGTCTCTATATTGTATCTCAGCTCAGCAGGGCTGTTTACTATGGTGTCTCTTTAAGACTAGGGACTCAGTTTCCTATTGCCTTCCTAGATTTCCCAAAACTGAGCCTATTGATTTTTAAAGTTCCATGTGTTAATACCCAGTGGTTTTTAGAACTCATGAAGTTAGGCCCCTCTTGTTTTCAAAGCTAAATCATATCAGGATTTGTCTTTCCCATGTAGGTCCCCCATGCCTGGGATGACTGGTGTGGGGACCTGTTCCTTTCCCATCCCATGCCTGCTGTGTCCCTCCCTTCCAAGGACAGTCTCTAGGGTCTGCTTAGCTCCTAATGGAGTCTCTACCCTTCCTCTTTTCTTTAATATGGCTTCTTCTCTACATTTAGCTGTGGAGTCTGTTCTGACAGTCTCTGGGTCATTTTCTACACTGATGTGAGTGTTACCTAGTTGTATCCATGGAACAGGGTGAGGCTGGGATCCTTCTTCTCTGCCATCATCCCTGGAAGTCCATATTGAGTGCATTTTGGTTTACCAGAACATAATCCCATCAGATGGAGCAAGATCTGTATGGTCATATAGCTTTGGTAAAGGACTGGATGTCATCATTTACTTGTAGGATTACCACAGGCAAGCCAGATGATGTCTTAGCCTCCACCTACTGCCCCCCACAGATGGCCACATTGAAAGTCCCTATGATTGCACATGCAATGTGTGAAAGATTTCGAATTGAAGTAAACATTGCTAAGAGTCATTCAAAATCAGGATACGAGGAAGCAGGTCCCATGCACTTCTGTTTCAATTTTCAGAACACCATGAACTTTTGAATTTTGTCAATTGTAACTTGTCAGCTGCAACTCTGTCACCTCCTGGAACACATCCTTCTAGTTTGGACTAAAATAGAGATAATGTAACACCTGTCAGCTAAATAGCCAATCATGTATTAATGAATATAACTCTGTTAGCACTCATCACAATTTTTCCAACAGAATTTACTGACCTTGTGGTTTTTGCTGTTATAAGCCTGAACCCCCCACTGAGCTCCCAATTCACAATTCAGAGCATACTTTAGATTTTGGTAGATTCTGTGTCTCCCAATTGCAATCCCAAAGACCCCAAATAAATACTTTTGGCAGCTTTGCAGCCTGTCTTCCCGATAGTTACATGAAACAATGCAGTTCCTGCCACAAGGTGGTCAATAAACATGAGGCCTTTTTGATGTCTGGAATGCACTAAAAAATGATTAGGCCAAGTGTTACTTAGATTTTATCTAAACCCAGGTGTCCCTTTCCTAGTAGTTCTGTGGAATAAAAACACCAATTTGGGGAGTACCTGGGTGGCTCAGTGGTTGAGCTTCTGCCTTCAGCTCAGGGAGTGATCCTGGGGCCCTGAGATTGAGTCCCACATCATGTCCTCCCTCTGCCTATGTCTCTGCCTCTCTCTCTCTCTCTCTCTCACATGAATGAATAAATAAAATCTTTAAAACAAAACAAAACAGAAATTTTTAGTGACTCTTGCTAGTTTATTTTTTTCTGATTCAAATGTATTCTTATCAGGAGCCACAGAATTACAATCTAATTTTCTGAAATCTCAAGACTATATTAGGTAATTAAATTAAAAAAAAGAAATTGGAAAAATGAGGGAAAAAAATTTAAAACAAGATAAGAAAACAGCATTTAGTTATTAACATTAAAGAACCTTCCAGATTGGAAAAACCATCATGTAATATAGTCACAACAGAAGATGATAAGCTGAATCTACCCCAAACGACTTCATATTTTGATGTGTTCTTATTTGTTTTTTGCCTGCCTTCTAGGTAACCCTTAACTGTGGCATTTAGAACACCTGGATGCAATTATCACCGGTGTCAATCTACATATGCAGAGGAAAGAAACAATTTTCATCCTTCCTGGAATTTGTATAATTAGTCCACAGTAATTATTTAAAAAAAAAATTCGATGCTGAAAGTCTTTTCTCCCCTACATTTTTATGTTGACACTATTGTAAGAGCATCATTACTGGTATTTAGGATGCGAATAATTGAACAAAGTTCTGTATACTTAAGAGATGGTCAGCATAACCTCTTGGTATCTTCTAAGGCCATTCTGTTTTGAGTGGGTATCCATCTACTCCAGCTCTTGGCTGCAAAACCACAGGAAAGAGTGAGAGAGGCCACCGTGCTCACGGCTGTCAGCAGGACAGGATTCTGTCCTCTGGAAGTACAAAGCGATCACCTAAGATACTCAGTTTATTGGCTGGAAAACTGAAGCCCAATCAGACAGCTGGTGTGAAGACAGGTCTGAAACCTGGTTTTTCCCATTGCCCTCCCTAACCTCCCCTTTCTCGCCTCCCTAGGCAACCAGTCATTTGTCTTCTGTCTATACAGTTTTGACCATTAAGAACATGTCATACACGTGAAAAGGATAGTTATTCAGACACGTGAATGGTTATTATTTGAGGCCCTCTGTCCACTAGGGTTGCTCTCACATTTCATGTTGTAATCTAACCTCCCAACTAATGTTTTCCACATGGCAGTTGCTAATATAAAAACTTGAGGTTTATCTGTTTACTATTTTCATCTTTCATCTGATGAATTCTGTTTCATTTGGGAAGTATTATCTGAGTTTCTCACTGAGCCAGGCTCTCCACTGGTCCCAGAGACACGTGGATCATGGAGCTGGGTGCCCCTGCCAGAAGCTTACATTCTAGAAAGGATGCCATGGACACAATGAAGCGTTCACCATGGCTCAGTGCTTCACAATCCTTATGTCTGTTAGGTCATCCTGCATGTGCCAAAATCCTGATAAAAGGAACTTCAGGAAAAACATTTGAGTGAAGATAAATTTCATTCATCATTCATTCTAATTATTTTGGACTTTTTAGTTAAATGCATATTTTACTTTTAAAGAGGGGACACAGGACAAAAATGACAAAATAGAACATATTTTTATTATAGTGATTGTTAGCTTTTGATGGGTAGGAATAAAGGATAAGTGAATTAAGTTTTTCTAGAAGGTATTATCACTGATTCATTATGCAAATATTTATTAAATGCTTACTAGGTGATGTGTGCAGGCCACAGGGCCCTGTGCTTACTTAGCAGGGGTCCTCATGCTTGATTTAATGCTCTGCCATCACTGTCTTAAAACTATTAATTCTCAACAAGGGTCTCTGCATTTTCATTTTGCTCTGGGCCTTGTGTATTATGAAGCAGAATCTTACAAGGTATCAGGCACCCTGCTGGACTTGGAGGGCCTTTCACGGTTAAACATAGTTCCATCTTTGAAAGATAGCATCTCTCCTGTTTGCTTATTTGTGCTTTCTGACCTCTGATGAATCCAAATTGCTTTCATAAAAACAATTGTTTTGAACCTAAAATACTTATTCTTTGTAGATAAAATACACTTTGACTTTAAAATAGTCAACAATGTAATTTTAGTAAAATAAGAATGCAAGATACATGCTAATAATCCCTTTTCTCTTGTTGCATAATGCATATTACACATTTATTATATATTGTAGTTTTTAGAGGCAAGACTTAAGTCCTAAGATAATTCTGGTGGGTTTTTTTTCCCCTGGAAAATTCCTTGTAGATGTTTTCTTCTTCTTTATAATTCAAAAGAATAACACAGAATCTGTCAAAGACGTTTTCTTTTCGTCATTTTTTTCTCAGGAATGCCGTGATCCCCTTTAACTATGCATACATAGATCTGTTTCAGTTCAGAACTCTTTCTCACCCTCTCCACACACACATTTAATGAGAAGAGTTACAATTCACATGCCACACAACTCACCTATTTGTAATGGACAATTTAATATATTTTTTAGCATAGTTGCTGAGTTGTGCAACCATGAGCACAATCTAATTTTAGCATGTTTTTAGCACTCCAAAGAAATCTTGTTCCCATTCCTTCCCTCAATCGTCCCCCCAACCTCAGCCCTAAACAACCACTAACTTACTCTCTATACTTGCCTATTCTGGACATTTTATATGAATGGAATCATTTGATGTATATGGTCTTCCTGACTTTTGTGACTGGGTCTTACCATGTTTTCAAGGTCCATCCACGTTCTAGCATTTATTAGCACTTCATTCCTTTATGATGCCAAATAATATTATGGATATACCATGTTTTTTTATTCATTTATCAGTTGAGGATCATTGGATGGTTTCTACTTTTTAGGTACTATGAATAATATTGCCATGAACATTTATATAAAAGTTTTCATGTAGACGTATGTTTTCATTTCTCTTGAACGTAGGGGGTAGGAGTAAAATGCTGGGTCCTGGAGTGACACTGTGTTTAACATTTTAAGGAACTGCCAAGCTGGTTTCCACAGTGGCTGCCCATTTTTTGCATTCCTACCGGCAGGTCCTAAGGGTTCCCACTTCTCCACTTCCTCGCCAACTCTTGTTATTATCGGCCTTGTAGAGGGAGGCCATCCTAATGGGTACAGCAGTAGCTCATTTTGGTTTTGACTTGCATTTCCCCAGTGATTAATTATGTTGAGAATCTTTTCATGTGCTTATTGGTCATTTGTATATGAAATATTTATTTGAGTTCATTACCCCTTTAAAAATTGAAGTTATTTATCTTTTTTTGCGCATCATATTAGATCTTTAAAATTTTTGTTTATATTTCATTTCTGCTGTTGTCTTTGGGATCACCAGCTATCTGGACCTTGACCTTCTCCTTAGGTTGCTGATACTATTTGAGAGGTTCTTCTGGACACTGCTGTGCACCATTCCCATTTTCAGAGGGAAGTTTCTTCATGTGGCACTTTTCCATGGGCCTCATTTATTTCTGCAGGCAAGAGTTAGTATTTACTAACAGACAGGGGATACTTGGCCTGGCTTTCTGTCTAAATGAGAGACACCACAGTTCACAACTCAGAGCTATCCTTGTGCACCCAAGTCCCGCTCCATGAGGCTGTGTCTCATCATCTCACCAAAGTTGCTCCTGTCATCACTCCTGCCCATTCTCCTTGTCTCTGGGCTTCTCCTCTTCACCTTTTGCCAGGTCATCCACTCTGGTCACCTGCAAATACCTGTGACCTAGGGCCTGTGATGTCTCCCACTGAGTGCCGGTGACAGACATGGGAAATGACTCCACAGCAAGGAAGGTCTACAAGACATTCTCTGTGACATGGAATGAACCTCAGCCTGCCTTAAAGTTAATGTGACATCCCAAAGATTTGGCCATTAGACTATCTGTCTGCATTAATGTCTTATTATTAGTTTTCTGGTGTCTGTAAAGGTATTTGGGGGAAATGTTTAGAGAGAGGTGCTAGGTAGGAATGTATTAAACTCTCAATTCAAAATGTAAAGCACATCTTGGTGGTAAGATACGATACAGGCCGCTAGGAGTTTTAAAAAATTTATAGCCTATTTTGTTTCCTATGGCTATGCCAAAGCAAAGGGCCTTCATCATTGGCTGTCCCCTCTACCGTGGGACAGTCATACATGTTGGGGCAGTTTTTTAATGAGGTCCCTCTGGTCCTTTGAGAGTTAATCATCTTCAGTGGAGTAAGAGAAAGACCTGCTCTAGCTTTTTGGGGAATACTGTTGTAATGAATTGCTAATCAGAAGTCATGTTTGCTAAGTACTGGGTGAAGGTTTTACATCTTTGAAGCCAATCCTTTGGTGCACTAGTCATGCTGACAAGCCCAGAATTAGAAACCACACCTCTTTAAATGTGGTGGCTTCAGAACCATTTTCCAGCTCCTAAACAAATGTGCTGTCAGTTCCAAGAGGCCACTCTTTCCTGATGGATAATTCTTGGGTCATTTGCTGCCACTGGTAACTGAACTGTGGCAGCCTATCTCATTCCTCCACCGGCAGGCAAATTGAGTGGTTATGGGAGAGATGAGCGTTCCTCTTCTGAGAGCATGTGCTGTCTATTCAGCATTAGTTTAAGCTGTATAGCCAGAGTCCAAGTAACACATCTTCATCGGCAGAGAAGGGAGCTGGGAGATGTACTTCCCATCTTCTGGAGCAGATTGATTTGCAGATTTGTTCTCCAGCCCAGGCTTTCTGTCACCAGCATCTCTTTCCCACTCCATGTAGGAGATGAAGAGTCTATCTCATAAATGTGTGTATTATGCTCCACCAGGGGCCACTAGATGAAAGCAGAAAGGGTTCAGATATTGGGGCGGAATCCCAACCTCATGATTCATGCAACAAACATGGGTAGGTTGCTCTTCTTGGTCATGGACTCTGAGATGGAAATTTGTGCCTAGGACGTTTATTGTGGACTGTTTTGGGGATTGACACCTATGAGACAGACAGGGAGGAGGCAGGATTGTACAGAGGGAGAAGCTCAGCTGCAATGCAGTCCTCAGAAGGTCCTTGACAGACCCTGTAGGAAGCTGTAAAGAGAGGATGATTCTTCAAGTTGTCCTGAGTTGGGGAGAGGAAGCCATGACTTTATTCTCTCTTACTGATCATTCACGAGATGTGACTGCCCTTGGAAGGAGGCATTTTCTTGGCCCAAACAATCTCCAAAGAGGATTAACAATGGAGAGCTGTCTGCTTGGCAGTATGCCCAGAAGCTGGGGAAAGTCATCACCAAGGAGGAGTCTGGATGGCACTAGGCAGCAACCACTCTGCCACGTGACCTTGGGAAGTTCTGTGTCTCCTCACAGCCTCAGTGTCTTTATTGATAATGGGATGATTATAATGTCTATCTCATAGAATGGTGGACAGACATTATAAATGACTGAATGACTTAGCTCAGTAAGTACAGAATCCTTCCCCAACATTGACACTGGAAAATGAAAAATCAGATATCCTGGTGTAGATCCTGCCAATTCTCTCCTTGTAAGGATAGATTCTTAACTGTAAATTACTTCTCTGGCCACCAAAACCTTGTCATGCATTGAAGTTCATTCTCTAGTAATACTTTCTGGCTCTTTCTCCTGGGGTGGAGTGTGTGTGTGGGGGGGTGGGGGTGGGGTGGGGCGGGGATGCTGCCTTTTATGTGAACTCCCTGTATTAGTTTCTTATGGCTGCTCTAACATATTACCACAAGCTTGGGGGCTTAAAATAATACACATTTATTCCATTGAAGTTCTGGAGGTCAGAAGACCATAAGGAGTTTTATGGGGCTAAAGTCAAGGTGTCAATTGGGCCAATTCCTTCCAGAGACTCCAGGGGAGAATCCATTCCTGGCATTTTCTGTCTTACAGAGGACATTCTTATTCCCTGGCTCATGTCTCCTTTCATTTGCCTTCCAGTGTCACCACGTTGCTTTCTTCTCCTCTTGTTGTTAAATATTTATCTGCCTTCCTTTTACAAAGACACTTATTATTTCCTGTCAGCCCAGCCCACCTAGATAACCCAGAATAACTTTTCTATCTCAAGATCCTTGATCACACCTACAAAGTCTACTTTGCCATGGAGGGTGACATTCATGGGACCCAGGATCAGGACCTGGCTATCTTTGGGGCCACAATCCAGCCTGCCACCCTCCCCTAGCTCTTTCTCTATTTTTTAAAACAGTTGGTAATTTGCCCAAATTGGTCTGTGGGTTTTAGGAGGATAAAAAAGCTCATCTGGGCTATGCCTTCAGGACAAGCAAATGTCACACACATAAGATGCTCCAAAAACACAACGTTAAATCCCAAACTTATTATCCCTTCTTCAAAGCAGCAACTCCTCATGAAAACTATCAAGCTAACAAGGGCTCCTGTGTCTGAGAGGCTAAGATAAAAGGTGTTTTTTTGTTTTGTTTTGTTTTGTCTTGCGATTATTGTTTTTGTTTCTGTTTTGCCACCCTAGGAGAGTTGTTCGGGCCGTTGGCAGTTTTTCTGTGCAGGGCCCTGAATTTGAGGTCAGAAACAATGCCACCATCAGTGAGTAGGGAGCTCATTTGCATGTCGTCGAATCATTGAACCAGTGTGGATTTGCAGCAAATCTTTGCTGACACCACTCCTATTTCCACATACTATTTTACATACCTGGATCCTAGTTTCTCTCTTTGCTTAGCTTAGTATAGAGTAGAATTGTTAAAAAACAATTTAAAGAAAAATCAGGTCATTTCATTAGCCCTTCCTTAATTTAAAGTCTGAAGGACTGAAGCAGTGGCTTTCTCTCCTCTGATTTGTAGCCAGAATCCCTGACTTAGTGGTATTTACCTGGTGGACACTTATTAAACAGAGAAAAATGTAAATCAAGGAAAGAATAAATTATCAAAAACATTATTTCGAAGAGGAAAAAAATTCTTTCAAAAAAGAAAGGCAGGATTATTTTGACAAAATAATTTAGATCCTTCTGAAAACACAAGAGGTTCTGAATATTGGTCTTGGGCCCTGAGAGGCTCAAGGCAAACACTCAGTTGCTCAATTGACTGGTACAGTATAGGTACCGGGAGCCAGTAGCTCTGGGACTCCGGGTTTTGTTTGTTTGTTTGTTTTAACTTAGTCCTGGGGATTTAGGGCTCTTGCACTTCTGTGTGCTTTAGGAGCATGTGTTCCACTGCGATGAAGCAAGTTGTCAAATAAGAGGTCATTTGGTAGCTTTCCACATTTAAAGCACAGTTTGCTTTTCTACAGATGTCTTGGCAAAGACATATTTTGACTTGGGCCTTGGGTCCAGATAAGATTTGAATCTGAGGGCATCATATCTGAGTAGAGGGTACAAATGAGCAAAAGCCCAGGGGTGGAGGGCTGAAGGGAGCATGGGGGCCTAAGGAGGAAGGTTGAACCTCAAGAGAGGCCATTCTGATTGGAACACACAGCTCAGGTTAGGAGCTCTGAGGAAAGGGGACTTCAGACCACAGAGAGCATGGAATTCCAGAATGAGGAATGTGGTTGTTACTGAGGTGTGTTTGGCCTCAGCTCTGCCTGTTTGGAAGAGCACCTCATCCCCCAGCCCGGGATCCAATTGAAGGATAATTTGTCCTGCTCTGATGCTGGGGCTGCAGGAAGGCCCAGGACCCAGGATCTCGTCTTATCAACCCATCACCTTGGCAAGGTGAGCATCCAGAGGGGCAAAGGACCCCAGTAGCACCACTTAAGAGTTCTTGAATGGGTAGCTTTATTGATACTGGAGGTGGAAAGTAATTTTTCTACCGGGGTTGCTAAGTCAGGAGCTGGAATCTGGATGTGTAGCCAATGCAGCTGAGGATCAGGTGATTTTTCTATAAAATCCCGAATGCTCCGCAGGCCAGATAGACCGGATCGTCTTCCATGTGACAATGAAGGCCAGCTAACTGCTGATCCCGGTCCCTAAGGTCTGCCACACACAACTCCTCTCATCTCCCAGCACTGCAAGTATTCACCCCACCAACGCATATTAAGTACCTAGTGTCTACTAAGCACCGGGTCCTGCTCCCTGCTAATGGTCTTAGTAAGAAAAGAAACAGGCCACTTCTGCAGATGTTGGCAGGCTGGGGAGGAAAGATAGGACAAACCTCTAGCCAAGAGCCAAAAGAAACAAGTGGCAACACACAAACTCAGCTTTGCCAGGAGAGGTTTTGGATGGTAAATGCGTCAGCTAGAATGGCTCATCTAGCTGAATGCATTTTATCAAACCGAATGCAACGGATTATGGTTTAATTGGAATATTTTTGTGCCAGAGCATCCTTCTTTCTTTTTCCCAGGGATGCAGGAGGTAATTTCAGTCTCTGAAGCTAAAAATCAAACGTAAAAGTGAAACCCGTGAATTGCAAAGTAAAATGTAGTTAAGAGAAAGAGGGCGCTGGAGGCAGAGAGGAAGAAAGCAGCAGACTGGAGATTACACGAGGGATATTTAATATTTAATATTCTGTCCTATAGGTTTAGCCTGAGTGTGAAGGCACAGGAGAGGTTTGCCTCAGTGGAGGGCAATCGCGCCGAGGCCTCTAAAGTCCATGGCAACAGGAATTCTGCCACTCCGGCTCCTGGTTTCTCAGGCCTGTCCCTGCTGGGAGAGGCCTCCTCGGTCTTCCACCTGCGTGGGCCTATCTGGTTAACCACCCAAGGCACAGCCCGTCTTCTGAAACAAAGAGCGCCAGCCAGCTGCCTCTGCTCTCCCTCGGCCTTGGAGGAAGCGCTGTGACAAAGCCCGCAGGACGCCAAGCAGGCTAACTTTGAAGATGAGCCTCCACTGGCTGCATTATGAGGCCAGCGACACTTATCAGACTGATAATCTAAAGATGCTTTTGCCCCTGGAGCAGTATCTCATTCCAGGGCAGCTGCACAGAGACCTCGGCACAGGCGTTTGGAGCCCTGCAGCCCAGCTAAGAGATGCACCAGCTAAGAGACACACCCCGGGCTGTGGCTTCTCCTGCAGACTGGAAGAGAATGGCCTCCAACAGGGAACAGACGCATTGTGTTTCTCCCACTAGAGAAGAAGCAATACTGAGCCTGCATACTGGCCTTGGAGGGGACACAATTAAACATCAGCAGATCTCAGATTCGAACTAAAACACAAAACTTTCAGAAGTCTGGAAAATCTTTTCTATGCCAAAATAACCAATACTTTTGTCTCGAAGGACTTAGAATCACAACTGGGGGCTGTTGAAAAAAAGAATAAAGAAAGCAGTTATGGCAAGCAGAAGTAGAAAACATTTTCCACTCTGCAAATTGGAAGAGACGGAAGCCACATGTTACAGCTTTCACTTTTACCGGCTGCATGTGTGTAAAATACGGTGCTTCCTGCCGTGAAAATAGGGTAAACTCAACAAATTAGAAACTTTCTTGTGTGAATTCATTTAAAGTAGTTCTAAATTTCACCAATGTAATGTGTTAGTGGAAATGTCCCTTTATTTGAATGTGTTCTAAATTTGCACAAACAGGAGTACTTTATGAGAGACAAGTGCATGGTGGTCACGTTTATGCCTCTAATCCCTCGGAAACAGACCTCTTGTCCTTAGAGAAGAAGAGACCTCCAGTGGGGCTGGGAGTGTTTCCAATCGTGTGGCTCATAGTTGGAGTGGACGCTGGCGACCTGCTCTCAGCAGCTCCCAGAGCAAGGTTGGAAAAGAAACTCAGAACCCCACCTCCTTGGCAATTGTGTTCTCCAGTTCTGCCAAATTGATGCCCTGGTGGGAGACTCTGAATTGGACCTGACTTACGTGGAGGAGGCAAGGTGCTGCTTCCCTGCTTGTATGAGTTAGATGGTGGCTGGCGCCGCATAGATCTGGAGTCTGGGCGTCCTGGGGCAGGTGCCCGAGTCTGCAGGGGGCTGATTTGGTGGAAATGTGGTTCTACAAGGAGCGGCAGTGCAAACAATCCCTCGATTTACTATAGAAGAGGACAGTCTGGTGACCTGAGAGGTGCCTCTGGGAGCCCCACGAGGTGCCCCTGGGAGCCCCACTAGAGCCTGTTTCTCCCGTCTCCCTAATGACTTTGCAAATGTGCACGTCCTGGTATTCAGTCCCTTTGACTTAACCCTATCGGAGTGGGTGGTGTCGCCAGCAGCCAGACGCTGGGTGGAGCACTGGTGAAGAGCTGGTCAACAGTGGGTCCATGAAAGAAGTGTCATTCCTGGTGTACACACAGATTTCTTGGTACAGAGAAGGCCCCTTGTAAGAAGCACAGACCTTGTGTAAAGGTCCCCAGGCACATTGATTGGTGTGTCCGCAGTGAAACAGAAGCAGCTGACTGAGGATGGAGAGCTCCAGGCCTCTGCCGGAATAGCTTGGTTGGGAGAAACACACCAGCCCTTCTTGGGAAGGCTTGCGGCAGGCCCAGCAGGTCCCCACAAGGAGAAATCCTCCTGCTGATGTGCTGTCAATGTGGGTTGGGATCTTCATGGATTGCAAGAGGCTGGTTTACAGAGGCTGCTGTAACCTCTGTAAGCTAGACCTCGTATATGGAGATGCAAGCAGGAAGTTCTTCCTAAAGAAACTCGTGGCTGATTTAATGCTTTCTGCCACGAGAGCTGCCCAAAGTCAGGAATGCCCTCTTGGTAAAACACACTTTATAGCTTTCAGGAAGTCAGAGTACTTTTGGTAAAGGGTCACTTTTCCACCCCCGAGACTCGTTAATGATGGTGATTGCAACTAGCTGAAGCAATATCCTAGAAATTACTATTAAATGTAGTTTTTTTTCTTTGCATGGGGAACAATTTCAAAGCATATGGTATGCGCTGGAGATCTAATTGGGGCAAGCACCCCCTGAATGCCTGTGTTAATCGCTATCTTGAGAATGTAGAGATCCGTCCTCCCTCTATGTTCCAATCAAGCAGAATGCTCAGAAGGACACGTTGTTCAGTGTTCAAGGTCAGGAGCTCCTGGGGTGGCCAACTCGGAGTGTCTCCCTTGTGACAAAGGTGCCCAAGGGGCAGGCCTTGATGTCCTCAACACGCTGGCCATGCAAGGAGGAGAAGACCGCCGACAGTTTCTAGGCTAGCTTGCTGGGCTTTACAACCTCCCTGTGCTTCAAGCCCAGCGGCGGATATTTTATCCAGTCGGCCACTCCGGAGGCCTGTGCTTCAGTTCCCCAGTAAACCTGTGTATTTGTCGCTGTCTCCAGGGCTTTTATTTGGCCTCACCAGACCATCACCGACCCTTGGCTAAGTCTGCTAGGGCGGAGCTGCACATAAAGTACTTAAATATCTACGGCTGTAGCCACCACCTCATGTATTGTGAATCAGGGGAAGTTGTAATGAGGCAAGGCTGCCAGGCTCTAGTTGTGGTCCTGAACCTATAGATGTGTGGTCTTGGGATGGTCATTCACTGGTGTAAGTCTCAGCGCTTTTATTTGTAAACTGCCTGATGTACTAAAGTAACTAGAAAAAATAAAAAATAAAAAATAAAGTAACAAGAGCCCTTTCACCTGTAAAGCTGTACAATTTGTTACATGTGTACATGTGAAAACCCTTTGCCTTCTAAATATGCTTCTAAAAGTTTTAACCGGGATCCCTGGGTGCTGCAGCGGTTTAGCGCCTGCCTTTAGCTCAGGGCGCGATCCTGGAGACCTGGGATCGAATCCCACGTCGGGCTCCTGGTGCATGGAGCCTGCTTCTCCCTCTGCCTATGTCTCTGCCTCTCTCTCTGTGATTATCATAAATAAATAAAAGTTTTAACCCCTTGGATGGAAAAAAACATAACTTCATCAATATGGAAAAAATTGATCTTGTAGTGGAAAGCAGCAGTGCCTCTGGATTAAGACCTGAATTCAAGAACTATCTCTTCAGTGAACTGGCCAGGTGACCTGGGGCGGGTTACCTAAATTCTTCAAACCTTTAAAAAAAAAAACAAACAAGCGTGACATCTTTCTGTGCTGAGTAAATATAACATGGATGGGCAGTGTTGAAATTAATAAAGTTTATTAATGAGAAAATATCTCAAAAGAAGGGGAATATAAGTTACACATGGGTGGAGAGAATTTGTGAGGTACGACGGACAAAGCTTAGTGCCCAAAATATATTAGGAAGCAAATACAAAAGAAAAGAAAGAATGAATGAAGGAGGGAAAGAAAGAATAAGGTAGGAAAACTCAAAACAAACAAAAATCCGGGATCCCTGGGTGGCGCAGCGGTTTGGCGCCTGCCTTTGGCCCAGGGCGCGATCCTGGAGACCCGGGATCGAATCCCACGTCGGGCTCCCGGTGCATGGAGCCTGCTTCTCCCTCTGCCTGTGTCTCTGCCTCTCTCTCTCTGTGACTATCATGAATAAATAAATAAAATCTTAAAAAAAAAAAAAATTCAATTTAAAATACTAAATTTATCTATGAAGAAAATTATAATTGATAAACCTCCCAATACCTATATATAATTGTCTTATAATTAGCTTGGCACTTCTTAAAAAAATCAAAAGGAATTTTTGGTTTTCTTCTCAAAATGAAAACAATCTAGAAGATAAAAAAATGCAACTGACCCCATTACCCACTATAGAATGAAGACACTAGATGGATTACATATTTTTTTTTTTTTTTTTTTTTTTTTTTTTTTTTTTTTTTTTTTTTTTTTTTTTTTTTGGATTACATATTTTTTAATAGGTCAATAATTTAGCATTTTCTGGTTAGAAAGAAATGGCCCATGCTTGTGCTTTTAATTAAGCTAATTAATATCACACAAAAAAGAGTTCATTCTGAAGCTGTTTCTTGTAAATAAAGATATTAAAAAGTGGGGAAATAAAGAAAAGAAAGAAGGAATGTAGGAAGAAGGGAAGGAGGGGAGGGAGAGAGAGCAAGGAAGAAAATCAATTGATAGAGGAAGAAACAGATGAAGACAAGTTACGTGTCCTGAATGGCCCAGGAAAATGCCAATCAAGGCCACCATGGGATGTCATTTTGCATCCACCTGGCTGGCAATAATTTTAAAATCTGAAAATACTAAGAGCTGAAGGGAATGTGGATCTACAAGATCTCTTACCCACTGAGACTGCAAGGTAGACACTGGTGCGCATGTTCTGGAAAATAGCCTGGCATCATCTCTGAAGCAGGACATTCACATACCTGGTATCCCAGCACACGCAATCCCATTGCCCAAGGGAACACCAGGCACATGTACAGGAGAAGACATGTGTGAAAATGTCAACCAAAGAATGGACGGAGAAACTATCCACAGCAGAACATATTACAGACAGCAAAATGAATGAGCTACAGTTGCACACAACATCAAAGAATGTTAGCTACATGATACGAAATTTTAAAAAGTAAGTAACAAAAGTTTACATAAAGCTTACCATCTTGGGGTAGCCCCGGTGGCCCAGCGGTTTAGAGCCGCCTGCAGCCTGGGGTGTGATCCTGGAGACCCAGGATCGAGTCCCACATCAGGCTCCCTGCATGGAGCCTGCTTCTCCCTCTGCCTGTGTCTCTGCCTCTCTCTCACTCTCCCTGAATGAATAAATAAATAAATCTTTAAAAAAAAAAGCTTACCTTCTTATGAGAGGAAAAGAGCTAAAATTAAATATAAAATATAAATTATATTAATATAAAAATATATTTATATATTTATATTTATATAAAATACAAATTATGTAAATTAAAAATATATATAGTATATATATATAAGCTATATATATATATATATATATATATATATATATATATAAACTTTAGGAATACATGACATTGCAATAAAGCTACTAACAGGTAAGCAAGGGAAGAAAGACTAAACACAGAGTTCCGGCATGGTTATCCTGCATGGGGGGAAACTGAATGCCTGTGGATGTTACATAAAGATTGTAGTTAAAAATCTTAGCTTCTTGGGTGGTGGGGGGCAGGGAGTGTGGAATCATGGATGTTTATTACATTGTTGAACTAACTAAATATATGTTAACTAAATATATAGCAGAAGAAAAGCAAACCACGCGTGGCTAATGATGAGAGTGTGTCAAGAGGCAAAAATTATGATTCATCCAGTTCTTGCACCTGGAGTCCGAAAGCAGGAAATGCAAGTGTGGCCATGTACTGCCCCCGCCCCCTGCTGTGTGCACATCAGGTGTCCAATATCATTATTATTGCCACCGACCATGAAACCATGGCTGCTTTGGACACGTGCACAACTCTGCCAAACAGGTGATGTTAATTTTTTGATGACTTCCTGTCTTTTGTTGAAGTATGTTTTTTCTCCAAACTTAGGACTTCAGTTCACTAAGAGTAGTTTTCAAGAACCGCCGCCTACGTATACATGTTCTGAGGCTCTTCTAAGGGGTCTACATGCTGCAAGTTTTATTTTTTTTCTTTCTTTTTTTTTTTATTTATTTTTTATTGGTGTTCAATTTACTAACATACAGAATAACACCCAGTGCCCGTCACCCATTCACTCCCACCCCCCGCCCTCCTCCCCTTCTACCACCCCTAGTTCGTTTCCCAGAGTTAGCAGTCTTTACGTTCTGTCTCCCTTTCTGATATTTCCCACACATTTCTTCTCCCTTCCCTTATATTCCCTTTCACTATTATTTATATTCCCCAAATGAATGAGAACATATAATGTTTGTCCTTCTCCGACTGACTTACTTCACTCAGCATAATACCCTCCAGTTCCATCCACGTTGAAGCAAATGGTGGGTATTTGTCATTTCTAATAGCTGAGTAATATTCCATTGTATACATAAACCACATCTTCTTTATCCATTCATCTTTTGTTGCAAGTTTTAGAGACAAGTACAGACCAGACACAGGCCATTACAGCTCATGTTGGCTGAGGAAGAACCTGCCCTTAAAATCTGACTCAAGAGGGGATGAGGAGCAGAGCAGCGCTAACTCCTTCCAGAGACTTGGATCACTACTTCCTTTCTGAAAAGAAATTTAAGACTTTATTTTTTTTTCATTTTCTTTTTTTAAGTAGGCTCCACACCCAACATGGAGCTTGAATTCACAACCCTGAGAACAAGAGTCACATGCTCTTTCAACTGAGCCAGCCAGATGCCCCAAGACTTTATTTTTCAGAGCAATTCTAGATTTACAACAAACCTGAGAGAGAGGTGCAGAGATTTCCCATCACCCCTGGCCTGCTCCCCACACACAGAGCCTTCCCCAGTATCAACATCCCTCACCAGGCTGATGTGTATTTTACTAAGGATCGACTACACTGGCAATCATCATCCCTCAGAGTTTATAGCTTACTGCAGGGCCTTATCTCCTGTCAAATAACCCTTAGAATCAAAAGCACCTCTTCCAAATCAATAGCTAGCCTGTTTGGGGGATGTCCCCATTCACAGTAAGAAGTGCTCCTAACTTGCACCCGGAGTCCGCTTACCACTATCTGATCCTTAGAACAATAGATCTTGTGGGATCTTTGACTTTAACACTTCTTTGAATGTAGACTTTGTGCGTGCAGCTAGGCATGGCACTGTGGGACCTGCGAGATGAATGCTCTCCTCCCTAATGTGGCCGAGAGTGGAGTGAGGGAGATGACCATGGAGGGCACACGTGGTCCTAAGTGGTGTTGAAACTCTCACCAGCCCTATGTTTCCAACAGGAGGATTGCCGTACTTGGATGACCCACTCTTAGGGCCCATCCCACAGAGGCAGATGCGGGGTGCTGGCAGCTCCAAAGCAGGAACACCAGGCAGGGAGGTGGCGGCTCAGGAGTGCTGTGGGGAATACGTGGGGCAGGCTCAGACCAGAGCCCTGGGCTGCTAGCCTCAGGCCATCTCTGCCTGGCCTTCTCTGCAGGGCATTCCGATGGGTTTTGGGTCTTGTTTACTTGTCTGTTTGTGGGTTTTTTTTTTGGTTTGGGTGAGGTTCATTGAGTTATAATTTGCATAATTAGACCCAATGCAGAGTGCATCTAGTAAAATTCACCCCTTGAAGTGTACAATTTTACAAATTTTTAGAAAAGCTTACAATCATCTAACTACCACCATAATGAAGATACAGAACAGTTCTATCCCCCCACAAGGGTCCCCTGTATAGTCTGTAACTGATCCGTTTTCTCCCTGTGTAGTTCTCTGTCTTTCCAGCATGTCGTGGAAGTGGAATCATACAGTATGTAGCTCTTTTGAGTGTGGCTTTCTTCACTTAATGTAATGCAATGGAGATGTAGCCATGGGGTTGCATGATTAGTAAATTCATTCCTTTTTTGTTACTGGGGCACCGTCCGCCATGTGGGAGGACCACAGTCTGTTTATCCATTCACCACCTGATGGGCATTTGGGTTTTTTCACATTGAAATTTTTGGCAGCTGGAAGTTAACTGCCATCATTCCTTCAACTAAGGGCTTGCATATAATGTCAGGTAATAAACTGTCACTTCTTGTCACTATCCAGGCCCTCATCTAATGCACAGGTAAGAGTTAGGGGCCAGTGGATTAGACATATTTACTGTTAACCAGACTCTAAGTGATGCTCTTATGTTATCTCCTTGAATCCTTACTACATCTTTATGATGCAGCTACTTTTTTTAAAAAAAGATTTTATTTATTTATTCATGAGAGACAAAGAGAGAGAGGCAGAAACACAGGCAAAGGGAGAAGCAGGCTCCCTGCAGGGTGCCCGATGTAGGGCTCGATCCTGGGGCACTGAGCCAAAGGCATAGATGCTCAACCACTGAGCCACCCAGGTGCCCCATGATGCAGCTACTTTTATCCCCATTTCATAGATGAAAAACATAAAACTGGAAAGTTAACTGATCGCCCACATTCACTAAATTCTGAGTAGGTTTTGAAGGCCATCCTCTACGTCTGACTCCCTTGCACATATGTAGAATATGCAACTAATATGTTAATGCAAATGAACCCATGTAGGTATGCTAGCTTCCCAAACAGGGCAGGAATTTTCAGCCATCATTTTATCTGAGCTTCTAGAAATCCTAGATGTCATCTGATCTCTCTTGAAAGTTGAGTGCGGTCTCATATTCCCAAGCTTCTGAGGCTTCTGGACACCAGACACAGAAGTAGCTATATGGGGTCATTTCTTCTAGAGTCAGTCTCACATGATGCAGAACCCACAGCTACATCTGGTAATGTCTCAACTTTGGTTGCAATATGCTATTTGAGGAATATTCAAGTTTGGGGGGGGGGGGGTGTTTAAAATTTTTTCTTTAAGATAAAGACCATGAAACTATTAATGTGAAATTGTCAGGGCCCATCCCTGGTCCCTGAATGAGGCCTTTGTGAGGGCCATGAAACCAAAGCTTCACAAGCTTCATGATGAATTCATATCTTGTGCTGTTTTACTTACTGTTTTTGAGCAACACCAATAAATATTTTGAAAATGTTTTAATAGAGATGAATTCAATCAACATATTTTATTAAGATAACTATTGTCAACTTATTTTATTGCATCTTTGGTATTTTTAGCCTAATCCTCTGAACAGGAAAATGTTAACCATTCATCGTATGGAGGGGTCTGTTGCGCCAACAGATTGAAGCCAGCTGGAAGGGATGAGCTGATCTGCAAATTGTCTCGGCCCAGCACGCGGGGAAGTGACAAAAGTTCTTTTTAATTAGGTCAAAATACAGAGCACACCTGGTAGGTAAAATTTTAACCTGGTCACTTTTCTATACTTAGTTTGTTAGAACTGAATTAATTTTTATCTTGAGCCTTCTCTTCCAGCAATGATCATAATTTGCCTCCCAAACCCTCCACAGGATCCTCTTTAAATCCCAGCTTGGTGGTTGGATAGAAGGCCAGCTTCGGGTGGACATGCTGATACTTGGGCATGGGTCTCTCAGCACTGGCTTCCCTGGTTGCACTTCGAGAACTGTCTTCCCTCCACACCAGCATCCCTGGAAGGGTCTGCTTTCTTGTCTGTTCCCTGGTTGCCAGACTTTGGTCTAGTGGCAAGGCGCTGCCAGGTGCACTGTCTTTCTAGATCAAGCTCTGCTCCTCTCTTGGCTGCATATTTTATTGGTCCCTGCAGTGAGTTTGAGAATTTCAGGGCTGAGCAAGGAAAAGAAAATACAAGACCACAAGATGACAATATTGCATGACAAGCTTTATTGAGTATTTGGACAGGACTGCAAGAGAAGAAAAGTCTCTCCCAGTAGGAGAATTTTCAGAGACAGCCACACAGGGCCCCTGGCCGGAAAAGAAAGAAGGTGAAGGAAGTTCCAGGGGGCAGAGGGGACATGGAGAGTGGGCGTTTACATGTCCAGATGATGCTGACTGCAGCTTGGTGAGGGGTCTCTGGGTCAGGGAGCTCTGAAGACAAGCAGTGGTTTGGGTCTTTTATTGCTACAGGATTTGTCTTATCTATAGTTGGCAGATGTTGGGTGCAGTTTCATGGGGCTTGCAAAGCGACCAGGCTCTAAATGGCTAAAATTCTGCCTATTTGGGATCTATTGAAAACAATGGTATGTGTAAAATTTGTTTGGTGCCAGTGGCTTTGAGCTAATGGTTGTAGCCCACTGTGGAGAAGTAAACAATGTTGTGGCCAATACAGAGGGGTCCTCTTTGGCATATTTATACAGTAATCCCTACACAGCACTGGGTCACTCAAGAAGTTTTGAGGCTTCCTCAGGACTAGCCCCTGTGGTTTTTCCTTGGGTGCTGTATTGAATAGTAAGGGGACTCCATGAATCTCATCTTCTTGGCGTCAGATTCTGAGACATGGCTCTTCCTCAATCTCAGTTCCCAAGTGGTCTAATACAAAAAGTATTTTAGATTGAACCACAGAGTTGGCAAGAAAATAAGGATTCCACAGAGAATAAAACTGAGGAAAATCAGAAAACCTTGGTTCTCTGCAGCAACCCCTTAGCCAATCTCTTCTCAGTGGCACGGATAATCTGATGATTTGTGCTTGGACATGCAGCACCTCGTGTTCACACCTCAGATCCAACTCAGTTGCTCCAATCCCAGAACTGAACATCAGGCTCATTTATGTGTGCACGATCTATCCTCATGTAAACATGCACTAACCCTAATTATGTTTTAGTAGCTGGGTTATCTGCAACAAGTGTGATAATCTTGAAATTAAATCTGGTTCTGAAAATGAAATGCCTGGAATTGTCATCACTATCAATATTGACATGGAAGAGTAATTGACTTGCTCAATAAAAAGTTTACTAAATGCCTGTAACATTTTATACTTGATCTGTGAAAAGATGATGAATTTTTTCTAATGCATCTTAAAATATTTCCCGGCCAGTGCAATTATTTTAACAGTCTTCCTTTTGTATAGGAAATTATTTGTTGCCAGTGGGGGGAGGTTCTTGCCCACTCCACATGGCCATGCTATTGTCTGTAATGGAAAGATCTCTACTATTTTCTCAAGCTTTGTTATTCAGTTATTTCCCCTAGTATTCTGATGGAGCTTCAAAGAGGAACATAATGGCGGGGATAACATGCTTAATGTTTTGTCCATTATTCAGGGTAGCTAGAGCAGTATGTATTTTATGACACACAACATAGTCATGTACAAGGCTATTGGCTTCTATGTAAGTCTTTAAAATAAAATAAATGCCTCTAAGAAAAAGAAAGCCAATAATAGCCCATGTAAAATACCTGAGGGCAGAATTTAGATCTAAGAGCCCCTTGTTCTTTGCTAAGTCCATTCTATTTCTGGAGAAAATCTAGAGCACTGATGTGAAGATGGTTTAGATTTGATTTCAGATTTCTCAAGATATTTTTTGTTATAGAAAACATGCCACTATTATTCAGCAAACTAATGTGACCACTGGGTCCCTAAACAGCAAGCATATGACTACCAGCGTCAGAAATGAAAGTGTGACAAACCCAGCTAAACTGAAGGCAGATGATCTGGACTAGACTGTTCGTGTGAAGCTCACACCTTAGAAATCTAATCACAAATATTGGAGGTGTAGGTGTGATGTCCCAGGTACAAGTCTGTAAAGTCAGAGGGCATCGTCTTGTATAACACACGATACGTAAACACATGTGGGTTTTTTTCCCCCATTCACTTGGCTTTTTTTGGTTCCTTTTTCTATGAAATGACCTTTAGAAATAAGGCAGGAAATTAAAGGGGACAGAATAAAACAGAGCTTTCTTTACCGAGTTAGTGGTGGTGTCAGGTGGTTATAAGTGTACTGTCTGTACATTACAAGAGCAAAAATAGAATAATAATTCTTTTAATTAAAAATAAATTTTAGCTTTTTCTCTTTTCGTAGATTTATTTATCTCTCTGTAACTAGATAGCTAACATTGTTTATTTTGTATTTAGTATGTTCAGATATCATATACCATAGAATCTTTATTAAATTCTAATGTTTTCTAACTTTTCACATGAAATAATATTGATATGTGAGATAATATATAGACTTTAATGTCTTTGCATATGTATATGCAGTATTACTTATAATATTAAAAAGGATGTGTACTTTATTTTTGTAAAAGCGTCATCTTATAAAAGTCATGTTGTAAAAGAAGGAGGAGTGGATCTGCATGTGGGCTTGTAGTGTTGCTGATGCCATCACCACATTACATTCAGCAAAGAGACACAGCGTCTTTCAGCTAAGTTCCATCACTGGGTCACATCTCATCATGGCCTCCACCTACCTCACGGCTAACATCAGTCCACACAGAGAAATGGAAGCAAGGAGCCACCAAATTTCAGTGGGCTGCATGTGGGGTAGCGTCTGTTTCAAAGGGGGAGGATGTTGAAGAAGGAGTGACAATGACATTATACATCAGATCCTTTTTGGAATAGAATAAAATACTTTAATACAATAAAATGACAATACAATACCTGTGTAACATAAGCACTATGTGTAATCTTAAATTTTCTAACAGACCATTAAAAAAAGGGAAAAGAACCAGGTAAAACTAATTTTTACAGTACTGTACACCCAGTATATCCAACATATTATTTCAACACATAGTCAATATAAAAATAACTGGGGTATTTTACATTCCATGTTTTGTACTAGGGCTTCGAAATCTGGTCTGTACTTGACACTCACAGCACATTTCAGGTTCAATGAGGCCCATTTCTGATATTCAGTAGCCACCTGAGGCTAGTGGCTACCATAATGCATCAGATTTTTAAATTCATAATAATAATAGCTGATAGACACTGAACTTTTCCTGTACTTGAGCACTAAGTTTTCATGTTATGTCGAATTTAAACTTCATTTTCAACCTAATTGCACCAGTTAGGTGCGTCAGTGCTAAGACTTAAACTCAGATCTTTGGTTTGCCACCTCAAGGCTGAGTGCTCAACTGTGCTACCATTTGCTTTCCACTTAATCTCCACAGCTCTCTACAAAGTCCTTATTTGGGATGTCACAGATTATTGTGTGACATTGCCGCTGTTTCAAGCATAGGAAAAATTCAGTATTATTGGAGGAAATCAGACCTCAGATAGAAGTACTGTTTTCAGTTGTTTCTGCAGATCTGAGATGCCTATCTTGATGTTCCTACTATAGTCACTTATTTTTCTAAAATAATCTGTTCTTCACATGTAACTTGCTGAGATCTCTGAAAACCTCTTCCTAAGGGAGTAGACTCTACACTGTGGATTTCATGTGGTGCTCACCCCAACAACCTCGTTCATTTGGCATTTGTGAGGATGTGTCTCACAGTTGTAAGACTTGTGAGAAAGTCTCTGTCTTCATTATACAGAATCCTTGATCCTTGAGGGCAATCCATCATTTAGGAAAGGATGATGGGAGCCCCTTGCCTAAAATAAATGGACTTCATCTGTAGGCTCTCTATAAATATCCATTCTCAATTTACTTATTTAGAGTCTCCTACACACTGGGAGACTGAGTGTTATTTATATCAGTCAGTGTAGAGTTTTGTGATCCACAGTGTTCCAAATTCAATGTTAAACAATTACTTTTCCAAAATATCAGCCTACATGTTCCTGATAACAAAGAAAATTAACAACTTGAATATACCAAAATATTACCCACTGTTTTACACAATAAAACAAATGTCATTTATGTTAATAGAAAGTTGCTTTTATGTAACTAAAGAATTTTCATTTTCATTTGACAAAAACTGTCAATAGGAAGAGAAGAAATGGAAAAATTGTAGAAAATACATATTAATCTCCTATGGTTTCAATGTACTATCATAAGCTTCAATTTTATAAACACAATCATTTTCTGAATAGATATATTTCAGTGATTATATACTAAGATTGTTCAACATCTATTGACATTTTTTGCTGGATAATTCTTTGGCGTGAGGGGCTCTCCTGTACATTGCAGAGTGTTTAGAAGCATCCCTGCCTTCTACCCACCAGATTCTAGTAACAAGCTCCAACAGTGTCTCCAGAGATTGCCCTTGCTAAATATCCCTTGGGGGACAAAACATCTCCCCCAGTTGATAACCACTAAGATATATTTCTCATACATGCTTTTTTTTTTACTTTGGTATTTTTCAGGGATAAAAGATTATAACCAGAAAAAGAAGTGTTATTTTATTTAAGATTAAAAGAAAGTAGCACTTTCTTTAATAAATAAAATGACTACATACATATACCCCAAAAGTGCATTAATAAAGAACAGACATCCCTTGATTTAAGAGTGACACTGAATTAGTTGTCTGTTGCTATTTAACAAATTACTCTAAAACTGAGCAACTTAAACAACAAACTTTTATGACCTCAGTTTCTGTGACTCAGGAATTCAAGGGGCAGCATAGAGGTGGGTAGTTCAGGTTCTTAGGTCTCCCACCAGTTGGGAGTCAAGATGTTGGTTGGGGCTCCAGCCATCTCAACTTGACTAGCGCCGAAGGATCCTCTATTAAGACACTCACATGGGAGTGAGCAAATTTCCGCTTCTCCCAGGCTATTGGACTGAGCCCTCAGTATTTCATCACTCATGTTAGCTTCTTCACAGGCTGCTCTCTCAACATGGCGGCAGCTTCATCCAGCATGGGGGATCTGAGAAGGAGACAAAGCACACCAGAGATGCAAGCCACATGCTTTGCATGATTTGATTTTTGAAATGACATCCCATCACTCCTGCCATATGAAGTGAACCAGTATGACCTGCCCACCCTCAGTGGGTGGGCATTACACCAGAGCATCAGTATTAGGAGGCATGGACCACTGGGAGCACTCAGAGACTGCCTACCATAGTCTCAGTCACATAAACAATTAGCTTCCTATGAAATGAGATTGACAGCCCGCCCTTGCTTTGCTGATAACCACTTCCATAGCTTGCGACCCTTTTTCTCAGCTGAATCATGTGCAACTTTGTCAGTGAATCCCCTGAATCAGTTTTGAGTCAAAAGCCCCCCTCTGCTCCCACCAATGTTGTCAGGACTCCACCCTGTCACAACCCCCAATAACTCACTAAAATGATTATCAGTGACCTAGCAGTGAAGGAACCTCCTCCTTCCTATTACTGAGGCAGCAGCCAAGCAGATGGTCCTTTCTCTCTATGGAGAGCTGAAAGCTTAGGTGGCCGGGAAACATCCTGCTATTGGTTTCCAATGCAAGCTCTACCTCTTACTGTGCCCTTGAGATTATTTTTCTGACTTGCAAATTTTTTTTTTTTTTGATAGCATGGGACCAATACTACCTACCTCTCAAGATTATTGTAAAAATGAAATGAAGAAACACACAGAAAGTTCCTAGGGCATAGTAGGATATGTTAAATAAAAGTTTTCTTATATTCATTGATTTCTATTAAGAAGCAGTTGTTAAATGGTGTTGCCCAAGCAGCGCTATGTATTTGTATTAAATTATAGTTAAATACCATTTCTCAGTCCAGCCTGGGTTGTATACAGCAGTGAAATCTGCCTTACTTTGGGAAAATGCTTTGAGTTCCAAGATGTCTGATTTGGAATGAGTTTTGGAATGATGGCTTGTTTAAATTTGAGGACAGAGTGTGATAGATTTGTTTCCTTGTACTTATTAGTGATTTTAACCAGAATTCCTGACAGAACCATTCTTTTAGTCAGATTCCTGGAATAGGAAACAAGAATTCTGGAATCAGGCCTGGTACCAATTGTTGGGCAAAGGGTACCACTTTGGGCAGGTGGCTTGATTTCAACTGGACTAATTTCCCTGAGTTTACAATGAATGAGGCATATGGATGAGGTAATTTCCAAGGCTACATCTGATAAAATTCTGTGGTATTCATCTTGTTGGAAATGGTAATGTCATGGGGAAAATCATCCAGTAAAGCAGAAAAGATTTTCTAAAATGTGCCAATAACTTTTTCATGTCATTTAGAAAGGACTGCTATTCTCTACACTGAGGTAGGTGTATAAATATGTATTGAGCTAAATGATTTTGCCATTCCTTACAAAGCTTGGTGGAAGCTTGCAGAGGTTCTTTCCTTAGTAGGAACTGGTAATTACTGGGATGCTAGTGACCAACTTATTTTGAAAACAGGTGAGTAAAGGAGAAGAAACAAATGAAACAAACATTTACTCTTTTTTTCCCGGGTAAATGGTACCATTGGCTATCCAAATAGTGGATGAAGAGAAGTTTTTTTACAAAGCATTCCAGCTAATAATATAAATAAGGTATGATAGAAATTAAAATATGCCCATTTTGTAGTCCCCACTATTAGTGAATCCAGTCAGTGAGCATCAACACCAGCTAAAATCATATAAAAAGAGAAAACCAGACCCCATGAACCTCCTCACAGAGGTCCGCAATACCACTGACGAAGCACTCTTGCCATAAAAATGGAGCCAAATCTGATCAAGTTCATCTAGATTCAATTATCTATATAAAGGACATACAGAACACAACATCACATGTAAATAACATCATGTGGATGCAAGCAGCAACATTCAGTCTCTGGCAAGCTCTACAGGACCAATTGATCTAATTTTTTTGCATATATAAGGGAGGAAAGGATTTGTAGAGAAAACTGCTGATTAAGAGATTTATTAATCAATTATAATGTGTGATTGCATCCAAATTCACACAAACTGTAAAAAATGTTAAGAACATTTGTGATATTTGTGAGACAGAGTTTTGAGTACCGACTAGAGAGCCTCGATGTTATTAAGAAATTACAATATTTAAATGTGATAATGGTATTGTAGTTATGTTAAAGAAGTCCATATCTCCTAGATCTGTTCTGACATATTTATACATGAACTGATAAATTTTCTACAAAATAATGTGGGGATGGGGGATAATGTAAGGGGAACATAGACGCAAAATGGTATAATGTGGAGGTAGGGGAGTCATATATGGGGAGTGCACAGATGGTAGTAAAATGGCCAGGAGTTGAAATAGTTAAGATAGGTGACAGAAACAGGGATGTTCATTACACAATTTTAGGTATATGTTTGGAATCTTTCACGGCAAATAGTTAAAAAGTAAATAAATACCAGCAATTGAAAAGAAAAATAAAACCCTTTACCCTCGAATCCGTTCCATGTTTACAAAAGCCACTGAAGACAGATGTGTTGGCATCCAAATGTACTCAAAACTGGACTTTGTTTTTTTTTTTTTTTTAATTTTTTTTTATTTTATTTATGATAGTCACAGTGAGAGAGAGAGAGATAGATACAGGCAGAGACACAGGCAGAGGGAGAAGCAGGCTCCATGCACCGGGAGCCCGACGTGGGATTCGATCCCGGGTCTCTAGGATCGCGCCCTGGGCCAAAGGCAGGCGCTAAACCGCTGCGCCACCCAGGGATCCCAAAACTGGACTTTGTAAAAACTCAACTTTATAGCCAATAGCAAAATACTAACTTTTCCCCTAGCTTTTAAGAGTTAGAAATGGGCTATAAACAGTGATATGTCAGCTCATATGAACTCATGAGAATTTATTAAAATTTTCACTTGTTAAACACACCCATCATTAAAATTAAATTACATAGTCATGATTCAATCATATACCTATACATAATATAATCAACTATGTACATATATTAAAATATAATAAGTATTCAAAAATCATTACTTCTTAATTATTTTACAATATTTTTCCATTTCCATGCTCTTAAGGCTATTTGCATCTACTGTATGTATATATAGTAGCAAAGCTACATATGGTATAGTGTATCTCTTTGCAACTTCATGTTCAGCGATATCACAATGGTTGCTTGCAATTGGCCATGGTGGAGGATTTACAGCATAAAAATTGGCCAGTACTACAAACCAAGGCTTTTATGTTTCCCCTAAGGGCCAGTTGTTAATCATTTACCAGCACACCCTTGGCATAAGGAAATCATCCATTTGGTTCTGAATAAAATATGCTTCTAAGACTTAACATTTATTTATTTAAATACTCAAGAAGTAACTATTTCTATCGCCACATTGTCCCATTCTCTTATACCTGTGTTATGTGTCTGTTTACTCTCTGTGAGCTCCTGAGGGTAGAGAATGCATTCACTCATCAGTCTGTTCCAAGTGCTAGAAGAGTGGCTGATGCATTTGCTGGTTGAATAATGAGATGATGGCTATCTATTTAGCATCTTCAGCGTGATCATCATGCCAAATACTGTGGAGAGGCAGGAGAGGTATAAGCATTTCCTTTCCCCTCAAAGGGTTTTAGGTCTAACTGGGATACCCCACTGGTAGGGTAAACAATGGTGTCAGGGATACAGAGTCATTTACCAATTTATTAGACAGAAACTACAAATTCTAAAAGAGAGCAATGAACAAGCAGTCAGGAAGGGCAATGGTATTCAGTGAAATTATCCTAGATGGACGCTCACCAAGTTCTTGGTTAGGAAAACACCACAGGCCATACCAGATACTATGCTAAATAATTTGTATATATTTCACTTAATAATCTTAATGATACTATGAGATAGAAATATTACTCCCATATCACAGATAAAAAAACTGAGCCTGAGAAAGAGTAAATAATTTTCAGTGAAAGGTAAGGCTTAGATTTTATCTGACTGTCCGTTTTCAAGAATCAGGCTCTTAGGCATTTTGCATAGTGACTTAAAGAGGAAGAGTAGAGGGATCCCTGGGTGGCGCAGCGGTTTGGCGAGGGCCTTTGGCCCAGGGCGCGATCCTGGAGACTCGGGATCGAATCCCACATCGGGCTCCCGGTGCATGGAGCCTGCTTCTCCCTCTGCCTATGTCTCTGCCTCTCTCTCTCTCTGTGACTATCATAAATAAATAAAAATTTAAAAAAAAAAAGAGGAAGAGTAGAATTAGTTCTGGAAAAATTGGTGTGATTTGAAAAGCAGAGAGAAAGAAAGCATGGTTTACATAATAGGTAAAGAGGCCTCATCAAGGCAAGACATAAGGAAGAGCGGGCTATTTATGAGCTAGCTCGCGAGGAGTATGTCTTGGCCGAGCAGCTGATTCATCTTTGGGAAGAGTAGAAATATAAGACTGGCTGGAAGGACCTATTTTCTTGAGTGCTTTGGAAGCCAGGCAAAGAAATTTGGCTCTGAAATAGGGAGTCATCAATGTTTTTAAGCTGGAGAGTATTCTAAATGTTACAGAATTCAAAGATCATTAGCAAATCTACCAGATGGATTGAAAGGGTGAGAAGGGAAGCAGATGTTGTAGTAATAAAGATATGGAGCAACATCAAACCAAAATCGAATAAAAGATGTTTTCTTTGGAGGTTGGGAATTTTTACTAAATTATTGCCCATGACCAAAGATGATAAACCACAAGAAATTCTCCTAATCAAACAACTAATGACCTTTCCCCCCTAGAAATCATAGTACAAATCCAATATCCTACCTTAAAGCAGATTGATTACTACTGTAGCTGTCTCTGGCACTCAAGCAGAATGGAGGTCATCTCTGTGCATTTTGATTGAGGTGGTTTGTTGTGTGGGGCATTCAGCATCTGATGCTCCAGGGCACCCACAGCCAGAAAGAAACCCACCCACCCACTCACAGCATTTGCCAGTGCTGTCCTGGCACATTTCCAAACATCCTGTGGGGCAGGGGACACCCCAATCCCATTGAGTCTGAGTCTGAGTCTGAAAGACTCAGATGAGCAGATCAGCTTTCAAATTTAACTTTTTCTTTTCTTTTCTTTTCTTTCTTTTCTTTTTTTTTTTCTTTTTTTAAGGAGTATCTCATCCATTAAGAAGGTTTCATATCAAACCATCTGTCTTTTATTTCCAGGGAAGACTTACACAGGTTTAATTATTCATCACATTGACCTTCCAAGTCTCTGACCAGATGAATTGTTTGAACTCATTTGAAAAGTGTCTTAATGGCAAAAGGAGAATTACATACCAGTTTCATGCATACAATCTAAGCAGAAGAGGTAAAAACTCTGAAAAATCATTCATAGAATGAAATCACAGTTTATTTAGGTTGTGAGAGACTTGAGGTGGAGATCACGTTAGCATACATTCAATAAAGCAGAAGAATAATGGCAAGAAGTACCTCTGGAGGAAAAGACAGATGAATGCAGGATTGAAAAAGACTCGGAGGGTTTCCATAGCCTATTACATCATTCCTCAAGAACCTATGTCATGCCGTTAGTTCGTGAGACTGATTAGATTTCTAAATTCACATTCAGAAGTTTTGTTTTGCAGAAACGAGTGAGTGGAGATGTGTGAATTTCATTGACCTCCTCTAACCCAGCTGCTGGCAGCTCTAGACCTCAGGGAATATCCCCACAGCCCCAACCTATCCCTTTACAGTGGCTGAGTTCCATCGTTAGGACAGTCAAAACATGAGAGGAAAGTCTGTCTTCCTCTCACCAAAAGTTCCTCACCAAATTCTTTTCATGAACTGAGTGGGATTACAAGCAATAGATTGGGGATCCCTGGGTGGCGCAGCGGTTTAGCACCTGCCTTTGGCCCAGGGCGCGATCCTGGAGACCCGGGATCGAATCCCACGTCGGGCTCCCGGTGCACGGAGCCTGCTTCTCCCTCTGCCTATGTCTCTGCCTCTCTCTCTCTCTCTCTCTCTCTCTCTGTGACTATCATAAAACAAAACAACAACAACAACAACAAAAAAAAAAACCAAAAAAAACCCAAGCAATAGATTGGCAGGAGGACAGGAATCAAAGACAGGGAGAAAGAAAATCACATTGAACCAAGGGATTTGAAGAAGCTGGAAGCTCCCCTTAGAGGAAAACGAGATGCTGAATGCTGTGGCAGGTGAAATGAGCTATGGAAACCCACCTTTTGTGGGACTAAAGGACCAATTCCAGGGAAGTCAGAGAAGATTCTGTGCAGGCTGTGGATGCTGGTAGGATGGACACCATTCTGATATCCCCAGGTCACTCTAATTAGTGCAATATTTAAGTTTTGTTTAGTATTTGAACACATAGATTCAGAACACCAAATGAGAATGCTTAATAATGGTAAGTTTTTCAGTGACCTGGAAATTTCTGGTTGAAATCATCTCCCAACTAGTCTTCCTGCACCACTGCACCCCATTCTGTCTTCAACCCAGCACTTTGTGATGCTTATGAAAGACACGTCAGACATCACTCCTCCCTCACATTCCCCCAGTAGCTTCACGTGCCATGTAGACCAACAGCTAAAGCCCTAGGAGTGAGTGGTCGCTGCTTGGTGGACAGCCCTGCAGCTACCAGGTTTCACCCCTTCCATCCTGCTTCACTCCACACCAACCTTACTGACCTCCTTGCTGATCTTCTCACAAGTCAAGTACACAGTGTTTCAGACCTTGACACAGACCGTTCTCTCGTCCTGTCTCTCTCCCCAGACATCCACCTGGCTCCCTCTCATGCTTCCTTCATATCTTTGCTCAGATGTCACCTTCTTAAACCACTCTTCCTCTCACCCCTTCTTTAAAAGGGCAGCAGAGGGATCCCTGGGTGGCTCAGTGGTTTAGCGCCTGCCTTTGGCCCAGGGCATGATCCTGGAGTCCTGGGATCGAGTCCTGCGTCGAGCTCCCTGCATGGAGCCTGCTTCTCCCTCTGCCTATGTCTCTGCCTCTCGCTCTCTTTCTTTGTCTCTCATGAATAAATAAATAAAAATCTTTTTTAAAAAGGTAATAAAAATAAAAGGGCAGCAGAGCCTTCCTGTGCACTTCTACTCCTCCTGCTCTAAGTTTTCTATTTTCTCCTCAGATCATCCCTACACGATACTAATCTGTTCATTACATTCATTACTTACTGTTAGTCTCTACCTACAAGGAGGAAGGAATTTTTTCTGAAGTGCACGATGGCAGCTGCAAATGTAATGCTTGTTTGTCAAACTAATCAATCTAATCCATCTATCGTTTTCTTTGTATCCAGTGGATGTACTGGTGATGACGTCAAAGGTTATGATGTAGAGACACACAATGGAGTCTAAAGTCTGGGCAGGCTACCTTTAATAACAATGGCATTTTCTAAGAGACAACCTGCTTTTTTGAAGCTGTCAACATCATCAGAAACCACTGCTTCCAGATTCTGCTTGCCTTTCCCTGTTAATAGCTGCTTTCCCTCCCAGCAGCATCTCGACCATGCACTCTCTGTTCTCACGTGATGAGTAGTGCTGACGAAACCCATCCTAACCGGAGTCACATCTGCGGTGCCAAAGTTTTTGTCCCCACCTGAGCACCTGAGTATGCACAGATTTCCGTCTTCTCGTATGCAACCTCTGCTAACACAGAGATTCAAGACTGAGGAGGAGGGAAGAAGCACCCTCCGGGGGAAAGCTTCTGTGACCTAGAACACATGCCCTGGGGCCTGATTTTGTGGGTAACGGTGTCCATCATTTGGTTAGGGGCTGACTGCTACCTGCTTCCCCACCTTGCCAGGCCTCAGCATCACAATCTTGGCTGCAGCTAATTAGGCTCATTCCTCCAGAAACTTTTCCTTAACTTCTTCAGAGGTTCTGCAGTGTATATAATAATGACAATATAAAAGAATTATATTGGAGCAACTGAATGTACAAAATACAAAGAACTACTGCTAATTGGATGACATATCCTTAAGCACAAATATAAATATCCAGCCCGAACAACAGAGTGATTCTGGCACTTGCGAGATTGTTCTGTCAGGATGAAAGTCTGCTGAGGGATTGGGTTGATCTTAATCATCGCTGGTGTCTGGATGGCAGGCAGCAGGGGCTGAGTGACTGTGGCTGAATAAATAACTCATTCCTTCCTCGAGGGAAAGCCATTGGTCTTACCAGCTGAGTCTGAATCTTTGCGGGTTCTTGTACTTGGCTGTGTGTAAATGCAGGTGAGTTATTTGTGCTTCCTATGCCTCAGTTTCCCCACCTGTGAACTATGAATAATACTATTTCCTGTTTCACAAATGTGTGGTGAGGATGAGGTGTGTGAGACCGTGTGAGACCACTCAGGACCAAGTTACTCTTTCTCACCCAGTACTATCTTTAGGTCCCCAGAAACCTCTTCAGTGTACCTTTTGGAAGACAACCAACATTCCGAGGCCATAAAGCAGCCTTTACTTGGTGAAAGATTGCTAATTGGAGGAACATTGATGAATGGTCAGCATGGGAATCCTTGTGAGGGTTTCCTTTTCTGCGAAGCTGGCCCTGGCCCTACTCTTGGCAGCTGGCGTTTCTCTATCTGATCACTAGTTGTGACTCATAAATGGCACCCATGAGTGATGGTGCCATCTACACCTTGGATTGTGATGACCTTGGACTGGGCTGGCTGCTTTCCATCTCATGACCTTGTTCAGGACTTCATTTTGCCTTGACTGTCCTCCCAAACCTCTGTCATCGTGCTCTGCCAACACCGTGCTTCTGTGTTACTTGCCACAGGGTAAACTTCCCCACATCCCAGTCCTCCTGTTTCCTGTTTCCTGGTTCTGCTATCTCTCCACCCAAACTTCTCACCAACGAGTGTTTCATACCATGTTGTGCCAGGGTGGCCTTTCCCATATGATAGGGCAGGTACAGTAACTAGAGTGTGTTCTTAGCTGTCCAGTCTCAAATTACACTCTTCAGGCTTAAAGTAAGCATTCACTCCGGTGGGTATTTAGTGCAAGCTCGTTCTGTTTCTCATTGCCACTTTGGAATTAGCAGTGCCAATTCTGACCTCGTAGAGAAAAAAGTTCTGAGATGGAGTCTTTTTAATGAGAATGTCCCTCACCATTCTGAAGCCATTTACAAGAAACACTGCGCTATCTGATTCTCCTAGGCTGCATACATGGGAGCTGGGCTTATGGAACCTTGGAGAATTCACTTTCAGCAGTTACAGAAGGATAGACCTTACCTTTATCTTACTGTGGCTGGAGAAATGCCCTTAATTTTATCAACTTGCTATAACGATGCACTCATAATCTGTACATTGTCATACGATGTGACTCCAAAGACATCTTGCAAGATGATAATAATATTGGTAGACATTTCCTCCACCAGTAAAACTGAACTTGTTAGTGCACAAATGACATGTAAATTGAGGTGCCAAATGTCTTCAGAAGCAACCAAATTATATTAATGACTCAGAATGGTTGGTTTTAATTAGTGAAAAATATTGGGGGACATTATGTCCGGTACTCTATGAACATTATAAATTGAGTATTTATAAAAAATATTTTATTCCTAAGAGAAAAAAATCTTTCAGATAGTTCATTCAGAGACTAGCTGGTGGATAAAGATATATTAAGCACTCGTTCTTGCTTACGTTATATTAAATATATCCAACTATAAAGCAAAGGTGATTGAATAACCAAGAGTAAATTAGCAATTACGTCTCCTCCAATGAATAGCTCTAAAACTACCTCCAACAAAATTGAAAAATTGTCAAATAAAATGTCACAAATGTACATATTTATTTCAAAATCAATTTGGTTATTAAATATTAATTTTATCTGCTTTTAGGTGTCTATAAGTTTAAGCCAAATATTTTATGAATAATATATGTTCTGTTACCGAAAGCTAATCATTTGCAGTTTGGAATCAGGGCCTCTATTTCCACAACACAGAATGTCCTAAAATCTAATACAGCAACAACAACAAAACCTGATAAATGTACAGTTGGTTGAAGAGTTGTGCAAGAAATTATTGGAATTGTAGGAAGTTTTAACTTGGTTGTTCCCTGAAGATAGATTACAAATAATACAGTTAATTTATCTATTTTGTGAGTTTCCTTGTGTGTAGAGGGAGATTGATTGAGATTGGTGGTCAAAGAGTAAGTCACTGAAGGATAAAATAAGAATGAAAACCACGTATCGAAATGCGGAAAGATTACTATATACAAGCACAATGATGACTGATAGAATTTACACACCCACTCATCATGTGCTGTCACTCTCTGGAGTGCTTTATAGGCGCTGACTCATTTAAGCACAGAAAGAAATGATTTTGCATGAAAAAGGCAGAAGAATGCCTGGGGAAAAGGAAGTGCTTTTAAAAAGAGAGATCAGGATCAGCCTAGCCACAAATAGGGTCTTTGAGAGTGGAAACCACGATGAGCTGTCCTCATGACAATACAGAATATATTCCAAATGCTATTCTTGCACTACTTTTGTTGAGTCACCTGATCATACCTATGTACTCAGATTTTGAGACATGAAAGCAAATCAGGATTTCACAGCTTAAGCAAGACAAGAAGAACTTGAATGATTTTGATCAAGAGATCTAAAAACTATTCATGCATTGAGGGAGAAGAAAGATTCCTGAAGGAGGAAATAATTTAGCTTTAAGAAGAAAAGACTGTGGGGATAGTAATGTAGACTTAGTACATCCTCTCTCTCTCTCTTTCTCTATCATCTCTCTATCTATATCTATCTATCCCTATATCTATCATCTAATATATATTACATATTTTATATGCACAACATATATATTCATTTTATTCATATTACATACGTATCTATACACTTGTATACTGAGGTTGCGGTGGATAGGATCGATTTTCAGGATGATGGGATACTATGTTAATACATTGAAACAGGAAATGATAGAATCTTTTCCTTTCCATCAACGTCTTTAAAAATAGGATGAACTCCCACTCATTTGGTATAAATGTGGATATGTCCTGAGATAACAGAATGGCTGGGATGACCTTTTAACACCCCTTCTCTTTCTCAGAACCTATACTTCTCTGGTTATACATTCCTTTTATTAGAACAAGTCCATAAAATTGTCTATAAACAAAAGCAAGCTTTCCTCCCTGAGTACTTTAGCTCAACTGGGAAATATAACTGCATACACAACATGCCTCTTGGTTCTTTTTTTGAAATTAAAAAAAAAATCAATATCAAGAATGCTTTTTTGACTAGTGCAAAATACCTCAACCGATCACAGGAGGAAAACAACTTCTCCGATGTAAGTTGTTTGGGAACATCATGAAGTCCTGATGGTTTGGCTTGTGACAGTAAGATTTCATTTTCTCTGTTATTCCTAGTGTGGAGGCAACACAGATATCATTTCTCCAAGGTCAGAGGGGAAGGAAAATGAAACTCTCATTAGTAGAGTCAATTCCCTGACTCTGTTAACATCTGCAGGTCCATTTCCTGTGGCAGCGCAAGTAGTGTTCTCATCAGAACGTGAGAAATTAAGGCAAACAGAGTGAATGGGGGTATAGAGATGCACTTGTTTCTGCCTCCAAAATTTATACTCCTACCACGGCCATGCTATTTAATTATACATGAGTTCTATGAAATATGTTTCCTTGATAACTGATCCGTGATTACATGTGCTCTGAGGAAAGTTCTGGTGCATTACGACATCTATTTTGCCATTTTGCGCTATCAGCCAGGACACCTTAGTCTACAATACCTTACTGTAGTCTTATTCCCCTAGCAAATTATTGCCTGCTAACTGTTTATCTTCTGCAGGTAAACCTAACTTCCTGTCTCTTCCAGAAAATTATCTGATCTTACTCTTTTAGCGACCTTCCTACAATTATAATGAGCTGAACATTCATATGTATATTGGTGGAAGGAACAATTTTATGGGATGTAATACAAATTACTAATAATGTGTAGATTTCAAGCTTCAATTTTCACCTGTTTGAGAATGAAGTCTATTTCAGTACTAAACAAACCCTTCACAAGAACAATCATAAGGACAAAAAACAGATAGCTAATCAAGAACAAAACATCTAGGGATGCCTGGGTAGCTCAGCAGTTGAGCATCTGCCTTCAGCTCAGGGTGTGATCTTGGGGTCCCGGGATCAAGTCCTGCTTTGGGCTCCCACAGGGAGCCTGCTTCTCCCTCTGCCTGTGTCTCTGCCTCTCTCATGAATAAATAAATAACATCTTTAAAAAAAGAGAACAAAACATCTACACTTCAGCAATTGAGATACAAGTGAAAACATCACAAGGGGAAAAAAAAATCTCTAAAATCAGGATAGCAATAAATTATAGATATAGCAGAGATATAATTACAGGAATATAATATGAGGAATATAAACAATTCATTATTTTTCTAAGAATTTTTGAATCATTTTATTTTGGTTTCACTAGTTTTATCTCACATAGTGAATCTTTTGTTGTTGTTTTTGTTGTGTTAGTTATTCACAAAATCAAGGCAATTAGATACTCTTGTTCAATTTAAAAAATGGTCCAGAGGATAGGATTTATTCTAAAATCATTAATATGAGAGAAAGCTATATGAAGATCATTTTTGTTTTCTATTCATTAAAGGATGGAATTCTAATCTTTCTCTTCTAATCTTTCTCTTGACACATTTTCTAAATCCTGTCTATTGTTTTGAAAATTTGGGAATTAAGAAAAGCCGACTTTTCCCTGGAGCTGGTGGGAATCCTCCTTAGAGTTTGTGATGTGCAGAAATCTACAATTTGTCTTTCAGCTGGGGCTCCAGGGAGTGAATGTGAGAGAGAAAATAAAATGCGTCTTATTACATCTGGTACTCAACAGTTGCTTCTCAGCCTTTTGGCTAAGATCAAATGCATCTGGTACTCAACAGAGAAAGTGATATTGTTAACGTACATCCCACTTGGTGGGAAGCCAGCTTTAGGATTAAGTAACATGTGTGGGTATACAGAATAACTTGGCTGCAGAGACAAGAAAAATGGACACAAATAACGGATGCATTGAAAACATCTCACCCATCTTAGGAGAGAAATTTGAAGGCTCCTCTTACTACTTCCTCAGTCTTGGGGAGACAATATACACAAAGGAGTAATCAACTTTTCCAAACAATTCATGTCTGTCTTTATATCTTTCAAGGATTTCTCATACTTTTTAGATACAATGGATCATAGTTTTGGATTTTTTTTTTAAATCCAATAATTTTTTAAAAGATTTTTACTCATTCAGGAGAGGCATAGAGAGGCAGAGACACCAGGTAGAGGGAAAAGCAGGTTCCCTGCAAGGATCCCTTTGCAGGACTCGATCCCAGGACCCCAGGATCACGCCCTGAGCTGAAGGCAGACGCTTGACTGCTGAGCCACCCAGGCATCCTTCAATCATTTTTTTTTTTTTAATGTGGAGTAAGAGAAGCTCCATCTTTGTGTGGAAAACCCCCCTCTTTGTGTCATCTAAGGGAATTTTAACAAGTGAAAAAAGGAAAAGGATAAAGAGAAAGATTAGGGAGTGCATGCATTGACCTTAATTATATTTAGATAATTTGACTTTGGGGACATATCTCTTCTCCACATGAAAAGAAAGGGTTAAAACTGGCCAAAGAAGATTTAAAGTTTTGTATCTCAAATGATTAGCAAACTTATCACTAGATACAAATAGATTGAAAGTAAAAGGATGGAAAAAGATATACCACAAATTCAGTGGTTTAGAATTTTTTTTTTTTTTAGAATTTTTTAAATTTATTTTATTTTAATTTTTTAAAATATTTATTTATTTATTTGAGGCAGGAGGGGCAGAGGAAGAGGTAGAGAGAAAATCTCAAGCATATTCCCCATTAAATGCAGAGCCCAATGCAACGGTGGATCGCGGAAGCTGGAGATCATGACCTGGGCAGAAACTAAGAGCTGGATGCTCAACCAACTGAGCCCCCCAGGTACCCCAACTTTTTAAAACATTCTTAAAAGAGAAAATTACCCCCTCACACTTCTGAAGGCATGAAATGTAAAATCAAGGTATTGTGAAGGGAAGCATTCCCTCTGAAACCTCCAGGGAATGACCATTCCTTAACTTTTCCACCTGCTGGTACCCAGGCATTCTTTGGCTTGTGACTGCATCCCCCAATCTCTACCGGCATTGTCACAATGCTGTCTTCCCTGTGTGTATGGGTGTGGTCTTCACATGGTGTTCTCCTGCACGTGTGTGTGTCCAAATTTCCTCCTTCTTCTAAGGCCAATCATATTGGTTAGGGTTCCACTGAATGGAGGCATCTTAACTTGATGATATCTACAAAGACCCTATTCCCAAATGTAGTCATATTCCTAAGTACCGGATGATTAGGAAATCAGCATATCTTTTAGGAGGGTGCAGTTCAATCCATAGCAGAATTCTGATAACAGAAATTCTGCTTTTACCATGCAGAAGCATTAGAATTGTATCTCAAACCTTTTTACCTTGCATAGGTACCAGCTGGTCACCTGGAATCCCTTAGCTGAATATAAAATCAGGCTGCCTCAGAGGGCCCAGTGGAACTGCTGTCTTAGCTTTGACTCCCACTTTGCCATCAGATTGGCCTATATTCTTTTAAAGAGACTCCTCAGTAACGTATTACTTTACATTATCAATAATTGTGATTTTAGGAGATGAATGTATAAAGCATATCTCTTTTCCTCTATGACCTTTCTTCCCTGCCTTCATTACTCTTATCTAATTGCATCAGTAGGAGATAGACGAGGTTTCCAGTTTTAAACTCAGCTGGGATGGCCAGTCCTGTTCGCAGCTACCCAACAAAAGCAGCCTCTGCCTTTAAATCTGCCAAGTCAGACAACAACCACAGTGACCCATCTACTCACATCTGGGTTCAGAATTTATGGAGGCGGAGGTGCCACAGGGATGCAGAGCAGTGACCAAAGGAGGAGCTACCATGGCTCAATGTTTTTTCTGTAGAATGTTTTGTTTTCCCAGTGGACATCAGATGTGTCTTCCCATAATGTCTAACCTTTCAGGGAAGAGCCCCCTCCGACCTGAGATATTTTCTTCAAGCTGTGTGATTGAAAAAGAAGCAGCCACATTATCTTTACAGACCCAGCCAAGCAGGCCCAAGCAATTGGCTGGAATGGATTATGGAGGAAACCTGGCGAGTCTAGCCACCCAGGTGTCCCTCTTCCCTCTTCCCTCTTCCCTCTTCCCTCTCCTCCTCCTCTTCCTCCTCCTCCTCCTCCTCCTCCTCCTCCTCCTTCTTCTTCTTCTTCTTCTTCTTCTTTTAAAGATTTATTTATTTAAAAGCAAAATGGGGGGTGGGGGGCAGGGGAAAAGGAAAAAGAATGTCTTGCAGACTCCTGCTAAATGAGGAGTCCTACTCCGGGCTTGATCCCAGGACCGAGATCATGACCAGAGCTGAAATCGAGTCAGTCACTTAACCAACTGAACCATGCAGGTATCCCAAGATCTTTCTCCTTTTTAAAAAATACTATGATTTCCAGCTATAGATTTCTCTCTAAGCCCTGTGTTTGCAGGTCTCCATACATTTGATGTGTTGTGTCTTCATTTCATTCCTATGACAGTGTTTTCTAATTTATCCTGTGATTTTTTTTTTCCCTTTGATCCACTGGTTATTTAACTGTGTGTTGTTTAAATTTCCCCAGTATTTTTCTTTTGTTGATTGCTAATATCATTCAATTGTGGTTGGAGGTTTTGCTTTGCATGACTTCAATCACATAAATGTATTTAGTTTGTCTTACGGTTTAAAAATGGTCCATCCTGGAGAATTTTTCATATGCCTTTGAGAAAATGTATATTTTGCTGTGTTTAGGTAGACATGTTGGTAAATCCAATTGATTTACTGTGATGTTCTTCTTCCCATTTTTTTCCTGCCCATCATTGAAAGTGAGGTATTAAAGTTCCAACCACTATTGTTGAATTGTCTATTTCTCCCTTCAATTTTGTCATATTTTGCTTCATATATTCTGGTAATTTGTAGTTATGGGAACATGTTTATCATCATTATATCTCATTGATGGATTCCATTATTTTCTCATTATAAAATTTTCTACTTTATCTTTAGCAACATTTTTTTGTTTTAATGTTTAGTTTTGTCTGATATCCAGATTTTTTATGGTTGCTGTTTGCATAGGATATTTTTATTCATCATTTTGTTTTAAGCTTATTTGTATCTTTGAACTAAAGTGTGTCTCCTGTAGACAGTTAGTTGGGCCTTATTTTATTTTTATCCACTATGATACAAAAGTCTCTGCTTTTTGATTGGATTGTTTCATGGATTCACATTTAATGTTATTATTGGTATTGTTGGTTTATGTTTGCCATTTTCTTTTTGTTTTCTATACATCCAAGTCTTTGTTGTTTTTGTTCCTCTGTTCCTCCTTTACTGTCTCCTTTTGAATTAAGTGAATATTTTTAGGGCAATAATTTATATACTTCAATGATTTTTTTACTATATTTTTATTTTTGTAGTGATTGCTCTATGGCTTCCTTATCAAAACCTACTTTAGATTTATAGTAATTTAATTCCAGAAAGATATATAGATATATACAGACACACATATCTTCTTCCCTTTTTTCTATGTGCTATTAGTATTAAATATATTACATCTGTAGGTATTATAAACCTGATCGTACATTATTATAATTACTACTGTATGATTCTGTGTTTTATTTATTTTATTTTATTTTTTTTAATTTTTATTTATTCATGATAGGCACACAGTGAGAGAGAGAGAGGCAGAGACACAGGCAGAGGGAGAAGCAGGCTCCATGCACCGGGAGCCTGACGTGGGATTCGATCCCGGATCTCCGGGATCGCACCCTGGGCCAAAGGCAGGCGCCAAGCCGCTGCGCCACCCAGGGATCCCTGATTCTGTGTTTTAAAGAAGTAGGGGGGGTATCCCTGGGTGGCTCAGTGGTTTGATGCCTGCCTTCGGCCCAGGGCATGATCCTGGAGTCCCGGGATTGAGTCCCACATCGGGCTCCCTGCATGGAGCCTGCTTCTCCCTCTGCCTGTGTCTCTGCCCTTCTCTCTCTGTGTTTCTCATGAATAAATAAACAAAATCTTTAAAAATAAAATAAAATAAAGAAGTAGAGGGAAGAAAAAAAGCACAGGCATATTTATAGTTTTGGAGGTTTTTTTTTTTTTTTAATAAATGAGATAAGATGGCTTCTATATATTGGTCCTACATTGTTCTTCATGGTAGACTGGGACAGTGTGCAAAAGCCCTTAGGTGCCAAACTCAAAAATAATTAAGATAATATTAAAGTATATCTTGCTAAATGTTTTTACTAAGGTGATATTTTAATGAATCCATAGATATTATTTTCTGATTCTTTAAATCAATATAGGAAAAACAACCTAGAGGTATTGATATCTAACAGTTCTCTGTGATACTCCCTAATTGCTTAGTGTTTTATATATATATATATATATATATATATATATATAAAACCACTTTTAAAGATGGTATATCTTTTTTTTTTTTTGCTTAGTTATACTTTTGTGAAGAGTATAATTTTTTTTAAAGCTACAAAATGTCAGTTCAAAATTCACCATTCTAGCATACTTGGAATGCAGATAAATTCTTGGTAGACACCTCTGTATTTGCAGCATGGAGAGATTATTTTATCTAGAACTAGTGAGAGATATTAGCTTTATAAACTATATAAACACTGCTCATCATCTTGATAAGTATATAAATACAAATATGAAGAGTGGGGGACAGTGGAACAGCATGTCAGGGATGGCTTCTCTGAGCGATGAAATGCAGGAGTGAAGCGAGTAGCAAGCCAAGTATATCAGGACTAATAATGTGTACGAATGTATGAATGTCCGGTGGCAGGAAAAGGGACACTTCCTTTTTCTTTCTATTTTTTTTTAATTTATTTTTTATTGGTGTTCAATTTACTAACATACAGAATAACACCCAGTGCCCGTCACCCATTCACTCCCACCCCCCGCCCTCCTCCCCTTTTTCTTTCTAAAGATTTTATTTATTTATTCATGAGAGACACAGAGAGAGGCAGAGACATAGGCAGAGGGAAAAGCAAGCTCCCTGTGGGGAGCCCAAAGCAGGACTCAATTCCAGAACCCTGGGATCATAACCTGAGCTGAAGGCAGACGCTCAACCACTGAGCCACCAGGTGCCCTGTGACACTTCCTTTTGAGGAGCTGAAGGAGGACCATGCAGCAGAAGTCTTCAGGGAAAGCCTTGGGACCCAATGCTGAGGTGTGCAGAAAGCAGGCCACCAGGGGCTTGAGGCCACACACAGATTCCTGCTTGATATTTCACAGGAGCAGTAAGTGGAATATTTGTGTGTTTTAAGCTGAGAGATAACATCTTCTCATTTGCATTTGAAAATTATTATTCTGGTTTTGTGTGGAGAGTTAAATTGGAAAGGAAGTAATAATAGTAAGTTATTAGCTGCTCTAAAAGACAAGAGGAGAGTACATAAACTGGGTTTGTGTGATTACAGGGGGCAAAATCTATGCAGCTGAGAAAATGTTTTGGACATTGAGAATAAAATGAAAAATGCGGAATTAGAAAGCGTGGGTAGGGGGGTGGGGGTGGGGATCAGTAACATTTGCATTAAATTTAAATCTTTAAAAGTCAAAAAAAAAAAAAAATCTTTAAAAGTCTTGGTTCTAATACCTCCCCTTTAGGAAACCAGGCTATTTTAAGCAAATACAGTGCAACATGATGCAGACTGTAAATACACATTAAGTTCAAAAGCCAAAGTAATGAAATCTTGCTGAGCCTAGATCAGAACAATTGAAAGAATTTAAACTGTGGTTTTCTATCTCATTTTCCTTCTGGGTATTGTGCTGGAGAAGGACATGGTTCCCACAGTATCTACTCAGGGAAGTGATTCTCTTGGTTCCAATTTGATAAGCTGCTTCTATGGGCATATCTGCATTTTCAGAAATCCAGCCCTTTCACCACTGCTATGAACTACCCTCTGCTCCCACTGGTGTGGATCCTGGTAGCCAAGACTGACGGGGGATTTTCAGCAGCTGTGAGTTCTCGCGCATGGCTATGACATAAGTTCCTGCCGCTGAGAGGATGTAACCAGTCTCTGTAGATGTGGGTTAGTCTCTCAGCCTATTGATATTCTGGGTGAAGTCATTCTTGGTTGCGGGGGTCTGTCCCATGCATTTGTGGGCATTTAGAAGCATCCCTGGCTTCTACCCCTAGATGCAATAGTGTCCCTCTTCTTGTGACAATCAAAAATGTTTTCAATCATTGCCAAATGCCCCCTGGAAATCGAAATTGTCTCTGATGAGAACTACTGGTTTAAGTTTTAAAGTTGGTTTTTTTTTTTTTAAGGTATTTACAGACTTTGTAATGATTGTTGTAGAGAATTTTGAAAAATGAGACTATTATATATATACATTTTTTGAGAGACTGTATTATATTTAGTTATTAAAAATATACTATTAACGTTCTCTAATGAACAATTTTAGTTTTGGGACTTAAATAGAGAATAAATGCTAAATGTTTGATACCACCATAGCAAAACTTTGATGTTCCAAAATAAGAACATGGTTAAACAAATTTGGTATGTGCATATGATAAATTTAGAAATAGTCATTACAAATATCACAAGGAAAGGACTTGTTGACATGGGAAAATACCGATAAATTGCAAAATGAGGACACAGCAGCTGCAAAGTGATGTGTAGAGTATGACATAAAAAATATGTGTGTATCTATGCTTTGATGAGAAAAAAAAAACTCTCTAAAGACCTGATACACAAGGGACACCATTTTAGATTTTTTTCTAGTTGGCGTGATTGTACATAAACTTTGTTTAAAACCAAAGCCTGATTTACAGCTCACCACGCATGCATTGTACATCAGCTTTGTGAATGAGTAGCCTAAAGGAAAACCATCCTATCCTTGAGATACCCATCAGTGTTGCTACTCCCTGTATTCCTTGACGTTAAAACTCATGATTCCTGCCCATATGTTAATTTATAATCTTTTGAGCTTTTGTAAGATGTAAAATGTATACAACCCTGTAATTTTCTGTTCATTTTCTGGAGCTCTCCCTTCCCTGTAAAGTGCATGTTTCCTGGGCAGTTGCCTTAACAGTCTTTCCTTATTTGAGAGATTCAAAAAGATTTATTCATTTGTGTCCAGAGCTTGTATATTCTCCATAGATATATGCGACAATATTAAAAGAGGTTATCTTTGAATGGTGGCATTACATAGGATTTTTGTCATTTTTATTTCCTTTGTGCCTCTGTATTCTCCAACTTTCTTGCATTAGACATGTATTACATTGGCAGTGAGAAAAAAAAGCAGACCATAAATGTTGTTCTTTAAAGTTATCACATTTGTAGAACTTCCTGCACCTGGTATTCAATCCCTACTTCTGAAATCATATGACTGAAATCACCATTATGTTCTTACAAACCATATTTGACCTGCACACAGTTGAAAGGATTTTCACTGTGGTAAAGACATACATTAATCCAATCACCCCAATAACTCAAAAGTAATGATTTAAAGTTAAGAGAACTTTTGAACTCTTAGCTTTATATCATGGGACTACTATGTTTTTATATGATTAAGGGGAAAGATACACAGCTACTGCATTGACAAGGAAAAAAAACTGGCTGTGAAAGCAACAGATAATTACATGGAAAAACACATGAAAGTACAGAAAGAAATTGATATGTTTTAACAATATTATTTCCCAAAAATGGGATTTTGTGATATATATTATTTTTCTGCTTTGATAGTATTGCTTGAATGTTCTATTTACAAAAGAAGTTTTGTCTAAGGACATTCAATAACAATGACAAAATGGGCTATTTTCTACAAAGAAAATAGAGACGCAATGGTATCTCCAAAAATAATATAAGCAGAGCTTATTTGAGATATTTGCAGGCAGTTCTCATTTTACAGCAATCAAATAGCATGAGAAATATATGCTATTGTTTGATACCTCTACGCTATTGCAATATATTACCGTCACACCAATTGCGTGACCATGAAACTTATAATTAACATTATTTTGTTTTTTTCTTAGAATTTTGAAATGATTTGAATAGTGCAAAAATTCTAAATATGTCCAGAGAAATTTACTTCTTGTTCCTTCCAATACATTCCAGAAATAGGAAGGTATCATTCTGCTGACAGAAATAGATATTTGCTCCATGTACCTTTTAAAAACCCTAAAGGTTGGCATTTGAAAGGAATTAGCTAATCTGCTCTGCTCAACTAGGGTTTTAGAGAAGTAAAGAAGATAAGAGCCCACTTCAGTTTTCTATGAGGGGATTTCCATTTTTGGCTAGGGAGTAAAACGTTGTGCTTGACCGTTCCTCCCAACATGACTGAAAGAAAACACATACATTCCAATGCCATATAACTACATCGTAAGGACGTTTATATGATTGGACTTCTAGGAAAAAAGAATAGGAAGAGTGGGGCATAAGTGATATTTGAAGAGACAAAGATGGGAATTATACAAAACTTTTGAAAGACTACAATGCTTGTCCTCAATGATCTCAGAAAAACCTGGGAAAAATGAATACAAAGGAAATCTCAACAAGGCACATTATAGACAAACAGATAAAAAACAAAAGGAAAAACCGTAAAAGGAGCCAGAGGAAAAGCTATATCCCTCTCAAGGATTGGAGAATCAGAATGATAGATACATTTTCTACACAAACTTGGAAATGAGAAAGCATTTTTAAAGCTTAAGAAGAGGGCATCTCCACTTCTAGACCTTGAGCAAGGTCTCCAGACATGAAGGCAAAGTAAAGACACTATCAGATACATTAAAGTTGAGAGACATTGTCACAAGTGGGCTGACACTGAAAAACAGTAAGGGAGATCCTGCAGGTTGACACAACACACCATAGAGAAGCCTGAAATCTCAGAAAGGAATGAGAAGCACTGGTACGTCTACATATGTGTCTCCATAAAAGAAAAAAAATTATTGGGGCACCTGGGTGGCTCAGTCTGTTAAATATCTGCCTCCAGTTCAGGTCATGATCTCAGGGTCCTAGGGGTCAGGATTCCTACTTATTGGGGAGTCTGCTTCTCCCTCTCCCTCTGACCTTTCCCCTCACTCCACTCATGCTCTTTCTCTCTCTCAAATAAATAAATAAATAAATAAAATCTTAAAAAAAAGTATTAAAGCTATACTAATAACAATATGAATTTGAGATTTAAAACATATATAAAAATAAAGGAGACGTGACTTGAATCACTGTAAGGTCTTTACATCATCATTAAGAGGTAAAATAGTAACCCAATAAATATATGAATGACATGGATTCACTAAGTTGTACACCTAAAACTGATGTAACATTGTATGTCAATTATAGTCAAATTTTTTAAAATGTAAAAAGAAAAAAAAGAAAGATATGGTGAGTTAAGGGTGAATATTGTCACCTCTAAGGTGTCCACTAAAATAACAATACGAAAATATACTAAAAGGCAAAAGAAGAGATAAAGAGGAATTCAAAACATATTTTCTTAATTGGAAAGAAAAATATCAAAGGAACAAAGAGATGACACAGTTGGGAAAAAAAAATCACAAGAGAGCAAACTAAGGCCTAACCATATCAGGAATGAAGTGTAATGAAGTGGACTAAAATGAAGACACACATTTTAGATTGGATACAATAGTGTAGCTCAAATTATGTGGCGCTCAAAGCAGATACTGTGTGTATGAGAACACAGGGTGAAAATTGAAAGCATCCCATTGGATATCTATGGAGGTCACACTCTTATTAAAGACTTTAAGTCAAGGAGTAGAAGAGAGGAACATTTTATAGGGAGAAAACAGTCAACTGAATGGGAAGATGTAATAATCCTAAATAGGCATATACCTTATGCAGAGCTTCAAAGCATGTAAGAAAACATGGTGGTAGAATGAAAGGCTAGGAGGGTACAGAGTTGAAGAGTTTAGTCAACTACTTTCAGATATGTGTGTGTGTGATCAACTAAACAAAAATCAATAACAGCACTTTTAAAACATATAACATTTAAAAAAGCAACTTTATTAATGAGAGACTTGAAGCCATGAGAATTCAAGTCCTGTAGCTTTGTTCTTTTCTTCCACAATGCTTATGACTTTTTTAAGTCCTTTGCATTGCCATATGAATTTCATAATCAGCTTGACAATTGCCGTGATAAACCTGTTGGAATTTTGATAGAGGTTGTGATGAATCTACAGAATATTTTGGGAGAATAGGCATCTTCATCATTGTGAGCCTTTGTTGTCTTTGTTACGTAAACTAGCCCCAAATGACCTCTGGGTATTGGCTCCTATGTTGTTTACTCCTTTGCTGCAGGGTGAGACCTGTTAGCTCAAAAACCCTCCAGCACCAAACTCAAATTTTTACACAGCCTATTATTTTAAAAATAGCCCCAACAAGCCTTTAGGTTGTTTGTTTCTTTACTGCAGGTTGAGACCTGTTAGCTCAAAAGCCCGCTAGCACCAAACTCAAAATTTTACAAAGCCTATTATTTAGAAATAGCCCCAAATAGCATGCAAGCCATTTGGAGCCTGCCTGCTTTGCATATTCAATAAAACCTCATCCACATCTGTTGGCCATTGATGGGAAGAGTTTTGTGATTGTCAGACCCCAAGCAAGGAGCACCCTTCTGAGCTCTCTGATCCAGAGAATCCCTACTGTGCTGCTAGGTGGCATCACCTGGACAAGTAAGCCTGGGCCCTCTCCGTCCTGGTGGATGTCCTATCCCATCTGGATGGTGGTCCTTGCTACATTAAGCCTGAGGATGGTTTCATGCAGCTCCGTCCAAGCATGGCACAATAAGGGTTGTGGTGTGTTACTGCTTGTCTTGGTCACTTTCTTTTCCCTCATCAGCTTCTAGAAATCCAGCTGTCATCCACTCATGCCTGTGGTGTATCTCTCTTCTTACTTAAGTAAGATCTCCTTACCTTCTCTCAACAGCACTTTGTAGTTTTTACTGGACTAGACTTAAACAACTTAATTTGGATATATGCCTGGGTGTTTTGTACTTGTGACACTACTGTAAATTGTATTTTAAATTTAATTTATATTTTTTGTTCCTAGTACATAGAAATACTATTGATTTTTGTGTATTCATTTTTCTAGTCTGCTGCCTTGCTGAACTCACATAGAAGTTCTAGTAACTAGATCCCATAAGATTTTCCATGTTTTCTAAATGTTGGGTAGATTTCACTTGTGAAGCCATCAGGATTAGAATTTGGGGGGGAGGTGAAGCTTTTTGAGGACAAATTCAATTTCTTCAAGAGATATAGGGCTACTCAGAGTACTTATTTCTTTTCAAATAAACTTCTACAGTTTATCTTCCAAGGAATTTGCTTATTTTGTCTCAGTTGATGAAGTTATAAACTTAAAATGTTCATTCTATCATTTTTATATCTGTAGAATCTGTTATGATGTCAACTTCCTGGTTTCCAATATTAGTAATGTGTTTTTGTACTCCTTCTCCCGCTTTCCTTTGCACTCCTTCTCCTCATCTGTCTGGCTAGAGGTTTATGAACTTTATTAATCTTTTCAAAGAACCACGTTTGGTTTCATTTGGGTTTTTTCTTAATTTTTTTTTCATTTAATTGATTTTCACTTCCATCTACATTATTCCACTAGCTTCCATTCAATTTATTCTTCTAATTTTTAAGGTGGAAACTGAGATTACTGATTTAAGACCTTATTTTTTTTCTTCTAATGCTACTTCAGTGGTATCCCACAAATTTTGGTATATTCAATTTTTCTTTTCATTCAAACTAAATATAAAATGCTTTTTAATTTCCCTTTTGACTTCTTTGGATCATCCTGAAGTATTTTATTAAGATTTCAAATATGTTGAAAAAGTTTCCATCTATCTTTATGTTATTAATTGATCATTTATTTCTAATGTTGTCAAAGAACATTTTTTTTTTTAGATTTTATTTTATTGAGAGAGAGAGCACACAATGTGAGTGGGAGGAGGGGCAGGAAATGAGAAGCTCAAGCAGACTCCATCCTGAGCATGGAGCCCCATACGGGGCTTGATCCCTTGACCCCACTTGAAATCAAGTCAATCACTTAACCAAATGAGACACCTATAGCCCCCCAAAGAATATATCTTATGTGACTTGGATCTTTGAAAACTTATTGAGATTTGTTTTATAGCCAAGATTATGGCCTATTTTTGTAAGTCCTCATGTTCAATTGAGAAGAATGTGTATTCTCTTGTGTTTTATTGTTCTATAGAAATTAATTAGGTCTAGTTGGTTCATATTATTTCTTCAAAAATATTACAAAAAGAAATTTAAAACTCTATATATTCCTATATCCACATTGCTTCTTTAATTTAAAAAATGTTTACAAAGAAAAGATAAACCAATTCTTAACTTACTTCATAATACAAAACCACTCTTCATAGCAAAATCTGAAAAGGACATTACAAGTAAAGAAAATTACAGATCAATATCTTGTGAATAGATGCAAAAAATTTTAATAAAATATTAACAAACCATATCTATAGATAAACTAAAAGGTTAACACTTCATGATCAAGCAGGGTTTATTCCATGAATAGCAGGTTGGATTTACATTTGAAATTTAATCAGTGTAATTCACCCCACAGACAGATAAGAGAGAAGATCTATACATTAGCCTCAACAGATAGAGAAGGAAGTTGACAAAATTTAATATACATAATAAAACTCTCAGAAAAAATAGGAATAAGAAATCTGGTGAAGAAGCATGTCCCATAAATCTAGAGCTAACATCACTGTTAATGATGATATATTCAATAATTTTCTCCCTAAGTTGATGAAGAAGCAAAAATGTTCACTATTGTTGAGTTTCTTCAACATTGTATAGGCTATATTTCTTTTTTTTAAAGATTTATTTACTTATTTGAGAGAGAGCATGAGCAGGAAGGGCAGAGAGAGAGAGGCAGTGAATCTCAAGCAGACTCTATGCTGAGCATGGAGCTCCATGAGGGGCTCCATCTCAGGACCCTGAGATCACAACCTGAGCCAAAACCAAGAGTCAGAGGCTCAACTGCCTATGCCACACAGCTGCCCCAACCTTGTATGGGTTATCTTAGCCAGTATGATGAAATACAAAACAAGTTAATAAAATGTATAAATATTAGAAAGAAAGAAGTAAAATTCCTTTCATTTTCAGATGATAAGACTGTGCACATAGAAATCCAAATAATCTAAAACCAACTAATACCAATGTGAAAATTTAGCAAGGCTAGAGGATGCAAGGTCAGTATATACAAATAACATATATTTTGAGATTCCACTCTAAATAATTGAAAAATATAAATATTTTAAATGTCAAATATATTCTCAATCGAATAAAAAATTCAAAAATGTAGAGATTAATTTTGACAAAAATGTGCCAGTTCTAGAAACCACAAAATAACAGTAGGACAAATAAAAGAGACCTAAATAAATGATGGAATAAATAAATAACAAGAAAAAGTGTTTGGCTTCCAGACTCATTAGGGAAATGTAAACTAAAGTCACAGAGGTCACAGCCCCACACCACCAGAAGGCCATGATTACAAAGACAAACACTGGCAAGGATATGGAGCGCACTAGCTCTTAGTAGTGTCCTTGGAAATGGGCAATGCTCAAGCTCTTTGGAAAACTCTATCTGGCAGTTTCCATTTAAAAGATATTAATGGGGCGCCCAGGTGGCTTAGTCAGTTAAGCATCTGCCTTCAGCTCAGGACGTGATCTCAGAGTCCATCTAGCCCTGAGTCAGTCTCCCTGCTCAGCGGTGAGTCTGCTCCTTTCTCAACCTCTGTGATCTCTCTGGCTCTCACTCTCTCACAAATAAATAAATAAAATCTTTTAAAAAATGATATTAACATTAATTAGCCCAGAAATTCTACTCTGAAATATATATAAGTGAATTAAGTATATTCTAAAAGGCGTTTATTAAAATGTTCATAGCAGCTCTATACATATGAGTCAAAAAGTCAGAAAAAAAACCCTCAGATACTCTCCAACAGGTGAGTGGATAAAAATTAATACATAATGGAATATCACACAATGAAAAAAATTAGCTATTGGTAAATGAAGAATATGGAAAGTTTTCAATTACTTGAGTGAAAAGGATCGCATGTATAAAATTGCACACTCTGTGATTCCTCTTATATGACATAAAAGCAAAGCACACAAAATCAATCCAAAACAGAACCTCAGTGTGAATTGCTATTTACAGAGGTCAGAACAGCGGTTACTTTGGGAGTACAACATTGGAAGAGTTCCAGAAATCTGATTCTCTATCCCCAAAGTTACAGTGGCCTATGGATGTCATACTCATCTCATGAAAACTTTGCAAAATACTTCAATTTTAGAGTATTTTTTAAAATCTGGAATTGTACGAAAACAACAAAACTTTGCTGGGCAAAAAGATCCTCAAGGTAAAATACAGTTTGTAGTAGCAGCCAGTCTGACATCTTTCGCACAATGGAGAGGCCATGCAGGGTGGGCAGAGGCCAACCTCTTTTCTCTGAAAGTCTCAGAAACTCTTCAACCGGCATGTCTGTGAGGAAGGAAACATGGGTCACAGATGCAATTTTACATTTTCTAGTAACCACATTCGGAAATTCGAAAGAATCAGTAAAGTTAATGTTAATAATATGTTTTAGTTAAGCTGATACATCTAAAATACTACCATTTCCACATGTAATCAAAATTTAAAAATTCATAGGATATTAATGGTTTTATTCACACCAAGTCTTTGAAATCTGGTGTGGATTTTACATACAGCACATCTCAGTTTGGACCAGGCATGTGTCAAAGGCTGTGTCACCCGATGTAGCTAGTGGGGACTATGGGTTATTAAGAGGGAGAGGGAGAAGTTCCAGTCTTAATTCTGTGTTTATTTCTTATAATTTTTTTTTTCTGCTGGGAGTGGGGGTGTGGGATGAGAGTGAGGTGGGAAGCACAGAGCCTAGGATCTTTTGTATTTGTACATGTGACACAACAGTTTCTTTTTACTGATCTCAACACTCTTTCCACGAGCTTTGAGCTTGCATATATTTCTTGGTCTTATCCCCAGTATAAGAGGCTTTAAAAACCTCCAGAGAAGTGATGCTTGTGGTATCTATCCAACACATTGCTAGGATAATTTGTTTAAGAAACGAGATTTCTTTGTCATGGGCTCTTTTAAGGTGTCATGTCAAGTTTGGGTAATGATTTTGTGTATAATTGTGATCCAACCTTCTAGAATTGTCATGGGAAATCTTGTTTCTGGTTTCTAGTTGGCAGGAGTCTGAGATTTTTCCCCGCTATACAGTAGGACCATATTCCTGGTGTCTAGCACTCCAGAACTCCACATTTCCTGTGGTTTCTGAGGAATGGGAGCTACTGAGTCCATATCTACATCTTTCACTGGGCAAAGGAGGGAGGTACCTTTTTCCCACTTCCTCCCTCTGCACGACTCCTGGTCCTAACTTCCTTCTTTCTGTTGTGCTCCTTGGTGGACAAGATGGAGAAATACAGTCGTGCACCTAATGGTTTCACCTCCTTTCCTCTCATCTGCTAAAATTAAAACATCTGCCACAAACCATGCTTTCCTTTTCCTATTTTACCCTAAATAAGAGGGAAATGGGAAGGAAATACAGAAAGTTTCTCTCTGTATACAGAAAGAAACGAGGCTTATTACTTTAATATGTTCCACAAAGCCTTTTATCATGTTGGGAATTAACCTTCCCAGATGATGGGTTATGATCCTTTATCTTGGTCCGTGGATCCAGATGGCTTCTTTAATCTTTGTTATTTATCCTGTGAATGGGGGTAGTGAGCAGACATCTCCTAAAGAAGTGGAGTCTGTTTCATGTGAAACAAAAATTCAGAACCTAAGAGTCTGTGCTCAACAACATGGCAGATTCAAAATAAACTAAAAATCAAAAAGCTTACATTTTTAGAGGCAGAGTATCACAAGTTTCGTAGACCTGCCTTTAACTATTATTGTTATTATTATTATTATTAAAAATACTGTTTTGTAGGCCATCCACTCTTTGATATTGTCCTAACCTATGCTAGAAGTCTTGAAAAAAAATTAAGCCCTCCCATTTGCTAGGAAGAACTCTTGACAGGCAAGGGCAGTTCTGTAGGTACAGAAGGAGATGACATTCTAAGCAGTTAAGCCCTTCAAAGAGCTATTTTAACAGCTGAAGTCAGAAAAAAATGACAAGAACACAATTCTTTTCCGTATTTAATAAGCACAAAAATTCCATTCTGCATAGAATTACTTCATAAGGTTGCTTGTCAAAGTCCATTTCGAACATGTGGATTTTAGAGTTTTAATATATCTATTGTAGAAATACAGTATTAAGTTTCTTAAAGCTTCTTATCTGAGTTGGATGCCAACTGGGTAACAATAGTCCAATTGATGCTTTTAATTCTAAAAAGGCAGGTAATGGGTCCACTGGTTTGGTTAAATCTAAGGGTCTTAGACCACCGTGTTTTATTCTTTTTTTTCCTTTAAAGTACTATTCCAGTGACTCTGGTGGATTTCTTAGTTCAAAACAATGTGCACCCAGAAGTCTATTCTGCTCCTTTGGGATCTGCTCTCAGATGACCGGACCCCACGGCAGAGAGGAGAGGGTGGGCACCTGACCCATCCCACAAATCTGCCCAGACTCTCCAAGGACTTTGCTGCTGCTCTTGGCGAGTCTCTAGCCAGGGAGGAAACTATGGTGATGAATGATCCGCAGGGTCTGCAGAGCTATCGAATAGGAATTAAGGACATTTCAGAGTCCACATAAATATTTTCTTGTGGTGGATTCATCAGGTTAAAAACAATCTTGCTGATTTTATTTTCTTGTTCTTTCTGGTACAAATAATTTCTCATGGATTTGAAAATTTGGTGGGACGCAAGTCCCCTTTCTCTTGTGCATCCTGAATAATAATCTAGCCACCAACGGGGAGACATGGTTTCTCAGTCTCCAAAAAGGCACGTCAGAGGCTACCGAGCAAAAGGATCACGATTCCAGGTTCAGTTCTTCTCCTGACGACAGTCCCATGCACCCCATCCCTAGCACCCCATTGCTAGTAACACTGCAGTCCACTGGGAGAGCCATCCACGTATTCTACTGCCATGCCAAGTGGTGACAGGGGAAAAATGACCTCGACATGCCAGCAGGGGAGGGCCTGACAATTCCCCTCTTTGACTGATTTGATTATGGGTTTTCTTAAATCCTGATAAATAAAAATGCCAAATATTACAGAACTAAGGAATCAGATCAAACACACAGTAATCTAAACAGGCAGACTTTTTTTCTGAGCTTGTGTCTTCTTCATCCCCTTTCATTCTTGCATGAGAACCACTCTCTCCCATTCGAGGGCTGTCAAGAGACAGCGCTGCTTTGGGAGATGCCACTTGTCTTGTGCCATTCTGCGGAAACCAGTCAAGTGCTAAAAAGCTTTAACATTGGTCTGTGCTCGTTTTTTTTTTTTTAAATAAAGATACAAATTTTTGTAACATGTAGGGAGCTGTCATTTATAATACCATAAACTAATTTTTGTATATGAGAAGTAAAAATTTAGAAAAATTTCCAAGATTTATATTAAGGGAATTATAAGATATTTTTAAAAAATCCTTTTCATTTTGGATCTTAAAATGCAGCTGACTGCTGATTCTTCTCATTCTTGTCTCCTTTGAATAGTCTGTGAGTGAATGCCCAACAGTCGTAGTGTAAGATGGCTTTGTTTCATTTAATTAACAGAGTCGGGTCTTTAGGGATTCTTCCCATTAAATCTGAGCAGTTCTGTAAGTGGAGAAGTAGTTTCCAGAGAGGAGGCCAACATAACCACCCACTGACACTTTTATAGAAATAATTCCACATTGAAGAGAGAGCCCCAGGGTAATGTTAGAGCAGTTTTCATCATAACTTCTAATTATAAAGCATAAGTCACTTCGGCAATTTCTCGCATCTTAGATATAATAAAGGGAATAATTAGCAGTGATAATTCTCATGCTGGTAGAGATACACAGCAAAGGAGGCTGAATCTTATACTTCAATAAAGTGAGATACTTTGTAGAATATCCCTCTACCTGAATTATTATTAAAGATCATTTACCAAAGAGCAGGTCCTGCTAAAAGCACTTGGGCTCCTATCCATCAGCTGCTGGGAGATTACTGGGGCTCATGGACGTTGTGCTAAGAAACCCCACTGTCAATAACAGACAGTAACTGTTGGTTGAGGATTGTTACCTGCTTATTGCAAACCACCCCAGGGTTGTCCCCTGCGCTTACAGAAGTTTGAAGCAACTACTACCTATCAAATATTTGTAGTGGTTCTACTGATAATGTGTCTAGCTATGATTTTAGTTTTCTTCTTCATACCTTTTTTTTTTAAAAGATTTTATTTATTTATTCATGAGAGACACAGAGAGAGAGGCAGAGACACAGGCAGAGGAAGAAGCAGGCTCCATGGAGGGAGCCTGATGCAGGGCTCGATCCTGGGACTCCAGGATCACGCCCTGGGCAGTAGGCAGGGGTTAAACTGCTGAACCACCCAGGGATCCCATTCTTCATACCTTTATGAGGCCCTCTACCTTTCCTTAAATCCTTCTAGCTACAATTCCTGTAGATTTTCCTTCCTCTGGCTCTCCAGCCCCTGGGCCCTGGACTGAAGGCCACCTGCCTCCTTGCCTCTGGGCTATTCCTCTCTCCGGCCTTCCACAAGGGCAGAGCCATCGTTTAAAGTGCATTAACTTACTATTGCTGGAAAGCCTTTTCTCTGGTGACTTCATATTGCTTATAAAATAAAAATAATCAAGCTCATAACCCACCTTCTCTTTGATCGGGTCCTTGGCTTCCTTGCCAGCCGCATGTCGGTCCATCCCATGTTCCTTTCAGCTCAGCAGGTCCCCTTAACTCCCTTTTCCTGAAATGCTTCTCATTTGCCTGGTTACTCACTCTTACCCAAACTTTAAGACTCAGCTTGGAAAATATGCCCTCCAGGAAACTTTCTTACTCTCCTTCATCTACCGCTTTCTGGCTACAATACTATTCTCTGCATTCCCCCAAATATACTTGGTACTGCTATCTTATTTCATGATAATGATCATTTTCAGTGGCCATCATCCCCTCAAGGTACACAGATTCCTGTAGGGCAGAGAACGTGCTCATCGTTGCCTTACCTTATCTGGTGTCTTGATATGCATGTGATTGAAAGTCAATAAATATTTGTTGAATGAGTGAATGAATGAAGGAAGATTAATGATGAATCTGCCAGCAGTCTTTTTTCTTTTAAGGTTTTTTTTTTGTTTCTTTTTTTTTAATAATTAATTTATTTTTTATTGGTGTTCAATTTGCCAACGTACAGAATACCCAGTGCTCATCCCACCAAGTGCCCCCCTCAGTGCCTGTCACCCATTCACCCCCACCCCCCGCCCTCCTCCCCTTCCACCACCCCTAGTTCGTTTCCCAGAGTTAGGAGTCTTCATGTTCTGTCTCGCTTTCTGATATTTCCCACACACTTCTTCTCCCTTCCCTTCTATTCCCTTTCACTATTATTTATATTCCCCAAATGAATGAGACCATATAATGTTTATCCTTCTCCAATTGACTTACTTCACTCAGCATAATACCCTCCAGTTCCATCCACGTTGAAGCAGATGGTGGGTATTTGTCGTTTCTAATGGCTGAGGAATATTCCATTGTATACATAGACCACATCTTCTTTATCCATTCATCTTTCGATGGACAATGAGGCTCCTTCCACAGTTTGGCTATTGTGGACATTGCTGCTAGAAACATCGGGGTGCAGGTGTCCTGGCATTTCATTGCATCTGTATCTTTGGGGTAAATTCCCAGCAGTGCAATTGCTGGGTTGTAGGGCAGGTCTATTTTTAACTCTTTGAGGAACCTCCACACAGTTTTCCAGAGTTCTGCCAGCAGTCTTACAGGTTTCCTTCTTTCAGCAGTTTTTGCTGGTTACAGTTAAAGGAACTTTTTCAAGTATTTGTAGAATCATAAACCAGAGAAGCAAGGCAGAGCTATGGAAAACTGTACTGTAATATAAATCAATGTAATCAATGCTTTGTGTGTGTTTATGTGATCATATGATGCTGCAATATGATAACACAGGGTAGGTGTAACATCTATTATCATAGCGAAATAGAACAGCCTAAAATCACAGTATAAAATTTGCAACATCAAGCTACAGTTGCACTGGTCATGATAAGATGGGCAATGCTGCAGTAAAGAAAAAAAAAATCAGAAGAGCCCTCCAGATACCTCCACAAGCTAAGAACGCTAAGTTGTGGTAAGTATTTTTTTATTCCCAATATTTCAAATAAGATCTCTTCTCTTCCACTATGCCATAATTGATTTGCTTCTTCTTCTGTGGGGATAAAGATATGACAATAAGTTAGTATTTGTGTCTTGACCCAGGAGAACTATCTGTCATGAATAGTTGTAGCTTTTAAAAACAACTGTCAAAATACTTTAAATGCACCTTGAAATGGCACGTCGGATTGAATTTGTTGGCCTGCTCTTAAGTTTGATAATATAATATGTTTTGTGTTTGCATAAATGTATCATATAGATAGACTCATGATGCATTAAAAGCCTTGGAGTCTGCAAGGTGACCTCATGTGCGGCACAAGACGTTGTAGTTGCCAACACTGGTGAGATGAGGATGTGGGGAGCAGGGGACAGGGCTCTTCTGCTCACCTTCCATCCTGGCACAGACAAGTCTTTGCAAGGTGCTCGTGTGTGGGTGTGGCTCCAAGTGTGCAAACCCCTCATGGCACTCATGACCTTGTGTGGTAGTCTGCATACACCTGTCATCCCGGGCAGGGCAGAGAGCAGCTGAAGGGCTGGTAGATCTTATTAGCTAACAGGACGCACTGCCTGTGGCCACTGTGGCTTGGGCTGGCCCCGAGTCCCTGGAAAGGGCCACTCTTTGTGCCTGCCAGACATCTTCAAGCTCCCTCCGTGGGGCCAGGGTGGGGCCAACTTGACTCCCAGATCTGGAGGGGACTTGACTTGGGAATGGGTGGACGTGGGACCTGGGTCGATCCGCCAAGCAGCACATTCCCCTAGCTAGTTGTGCAGAATGAGAGCAGCTCTAACCAGAGAAGAGCCTCCTTCTAGACTTTGTGGACCTTTCTAGAAAATAGGTTCTATTTTTCTGCCAGAATTGCAAGAAAAAAGGATGCCAAGTCACAAACTTGCAGCTCCTAGGAGCCCACATGTGGGGCTGATAACCTAGGGCTCGGGCACTGAGAAATGGCCAGACTCTGAGGATGGTGTGGGAGGCCCGGATCCAACTAGGCTGGTGCCTCATGATTCAGCTCCTTGACTTCATTTGTTTTGTTTTGTTTTGTTCTTTACTCTCATCAGAGTAAACTGGGTTGCTATTCCTTGTAATCAAAAGAACAAATGAATACTGAGTGATTTAACTTAAATAATCTTGCTTGATGAGAATAAAAAACAAATAAGAATCATAGATGTGCAATCCGAAATATGTCAGAAAACAAGTTGTACTTGAACTGACGGATCCTGACAGGAATTCCATTGTAGAATGACTGAGCTACACCTAGTTTTATATAAAATAAGAGATATTCGGTGTATTTTATCATTTTATCAGATGTTGCATCTAAATTGATGCTTAAAATACAACAAATTGCAAAATTAAGTTTTCATGTTTCTTCAGTAACATGTTTCGGTTTCTTCAGTTTCTTTCAGTTGGGAGGTGAATAACTGGATTTTTTCATTGAACCTCCATAAAATATATTTCTCTCTTGAGTATATTTTTAAATGTATTATAGATGTAACCCAATACAAAGGCTAAATATAAATTATCTGAATAATTTTCTAATGATACTATGTAAGCTTCTGTAGCCTTCTCTAAGTACATGGCCCCTAGGAAGTCTGTGAGTCGGCTTCCAATGGGTTTGTGACTCCAGAGTAGTGGTGTGTGTGCTTGTGTGTATGTGTGCACACATGTAAACAAATGCACTTTTCAGTGGAGACTGTTCCTAGAGTTTTACCAGATTCTCAAAAGAAATCTAAATAAAGAAGAAACACCCTTGAAATGAACCAGAGGGTCTCCAGTCTCTTACTTTATTCTTTGTTTGTTTGTTTTCTGACCTGTGGGCAGACACTTCTAAGCAATCTGCCAAAGAATCTTTTCTTGGCATAAATTTCTATTATGAAATCAGTAGTTGGATGAAGTGAAATGTCTGAAAAAATGAGATTGGTGTGACTTATATATTCTGAGGTCCTGCTTCTTACTGCCAGTAATAACAGTGTGTGCAATGGAGAGAGACACAGAGAGAGGGAGGGAGAGAGAGGGACCCAGGAAAAGAAAGAGGGAGAGGAGGAGGGACAGATAGGGGGAGAGGGAAAATGTTGGATCCATCCTTAGAAAACAGGAAGCAGCTTTGATACGATGTGTAAAATGCTTGCCCTCATGTCTCTTACCATATGAGGTGAGATGTTCCTCATTTTTATTTGCTACTGGTCTTGCCTGTGCTTCTGTTTGTAATGGTCGCTTTATCTGAGATGCTCCATCAGGCCTCTGTGGCAGGATGCTTCCCACACCCCTGTGTTCCGCAGCCTGTGGGCCCCAGCTCCATAATACCCTGCATCATCAACTCTGTCCCTGGAAGGGATCCATTGCTTCTAATTGCCCTGTTCTTAAATACCATCCCTTCCACTCTGGAGAGACACTTTATGTCTCATCTCTTTTACTTATTGATAGAAGACTCAACGACACTTGTCTTATGTAGTTAGCTCTCACTCATTCCAGAGGTTTCCAATTGCCTACCTGCCCTGAAGATGATTTCTGAGCTCCTGACCCACATCTATGTGCCGAGTTGACCTCTCCACTTCCATGTCCCACAGGCACCTCAAAGTCATCATTTCCTAAAACAAACTCAGACTTTCTGGGTTGGCATCTGGCTCTGCTGCTCATTGGCTGGATGTGTGATCTTAGGCAAATTGTTTATCCTCATTTTACCTCAGTTTTCTCTTTTATAAAACGGAGATGGCAGTGGAGTTGTAGGAAGAAAACACATCAACTACTCAGAACAGCCCAGACTTGCAGGTCTTAACTGAGACGCTGGTTGCTTCCAGTATCATTGTTATTCTTTTCTCTTGCCCCAAATTGCTCTTCTTCCAGACTTTTCCTCCTCATCAAATGGCACCCCCAGCTTCTCGGGCCCCACACACAGAAACAGCCCCTATCTTCTCAGCTACTTTACTAAGACCTGCTGATTATCTCCAGAATGTACCTTCTATACCAAGATGCTTCTTTTGTATCCCTCTTTCCCATCTTGCCTGGACCGTCATGGGTGTCTTGGGTCCCTCTTCCATTCTTGCCCTTCCATGATCCATTGCAGTGAATGTTTAAGAATGTAAACTGCCTCTCACCAATCCCAGCTTCAATGCATTCAGCGGCTTTATGTGACTCAACTGACAGCCACTGTTACCACCTTCTGTGGCTTCTGGCTATTTCTCAGTCATACTCTCGGCAGTTGCTATCATCTATCTTACCCACCAAATTGTGTGATCCAGTAGGCAGAATTGAATGCTTCCTTTTTCCATCCTGTCTCCAGACTTGCAGAGGGTGCTCAAGAAACACATGTCAAAAGAAATACAGAAAATTTCTGCTGCAAATTAATTTTGTCCATCACTTTTCTTTAGAGATTGCATCTCAACATTGTTGAATCCAATTGCCTTTTCTTACTGTCCCTCTTCATGGCTTGGTTCTCCTGGCTCCCAGCCCTTGGATGACTTCATCTCAGCTAGAGTCATCAATAAAGCTTTCATTTTCTTACTCCTTCCATCCAGGGTTGCCAGGGCCTATTGTCTTATCTTTCGGAACACATTCAAAATTAGGTAAGAATGCCACTTCCTTCATCAATCCCTTCCTAATCTTCATCGATCATTCATGGTCTCTACCTTCTGTGAATACTCTACCATTTTGTTTTTGTCTTTTGGTACTTGGTGACTTCTGTTTTGTTTGTACAGACATTTGTATATGTCTACTTGACTCCAATGACTGTTTCCACCCATCCGGACCCACTTTGCTCAACAGATATGAATTTAGCACCTTCCATCAGTTGTACAGCTGATGCTGGGGGTTGGCTAATCAAAATTAATGACACCATGCTCACCCTGAGAGAATCACAATGCCAGCAGACAGAAATGGTCCATCCTACCTACCTGTCTCTTGACTCCACTGCAATACGTGTGCTGAGGTATAGATACAGTTCTAGGGTAAGTTTCTTTACTAAAAAGAGTCATCTTATATTTGAAGTGCTTATTTGATATGTAGTCATTAGTTTGCGATTAAGAAATCTGGAAGAGTGTATGCAACATCTGAATCATAAAGTTACTAATTTATAATATATTATAACATCCTATTTTCAAGCTAGAAGGCATCAAAATATATCTGAGTTACATGAAAGACTCCTAACTCTGGGAAAAGAACTAGGGGTGGTGGAAGGGGAGGTGGGCAGGGGTGGGGGTGACTGGGTGACGGGCACTGAGGTGGGCACTTGATGGGATGAGCACTGGGTGTTATTCTATATGTTGGCAAATTGAACACCAATAAAAAATAAATTAAAAAATATATATATCTGAGTTCTCCAGGAAAACAAATCTCTATATATCTCTCAGTTTAAGGTAGTTTAGCTTTTAACCTGAAAACACACATATACACACACAGTGTACCTTGAGCAACTGCTTTTTTTCAGGATTCAGTCCGTTTTCTAAAGTATCAGGAAGTTTAGGAGAGGTGGCTGTGATAATAGAAAGTTAATTCATTTTCAATTTAAATTTACTTTAGACCTTAAAGATCACATCCTATTCAATATTGGTCACAACAAGTGTTATAGATACATATCTACTGCAATTTGCATTGCATGAATTATAAAAGAAAGCATTGGAATAATGTGAATAAGAATATTATTTTATATTGGATGATAGGGAATTAAGTCAACAAAAAATGTTTCAGGTTGCCTATTATGCTTTTTCCTCTTCTAGATTCCATTGGATATTAATGAATCTATTTTTGCCTCTTTCCTGTTTCTCTGTAGTAAGTCTCCAATTGTTTCATGTGTTGTAGATCCTCAGTGATGGAACAAGTAACATCCCCACAGGATTCAAGACATCATGACCATCAGGAATACACTGTATAACACAAGAAAGTCAGTCTCTATTATTTCTAATTAATCTTATGTTGTTTAAGATACGATGTCTCATCTGAGGGGGGTCACCTATTAAATGAAAGCTCTGTGAAGGTCTAAATATTTGAATTAAAATGTTATTTCTGCTGTGTTTATTACCTTGAACATGAGAGAAGCATTCAATCCCTGGACATGTCTTCCTATGAACTCAAGAGCATAAACATTGACTTAGCTAAGGTCCCTGCTGTCAAAATGTGGAGGTGAATGACCTTTACTTTCCAATTAAGTGCATGTTTTTGAAGAATTTACATACTAATAATTCAGATGAGGCATAAAGGGTGGGGAAAACAGAATAATAACAGTGACAGAAAGCAAGTGAATGAATGCAAATCATACTTTCATTTATCTAGAATTGCTGATTAAAGTGCTTTAAAGATTAAAGTTAAGGATAGATGATAGGGAAATGGATAGATAGATCTATTAAAGGATAGGTAGATGTATGGTAGAAGGATGGCGATAGGTATGTAAATAGAGGATAGATTGATGGGTAGATGATAGATGACAGCAGGTGGATAGATAGACAGACACACAGATACAAGACTCATAGCTCAAACGCATCTAATTGTACAGCCAAGCTCTAGCACCTAGAACAAATATTAATCACCGTGAGCAGCCAGGCCAGAAAATTGATGCTTTGAAATCTTGTGACAGTTTTGATTTAATAATTTTAGAGTTGATAGAAGTCTGATGATTGTTTCAGGTAGCTGATTTTGTTTCACTAAAAAGTAATTAATTAGACTTAAATGCATACAAGATCTTTATGTTTAAAACTGCAAATCCTGGTGAAAAAAAAATCAAAGAAGCCTTAAAGAAATAGACCTATATTGTGTTCATGGATTGAGAGACTCAACATAAGAAAGGTTTAAATTCTCTCAAAACTGATCTACATGTTTAATGCAAAAATCCCAGCAGGAAAATTCTGTCATAGGTAGATTTGGGATGAGTGTTCCCTCCATTGTTCCATCCTGGTTTATACCTCAGCTCCATGGATGTACTGCCCATCAAGACCCTACCTGAGTGCCTCCTTCTCCAGGGCTTCCCCTCTGGAATGGATGCGTATCATCCTGGAGGCCAACAGAGCTTGTCCCAAAGGCCCCCAGACATCTCAGGGATGGCCCCTCCTCCCCCATGAAAGTCACCTCTGTTTAGTCCCACACTCACTGGACCCAGGCTGTCAGAAGCACGTCAGTCCCAGTCTGGAAGCACTTGCTGAGACCTGCCTGGGCCTGCCCTGGAAGCTGATGCCACCCTGGTACAATGTCAGATTCTTTCTCCAATGCACAAGGATGGCTCATAAACAGAGGACAGCAGTGTGGGTTTGTGGAGGAGGGATCTGACAGGTCTGAGGTACTCTGGGACAGTACCTCCATTTGGTTGTGCTCTTCCTGTGTGCAAGAATGACACACAGTGAGGAGGCTGTGGTGTGACAGTCTACAGCCCCTGTAGCACCATGCACGTGTTCTACACCCTGGGAGAACAGTGGCATTCTGTGGCGACCAGTCCTGGTGACTTTGGGGAGGGCCTTTATGGAAGGTGTAGAGATACTGCTCCTATCATAGCTGGCGAAACATGCAATATTTCACCCCCTCCACCCAATGTCTAAATGGAAAAACCAGACACAAAAGTCAGGCAGACATACCTGGCTGTGGCAGAAAGAATGAGATTTTCTTATGCAAACCATGGTTTAAGAAATATAGGCAGATGGCATGATGACTTCAAAATAATCTGACACTTTGGGAAAAAAGTAAGAAGACTTGATTTTGTAGGTAAATGATCTGTATCAGGTAGTACTTCTTCTCTTCTTAACTGTTTTTACCGTGCCTTTCATAAGACAAGGCGAACATCTCATGTTGCCTTTTGCCCAGAAGAAAACAGGAGCCCAGGGCTACCCAGAGGCTGCAGAAGGTTCTACTGTGAGTTACATGGAGCCTGCATCTTCTAATTCTCAGTCTGGGTTTTCAGGCTTTGTGCAGTAATGCCTGCACCCTCTCTGAGTCCAGCCAGCCTCAGGCAGGATGTGCTTCAGTGCAGGTGGGACATGGGGAGGGGGGGAAAATGAGGGAAGAGAGTGATCCCCCAGAAAACTCTGCCTGGCAGAGAGTTGCCTTGGAAACCTATCTTTGTACCTATGTGGGGACGTGTAAGTCCTACTGTGGGAGGGTGGTGGCTAAGGCAGCAGGGAGGGCACTCAGTGTGCGGCAGGTGGTAAACATAACTTCAGATTAGCACTTTAAGCTTCACACACGCCCAGACAGAAACAGCAGGGGAGCAGCTGCTGAAGCTGCAGCATGTTGCACATGGGCCAGAGAAGATTCTTGGGTGTCAGAGTGCCTGCGGTGGATTGATGGGAAGACAGAGGCAGAGTGCAGAGCTGAGGACACGGGGAGGAGAAAGCTCCCTGAGCAGTCTCCAACGGGGTGTTCCTTGCATCACCGAGATGAGCAGAAACATTGTAGAAATTGTCTTTTTTTCTTAAGTTTTATCAAAGTAATGCATGTTGTATTTCTATTTTTTAAAGATATATTTATTTCTTTTTAAAGAGAGATAGAGAGAGGGTGGGTGGGAGAAAGGGCAGAGGGAGAGGGAGAGAACATCCTCAGGCAGACTCCCTGCTGAGGGCAGAGCTGTGTGGTTCCATCCAGGACCCCAAGATCACCACCTAAGCCCAAACCAAGAGTCGGATGTCCAATTGGCTGAGCCACCCAGGTGCCTCTGTATTTCTGTTCTGTAAAAGAGGCTGCTTCTAGGAAGGAACTGCCGACATGAAGGCACTGAAGCTGATTGAGACCAAGAAGCAAAGGAGCATCCAGAGCTGACTCAGCAGCTGTCCTGGTATCTGGTGCCTGGGTAGAGGAGGGAAAGCAGGCTTATGGTCCACAAATCAGTGACGTGAGGAGGCCTGCAAACCCTGAGAAGGAGGGATGGTACATCCTGCCCATCCAGATGGGGAATTGCCTCTGGGTGCTGTCTCTGGGAGAAATGAAAACTGCCGACCAAAATTTTGCCTGAGTGAGGAGTCCAAATTCACTGTACACATGAGGTGAGGGAAAATCTAATTAGAGGGATTAATATAAAAATTGGTCCTTGGCCAGGGATCCTGCAGAGCCATCTGGAAGAATCAAATGGAACGCCAAAACTAAATGGAGGGATGCTTTATCCATTGAGGATTTGTGGATCGACAATCAAAACAATTACCATTTCAAAATTTAAAAACACACATGGCAAACTCCTCTATGAAAATCCTATAGAAAATAGAGCTTATATGAGCACCAACACCAGGTTGGTGCTCATTAAGAAGATGAAGGTAAGTTCTAAAAACCATTAAAAAGACCTAATTTTTTAAAAAAGAAAAAAATTGTGCTAAGAAAAAAAGTTAACTATAGGGAGACAAAAAATAAAATTAGCTATCTACCTTACACAAGATAGAAACAATGTCTAGATGGAAAAATCTCTACTTGTAACTATGAAACTAAGATTCTGAGAGTTCTGATTTCTACCTGGGGATGTAAAGAGCTGGAAAAAAATGTCACTCATATTTTTACAACAACATAAACTGCGTTGAGATGCACCCATTACAGAGGGAAGGTCACAGAGCAAACAACGTCCAATTTTTAAAAAGATTTATTTATTTATTTATGTGACAGAGAGTTTGAGAGAGCATAAGCAGGGGGAACAGCAGAGAGAGACAGAGACAGAGACAGAGACAGAGAAAGCATGAGCTGGGGGCAGAGGGAGAAGCAGACTTCCTGCTGAGCAGGGACCCCCCCACCCCCACCCCTTTGCAGGACTAGATCCTAGGACCCTGAGATAATGACCTGAGCCAACGGCAGACACTTAACTGACTGAGCCATCCAGGTGTCCATGAAGAAAACATCTGGAGACACAGTCACATTCACTTGTTTTCCTTATCAGTCCAAGGCTGTGTTCGAGCTATAACGGCAGAGTTATAGACAACTTATAGTTAATGAGTTTTAAAATACTTGTTACTTGGCCCTTTCATGGAATATTTCCTGATCTTTTGACTAGACTCGCCCAAAACTCCACAGGAAACAATGAGAGGAAAAGGAAAGATGCTCCCATTTCTGAGCACAAAATCATTTCCCAGTTTCTACTGCGGGAATCTTCCAGCAAAACCTACAAAGCATAAACAGCAACATAGAGAGAGAAAAGAGCAACAAGCTCCCAAGAAACAAAACAGTAAACAAAACTAAATTCAGCTCTGACGCAGATGTGACTATCTAACTGGTAACTCAGAATAACAATTGCTAGAAAGCTGATGTTGACGCCTCTGATGGAAAAGGTGGATAACGTGAAAGAGCAGATAAATAGTATCAGCAGAGAAATGGAAACTGTAGAAAACAAACCGGACACATTAGAAATAAAAAGATCAGTAGTACAGATGCAGAATGCTTTCCATGGTCTCATCCTGCAGCTGAGGAAAGAAGCAGGGTGCTTGAGACCGTATCATGCAGTCACCCACCTGAAACATACAGAAGGAAAGACTGCAAAATAAAAAGGCACCCAATACCTGTGAAAAAATATCAAATAGTTATGTAGATGTAGTGTAGGAATCCCAGAAGGAGAAGAGAAAACAGTGCATAAGAAAAATTCTATGAAATAATGACAGAATTTTCCAAAATGATTTGCCAGCCCCAACCCCCAGCTCCATGAAGCTCAAAAATATTAAGCAAAATATATTAAAAGTATATGAAAATATCTTAAAAACAAACAAAAAATATCTTAAAAACAAAAATGAACACAAAACAGAAGCATATTTTACTCTAACTTTTGAAAACAAAAGACAAAAAAATTCATGAGGTTAGCCAGATTAAAAAATATATACATTTAATAAAGAGGAATAAAGGTAAGAAATTTAGTAGAATTCTTATCGGACTCCAAGACATAATGCACTGACAACTTTAAAGTCTCAAAAGAAAAGAAAATCTGTCAATTCAGCGTATAATACATTGAAAATAACCTTCAAAAATATAAGATAAATATTGTCTCAGACCAACGATAACTGAGGGGATTCAGTGCCAGCAGACCTATTCCACAAGAAATGTTAAAGTTGGGGTGTCCGACTGGCTCAGTCAGTGGAGGATGGACTCTTGATCTTGGGGTTGTGAGATTAAGCCCTACATTAGGTGTAGAGGCTACTTAAACATAAAACCTTAAAAGAAAAGAAGAGAAATGTTAAAGCATTCTCTTCAAGCCAGAAGGAGTGAACAGAAAGACAGAAAATTGACCAGATAGAAACTTGAAACTACAAAATGAAAAGAGTGTGGAAAATGTAATAAATAAAAGTAAGCTAAAACTCATTTTATTGCTCTTTTATATTGCTTTAAGTGGTAATTAACTGTGTAAAACAAACACTATAATGTTTTATAGTATGTTTACAGTTTATCTAAAATTAAACGGGCAACAAAATCTAGAATATACAGTTGTAAGATTCTGAAAGTATGTGAAGAGGTGTAATATTAATTGAATATGGATTCTGATTAAGTAAAGATCTACATTTTGTTTTATGTTTTTTAAAAAGATTTATTCATATATTTATTCATGAAACACACAGAGAGAGGCAGAGACAAGGCAGAGGGAGAAGCAGGCTCCCTGAGGGGAGCCCTATGCGGGACTCGATCTCAGGACCCCGGGATTATGACCTGGGCCAAAGGCAGATGCTCAACTGGCTGAGCCATCAGGCATCCCAAGATCTACTGAATAAATTCAGTTATCTAAGGAATAAGTTCATATTAAACTATTGACAAGTGGTTTTCTTGTCTAAGTGCAATCTTCTTAGGGAAAGGAAGGACAAAAGATGCCCTGGGGTATCATCTTGTCTTACTTAAGGCTTGAGGACATTCTAATGCATCACTGAGAAGGATGGCAACTGGCCATGTCTCCTCCACTGTAATTCACTGTAATTGACCATTTAAATACACACAGCCTGGAGAAGCAAAAAAAAAAAAAAAAAAAAAAAAAAGACCAACACCAGGAGACAGAAGACACAGTCTTTCCACTTTAACTTCCCACAAAGTAACTGGCCCTATCCTTTATCTAAAAAGTGGGATAATTTAATTAGAAACAATCTTTTGTAACTCTCCGATTTGAGTTCTTTCTTTTTATTTGGCTGTGGCCAGAAATTTCCTTCCCATGCATATGCTGGTGTTCTTCAAGTCTCCTGTATCTTCACCAATTTTCTGCCTATTTGTTCTTTTAGGTACAGAGAGAGGAGTATTGCAGACCTCAGTTCTAACTTGTCTATTTTGTCTATTTCTCCAGTTCTATCAGTTTTGTTTCATATATTTTCAAGTGCTTTTGTAAGGTGCATACACGTTTATTACTATCATTAACTGCTTAGGGAACTGATCACTTTACACTTGTGTAATTTCTCTCTTTAACTCTGATAGCAGTCCTTGTTTTAAAGTCCACTTTGTATGAAATAAATAGAGTTACTCCAGCTTTCTTTTGATTACCGTTTGTATGGCACATTTTTTCCCATCCTGTTACCTCTCACGTATCTTTACATTCTTGTGCACAGCACATGGATGGGTCTTATTTTTAGCCAATCTCACAGTATTTTTACGTGGTGTGTTTAGACCATGCACATTGGATATAGGTATCGATATTTTAGATTTAAACACCCCACCTTGTTAGTGGTTTTCTACTCGGTTCTTCTTTTCTTTGTGTCTTTCTTTGCCTTCAGGGTGATTTGAGTGCTCCTGTGATTCCATTTTTATTTCTATTGTTAAATTGTTATTTACACCTCCTTTTAAAAATTTTTCTGATGGTTGTCCTAGGGTTTAAAATGTAGATCTACTAAATTGACACTGTCGGACAATACCAGAAGAAACTTTATTTTTTTTAAGTGTACATGGAACATTTATCAAGATAGCCGCACTCTGGGCCATAAAGCGGCTTTAACAAATTTAAAAGAACAAAAGCACACAAAGTATTTTCTAAAGTCTTGAAGTAAAATTAGAAATCAATAACAGAAAAATATCTGGAGAATCTGTAAATATTTGGAAATTAAGCAGCACAGCTCATAATAACCCATGAGTCAAAGAGGAAGTACACAGTAAAATTTAAAAAATTTTCAAACAGAGGGGCAGCCCCTGTAGCGCAGTGGGGCAGCCCTGGTGGTGCAGTGGTTTAGCGCTGCCTGCAGCCCAGGGCCTGATCCTGGAGACCCTGGATCGAGTCCCACATCTGGCTCTCTGCATGGTGCCTGCTTCTCCCTCTGCCTGTGTCTCTGTCTCTCTCTCTCTCTCTCTGTATATCTATGAATAAATAAATAAAAAATCTTTAAAAATTTTTTTCAAACAGAATACAAATAATGAAAACATTATATGACAAAATTTGTGGGGTGCAGCTAAAGCGGAGCTCACAGGGAGATTGATAGTAAAAACTACTCATATTAGAAAAGAAGAAAGGTCTCAAATCTATAATCTAGGCTTCCACCTTAAGAAAGTATATAAAAAAAGAGAAAATTAAATAAGTAATTTGGTTTCTCACAGGACTATTGGTGAGCAATTCAGAAACAAACAAATCAAAGAAAGTTCTCTAAACAAAACTGACCATTACTTTTCAAAAGTATCAGCTTCATATTGTTGAATCAATATGTTGTACAAGTAAAACCAATATAATGTTGTTTATTAATTATACTTCAAAAAAAGTATCAAGTTGATAAAAGACAAGGAAAGTCCAAGAACTGTAAAGATTGAAGGAAAGTAAGAAGACATGACAAACTAAATGTAATGTGTGTCCTTGTGTTGCATCCTGTAATATAAACTTTAAAAACTGGTGGAACTCAGGTAAAATCTGTTGAGTCACCTCTGTTGATAAGTGTTGCTGTTCTTTATTCATTTTTTTCTTCTATTTTGTATTCTATTGTATGCACATTTCATAAATTATCAGGTGTCACAGAGGAAAAAATGTTTAAAAACTTAGAGTATCTTGAATTCTCTATATATCTATATATGTGTATATAAATAAATGTGTGCATAAATCTCAAGTACTATCATAGATATAAGCATATTCATATATATGTTCATATATAATATATATAACTCGTATAATATATAGTTTATAAAAACATGGGTGGAAATGATATATTTCGAACCCTGGAGAGAATTTTGTGTGGGAGGCAAGGGCAGGCATATTAATGAATCTTTATCATTTTATTTCTTCTAAGAAAACTGTAGGGGGGCAGCCCAGGTGGCTCAGCAGTTTAGTGCCACCTTCAGCCCAGGGTGTGATCCTGGAGTCCCAGGATTGAGTCCCACACCGGGCTCCCCTCATGGAGGCTGCTTCTCCCTCTGCCTGTGTCTCTGCCTCTCTCTCTCTGTGTCTCTCATGAATAAATAAACAAAATCTTTTTTTTAAATAAATAAAATCTTAAAAAAAAAAAAAGAAAAGAAAACTCATAGGGCTCTACCACTAACTTTCCGAACTTTAAGACCTATTAAATCTGAGCACTTGGTTTTGTAGGTGAATATTATGTTTCATACTTGAAATATTTTACAATTTAAAAAGAAAAAATCAAAGATCACCTGCAATAGTGAGGTGGGTAAATTGGACCGAAGTGATGTTGGATGGAGCCTGGCCAATTAGGAAGTGATGTCAATAACCAGGTTGTGGGGTGTTTTCTGACTTTCATTTTGATAAGCTGGAGCAGTATTGAGAGTGACCAACTCTGGTTGTCAAAATTAGGTTAGCTTTATTCTAGTCTCTGTTTTGTACAAGTGAATATCAGCATACACATGGGAAGGAAATTTCTGGCCACAGCCAAATAAAAAGAGAGAACTCAAATCGGAGAGTTACAAAAGATTGTTTCTAATTAAATTATCCCACTTTTTAGATAAAGGATAGGGTCAGTTACCTTGTGGGAAGTTAACAGTGGAGAGACTGTGTCTTCTGTCTCCTGGTGTTGGTCTCTTTTTTTTTTTTTGCTTCTCCAGGCTGTGTGTATTTAAATGGTCAATTACAGTGGAGGAGACATGGCCAGTTACCATCCTTCTCAGTGATGCATTAGAATGTCCTCAAGCCTTAAGTAAGACAAGATGATACCCCAGGACATCTTTTGTCCTTCCTTTCCCTAAGAAGATTGCACTTAGACAAGAAAACCACTTGTCAATAGTTTAATATGAACTTATTCCTTTGATAACTGAATTTCCACTGAAATATCTTAAACTGCTTTTTTTAATACCAGACTCCTACAGTCATGTTAAAAACTCCAGCATTATAACTCAAATTGAACTACCAGCTGAGCTCTATTTATATAAAAATTCTATAATTAGAGGAAACAATGACACCGAGTCTTAGTAGCATGTGCAGCTGTAAAATAGAAGAAGCTGGGATGTGTTCATGGAAGTAAAGCTCACTCCTGCAGAGTATTACACTTCAGGGAGCTCTCCTAATTGTTCATCAGTGGTCCTACCACTGCATTGCCCACATGCCTGGCAAGGAGGCACTTTGCTCTCCTGTGCATCTTTGACACACTGGCTCTCATTTGATGTCTGCTCCTGTTGTGGTGAATGAGCCAAGTGACTCCCTGGAACGGGTTTCAATGTGTTATAGAACAGATTAGGTCACAAATGCTCTCATTGTCTAGCTAAACGTGAACCGGGTATAGCCCTTACTTCCTCCATAGAGCCACCACAGCAAGGGATGAGCTTAGTCATTAAATTCCAAGGATGCCTTTCTGAGGCATCATCACTTGGCCACTAATTGAGTGCTCACCATGTGCCCGAGATTCATCCAGTTGCTGAGGATGCACAGCATGTCATGCCCTGCCTGTCAGAGTTCCCAGCTCACTAGAAGTCACAGACAAGTCAGCCAGAAGATTTCAGAAGCAGGGAGAGAAGAGGGGCATTGGAGCAGAGGGAGGGTTTCTACCTCAGTCAGCAGGTGTGGGGAAGCCATGTGGGGGGACACACAGCCCAGAACAGATCTCTGAGGTTATGAAGGAGACTAGACATGGCCAGGGAGGGGATAAACCACTTCAGGCTAAGGAAATGGCCAAAGCACAGAAGTGATGGGGCAGGACCTGTGCTCACAGCTCTTCAGGACACAGAATGTTGGATCTGGGCTGCAGAAGAGGCCTGCATGAGGGCCCACAGGCAGCATGATATCCCCCAGCACATGGGAGTCATTGTGTTGGAGAGCGTTGGATTCCAAGTTGCGGTAGTAGGTACTGCCAGAGTTTCTTTCATAGTAAGCTGCCTTGATCTTTTTGGGCTCCTCAGTCTTACATTCCAACGTCACACTCCTCTCCCTGAGATGTGTCATCCACAGAGTATGGGACACAGTGGGGAACAGATTTTGCTGATTTGTGGGCTCTGGGGCTAACACTCACTCGGGGTCTTTCAAAGACTCTATGACAATTCACATTTATAAGAGTCAAGAGGCCTTGCTTTGGTCCTTTCTTGTGGGCATTACAACTTGAAAGGTTTATTGTTGTACTAGCATCACATTCTCTTGCAGGGGTTTTATTTGAAGAGAGAATATTTGAGTCTGTAAATACAGTGGGGTTCTTTCCAAAGAGCTTTAGATGATTTCTTGCCTTTGAACAAAAGTGAACAAATTAAAAACAGTAAACTAGTTGACTTTACATAGATTTAAGAGCTGCTTAGTTAAAGGAAAGAGTATCACAATGCCCTAGCTTATCTAATCAGTCAAACATGCATAGATAAGCTTGAGAATGAAACAGGGCATAGACAGTATTCAACATTTAAGCAAATCATGTGGTCACTGCCAGTGACATCCCCAGCACTTATTCCACCCCCCCAGCCATTGCTTGTGGCCATCCATCCACTAGAGCTTGCTCCTGATTGAACTAAAACCAATGGGCACAGTCCCATCATCATGCAAATTAAATAAAAAGAAGGAAGTTCATGGGACACCTGGGTGACAGTGGTTGAGCATCTGCCTTTGGCTCAGGGCATGTCCCAAGGTCCTGGGAAGGAGTTCCACATCGGGCACCTTGCATGGAGCCTACTTCTCCCTCTGCCTGTGTCTCTGCCTCTCTCTGTGTTTCTCATGAATAAATAAGTAAGTAAATAAATAAATAAATCTTTTTAAAAATCAAAAGAATAAATAGAAGGAAGTTCAGAATATTTTTGGATGAAATAGAGTAAGGGGAACACAACACTAGTGTTGTGACCTGGGTCTGTGAATTGGGATGAAATCTCCCTCCTGACACCCTGCAATCACTCAGTGTTAGAGTCAAGATTACTATAAAGACTATCCATAAATCTATGTGATGATATGGAATGAATTGTGTCCTACCCTAATTTCATATATTGACATCCTAACCCTCAATCTGACTTTTTTCGAGAGAGGGTCTTTAAAGAGATAATTAAGGTTAAATGAGGTCATAAAGGTGGAGTCTTAATCCAGTAGGACTGGTATCTTTGTAAGAAGAGGAAGAGCCACCAGGGATGCTCCTTCACAAAGAATAGTCTATGTGAGGACATAGTGAGGAAGCATCTGCAAAACAAGGGGAGATGTCTCTGAAGAAACACCCTGCTAGAAACCTGATCCTGCTGCACTTCCAGCTTCCAGCCTATGAGACATAAGTTTCAGTCTGTGGTATTTTGTTACAGCAGCCCGAGCAGACTAATACCCATTCTATTAGCTTAGGGTGAAAGGATAAAATATGAGATGCCTCTCCTCCTCCTTTCCCAGGCCGAGACTAAAAAGAGGGAGGGAAGACAGGGAAGTGGTGTTCTCTCATGCTCCCTGCTTGTCTCCGTAGCCCAGATTGGCACTGAGGCCATCTTTACACCAGCATCTGCTTGCTTACTGTTGTGACATGGTGTGACTTGTTTCCAGAGACTCTATAAGGGGCCCTGCTGCACATTTCCCTGATATGAGATCTTGCACTTGATGTGCCTTCTTCCAGTGACCCCTAGCTCTGGTTCCATTGGCCTCTTGCAAATGGCCCTCTCACTGGAGTCCTGGAAAAATAGTCTAAGTCAGTCCATTTCCCACCAAGACCACTTGACCCAAGGGAAAGTCAATCATCCCTATGTTAGCAAAGAGTGGGAGTGCATCTGCTCCATTATCACTAACTGTAGACTGAGAGGAAATGAGGGATCAGCCTCCCCTTCCTGGACCCACTCCCGATCTTTACAAAGTAAGTCTGTTGATACCTTTGTTACCAGGCTTGAAGAGGCACTGCCAGAGGATAGGAACAAAGCCCTAGCCTGCTCTACTGGTCCCATGAGTCTTGTTTGACTCAGTGGTTCTCACTGCTCACCATTGCAGCACCTTCTCTATGGTCCTGGGTGATAGGGATGGCCCTATGTCTTCCTAATGAGGCTTCACAAAATTGCCTGTTCCTCTCCACTGTGACCACTTACATTATGTCTCATATTTTTTAATGAAAAGAAATCAATGAACTCAGGTTGAAAATTTTAGTTTGGGGAAATAGTATCAAAATCTACCTGAAATATGTTTTTCTACATGTAGGATATCCCAAGTGAATATCCTATTGGCAAGTGAAAAAGAGAATAGACTGAAAATATATACTTTTAACAAATAAGCTCACAGAAATATATGATGAATAAAATTGTTGGAGAAAGAGTGAAAAGATGAGAATAAAAGGCCAAAATGACTTTGTTGGGTGATCACCATGCAGAGGTAATGCCAGAGGTGCTTGTGGAGGGGCTTTGAGTAACAGTCAGAGGGGCAGGAATTTGTGTGGTGCAATAGAGAAGGAGGGTAAAGGTGAGGCTCCCTGAAAAAAAGGAGAACACCTTTGGAGTTGCAAAGAAAGTCTGACAAAGGCTAGATAATGAGATAATGATGATGATGGGGATGTTGGTGATGGTGATGTTGGTGATGGTGATGGTGATGGTGATGATGATGGTGATGATGATGATGATGTTGATGGTGGTAGTCATGGTGGCAATGGTAAGGATGACGGTGAGGATGAAAATGACATTGAGGATGAGGATATTGGTAATAGCAGCAGCTAATGTTTAAAGAAGAGGTATTCTGAGTCAAGGTATGAGCTTCATGTTTCTTGACTCCCTGACCCTCATGAATCCTTTATGAGACAGGTACTGTTTTCTCATCTTATTATACACAGAAGAAGATTGACATGAACTCCACACCTATGTTGTACAAGAACTGCTTTATGAAGAACTTTTGTCTTTTCTGATCTCAGTACTCTTCAGTGGTAACTTGTGATCATCCTTTGAATGCGTCTATAAACAGCCTGCTGAGCTACTCAAGCCTTTGAAGCCATGATCTAAAGAAAGAGAAAAGTTATGTTTTCCCTCAAGGTACTAAAGAACACAGATCTGATAATCCAGGAATCCTAGATGTGATATATTTTTGAAGCTGAGACTACCTCCAACAATACAGTTAGGAGAAGGTTTTGCTTCCAGAAAGGTAACTACATTTATCTTATTGACTCACATATTCTTTACCTTTCTAGCTATGGAAGAAATAATAGCAACAGCCAGGGTTTGTTATATGCTCAGCCTGGGATTATGGGTAACTTGAAGTCACACAGTGGGTCTGTGCTGGGGCAGAATTTGAATACAGGGACTCTGAGGTCAGATCCAATAAGCAGCTTTATCCCACAGCTATGTCTCATGAAAACCAGTTTCTGTATCCCATCAGAAATCATCAAAGTGACTGAGAGGTATGAAAAAGGCATTCATTAGTGGACCCCAGTGAATGCCTCAAATAGTTTCTTCTCATTCAATCTCAAGTCGGTGCTTTTCTCAGAAGAAATGTTCATGTGCAAAACACATGGAAATGAGTGAGATTTCTAACTTTTGCGGGGAGAAAGATGTGGAAAGCGTATTGAGGTGTCACTGGAGCAAAACAGATGATAGCATAAACCAAAGAGGATGGTGTGAAGAGAAGATCTAAACTTAAGATCATTTGATGGCAGAAGTTAAATGATCCTAGAATTATGAGAATGACAAATCTCTTTTAAAAAAGCTTTATTGAGTTATGATTTATGTACAAAAAATTGCACATATTTAATATATACAATTTTACGAGTTTGGGCTAGTGCACACACCTGCGATATCACCGCCATGACCAAGGCAATAAATATGCATCACTTCCAAAACTTGCCTTGTGTGCGTGTTAAGAACACTTAACACAAGATCTACCCTCTTAAAACTTTGTAAGTGTACAACAGAAGCATTGTTAAGCATAGACACTGTATTGTTCAGTAGATCTCTAGAACGTCTGAGTAACTTAATGAGATAGGTGAATCGCTCTGTGTATATTTAATATCACCGCTGTGGTTAATAGAATTGTGTTGATGCTGGCACAAGTTTGGGAGTCATCTGTCCCTTAGAGCAAGTCATTGAGTACTTTCCTACTGTTTCTGCCAAAGGAAAAAAGTTAATAAATGTGTGCTGTTCTGAGCTACTAGGTTTATGCTTATATAGCCATAGAAAACCCATACATGGGTGAACTGGACCATGGTTTCTTTATGCCATCTCATTTCAATTTCTGCTCTTAAATAAATCCTTGAGATTTGGGTCTCAGTATCTCTCAGTTAGCCCTGGAGTGAATTTAAGAAAAATCAGCATTGCCAAAGTCCTCAGCCTGCAAATATGGTGAGGGTCCTGCTCTCCTCAGTCAAGTGCCAGCGACTCCTTTCTCATGCTGACTTGCTCATAGCGCAGACATTTCCTGTGAATACTCTATCCTGTGGATATCCCTCAAATGGAAACTCAGGTGGCAGTTTCCTCATTCTGGTTGGCTGTTGGGTGGAGTTAGATTACAAATTCTTTGAAGCCAATCAAATTCTAAATTTTAGGATAGAATGATCCACTCAGACATGATGTCTTATTTGCTTTATGCCTTGTGCCTAACAGTGCCTCAACCAGAGGGAGACCCCCAAAAAGCCTTTTGAATGAATCAGTTCAATGAGCAGCAGACAAATGAACTATGCCTTCTGGGCACTCATCTTCCTGCTGCTCTCATAATCTAACATTTCTTTCCATACTTCCAACAATTATTTTTGCCTCAGATAGCTGAAACTCCTTTCTTGACATTTCCTCTCTCTGGTAACATTATAAAAGTTCTTGCTTATTTTATTAAATTCCATTAAACTGGTTTAATGACTAGTTTATAAGCCCTGACTATGTATCTTGGAGGGATTATTCTAGATCCTCTTCATCTAGAAATCAAATATCAGAATTCCCATCCTAGAGAGTTGCTCAAGAAATATTTTATTATGGTATCAAGTCTCTCTTTTATGTCACTGCATTGATTTGTATTATAACTACACAAGAATCATTGTTAAGTAAGCCAAATGGTTTCTGAAAATCTTTTCTATCCAAATGTATCTGCTAAAAATTGGTGCTACCAAGTGACAAATAGGTAAGCAAAAAATATGGCCAATATTCCAGGCCTGCAGCTGGGGGAGGCTTTTGAGACAGTGATACCATCTAGAAAGATTCTCTAAAAATCCAACCTATATACCTGATATTGGTATGGGGAGAAGAGCTCACTCATGGAGGTTGAATAGTAACGTGGTTTCTGCAAGTAACTAGCTGTATATCCTTGTGAGAGTCACCACTTGACCCTCCAGCACTTTAGTTTTCCCAACTGTAAACTGAGAGCATGGGAGTCAACTATCTCTGGGATCCTTTGACTCTTGAGATGCAATGACTCTGATATGACTTTGATGCTATGACTCTCCTTATTAAGAGTTTACAAAATTTTATAAAAATAGCAATAAATACTAAGCTTCCTTAGTTATTGGAACAGGGGCTTAGCAGCTGGATTTTTTCAAAATTTTATTTTTAAGGTGTATGTCTTGTAGTAAAAACCAGGAATGACAAACTGTAGATCTTTTGTTCCTAGAACACAGTGTGAACGCACAGTATCTTTTGAAAGTGATGGTAGCATATAGCAGATCACAGGATTTGAATTGTCTCAAAACCTCCCTGCAGATTTGTAACCTGATAATGACATCCACACTCAGTGGAAACCTGTCCAGTGAGCCAGCTGGACTGCACGGAAGCGCGAAAACATGTTCTGTATCATCAAAACAACAGTAGGCCACTGTACCTTAGTAATAACAAAAATGTCAAATTGAGTATTTCATGGAAAAAAATAAGCATTTTAGTAGGTGTTTATAAAGGACACATGCTTTGAAAGTGTTTTGGAAATTTTAAGGACAATTAAAGTCCTCTCCTTTAAAAAATTGTCAAAATTTATAGTGCTATTGTGCATTAAATAGTGTCCCCCCCCCCAAAAATTCACATCCATCTGGAACCTCAGAATATGATCTTATTTGGAAATGAGGTCTTTGAAGGTGTAATTAATGAAGTCCAGATGAAGTTGCACTGCATTAGTTTGGGCCCCAAATCGAATGACTGATGTCTTTCCAAAAAGAGGGGAGGGAGGACTTGGGGCGCCCGGGTGGCTCAGTGGTTGAGCGTCTGCCTTTTGCTCAGGGCGTGACCCTGGGGTCCAGGGATCGAGTCCCACATTGGGCTCCCTGCAGGGAGCCTGCCTCTCATTCTGCCTATGTCCCTGCCTCTCTCTGTGTCTCTCATGAATAAATAAATAAAATATCTTAAAAAAAAAAAAAAGAGGAGAAGACAACAGAGGCACAGGGAAGAAGGTCAGTAAATGTGCAGGCTGAGATGGATGGCATGCGGCAGCCCAAGCCAAGGAATGCCCCGGATTGCCTTCAACCCCAGAAACTCAAAGAACAAGAAAGGATTCTTCCCTGGGGTCTTCAGAGAGAGCAGGGCTCTGCCAATACCTTGGCTTTGGCCTCTCAGCTTCAAAACTGTGAGACAATAAATTTGTGTTGTTTCAAGCCCCCAAGATTGTGGCAATGTTACCGCAGCCACTGGGGAGTTAATCCCTGTGTTGAACCGGGAAGGGGGTGCTCCATACACCGGAGTCCTGCTATGACTGTGCACTTTACATATTTGATCCCACTGAATTCTTACAATCACATCACCTAGGAGGCAACTATTGTCTCCATTTTACAAAAGGAAGACCTGAGCTCCAGGGAAGTTAAGGGATGTGTGCAGGATCATACAACTAGCAAGTGGTAGATGAGGTTTGAAATCCCACCAAGAAACAGCTTGCATTTTTCCTACTACTGCCATTAACGGGAGCAGAGGCCTTGGTGCAGTATCTAAAGTGAAGGCTGGTGGAGTGAGGCCACCAGCTTCAGTCATCCAGAGGGAAAAATAAGAATATTCTAGGGAGGAGGCAATGGACATAGTGGTGATTCTAGGCAGGGGGTAGTACCTCACAAGAGCAGCCCCATCACCTCCTCAGTGGGTATCTGAGGCTTGTCACCTTAGAGTTAGGATTGCAGGGGGACAGTGGGATGGCTGCCTGAGTCCTGCTCTCTGCAAGGAAATTCCCAACATTGTCTCTGTGGGATGGTCAGTCTGTGCGCAGTGGGCATGCAGGAAACATGACCCACACTGACCTGTCACAGAGGCCGAGCAGTTCTGTGTACCCTGAAAGGTGCCAATTTCGATCTGCAGGGGGCTTCATGGTATCGCTGCTCCAATGACCTGGCGCTGCTGGGAGGACAAGGATGAACAGAATTTCCTTTCAACTTTGTAGTGTGATGTGGAGAAGAAGTGATACATACACACACACACACACACACACACACACAGCTCATTGACTCTTGCCCTCCCATCATGCAGGAAATTACAGGGGTGTAACTTCACCCTCTGATTTCAAATGTACCAGTTCTGGGACTCCATCGTGTGTTTTCTGGGTTTACTGGAAATCCACGCCTGGGTGTCAAACCATTCTGTGTGTGGTCCCGATCTGCCCTTTTTAATGCGCATTTCACTTTATAAAACAGAGAGCCACTCAGGAATCTGCGGGCGAAATGCATAGCTAAACACTGAACACATTTCCCATTTGATTACCTAATGAAATCAGAATATTAGGACACTGGGATTAGACATGATTATCTTGGGATGCCTGGGTGGCTCAGTGATTGAGCGTCTGCCTTTGGCTCAGGGTATTGTCCCGGATCGAGTCCCACGTCAGGCTCCCGGAGAGGGGCCTGCTTCTCCCTCTGCCCATGTCTCTGCCTCTCTCTCGGAGTCTCCCGTGAATGAGTAAATAAAATCTTTTAAAAAATTGATTATCTTTCCAAATTATAAATCTTGGGCCCATTATGGAAAAGGAAAGAGGAATTTTATGGTCTTGGTGATGTTTAGCAGTAGGAGGCAGCTCTTTGGAGGTCAGGATTCCTCAACCTTCTCAGAGCTGGTGGGGCCTGAGATCCCTTTTGTTACCGCGGCTCTCGGCTCTCGCATCTCCGTTGGTTTCTGGTGATTTCCGAACACCAGGGATCAGGTTTCAGAATCTTTGCCGCCCTGGCCCTGAGCAGTATTAACTAATCCTGCTCACTCAACCTCACTGAAAACATGAACTGAAGCTGGGTGGGGAGGATGGGAAGGCACAGCATCTGTAGATGGACACAGGCCCTGGGGCCCAACGGCCAAATCGTGCTCTCTCACCATAACTCTAACTTCTGTTAAAAAATGCCAACTTTGTACTGGATTTCCAGGTGACTGCACTATAAAATCGAGCAAAGCCTAAGTGCTGATCTTGGAAAGTGAATGTATTCATCACTCCTAAAATCCATGAAAAGCAGGTCTGGGTCGCCTGTGAGGCAAAATTTGCCTTGAATGTTCAAGAGGAAAGTGTTAATAACACAGCCTTTAATGGGGGCAATTATGGCCTCAGCTTTGCCTGCTGGTGGAGCCATTCTGGAATCTCAGCCACTTCACTCACCCCTTGCTCAGTGCGCTCCCCCCTCCCCCAACCCCAGAGGCCCCTAATGGCCTTAATTATAGTACATTTAGGCTGCAAATGGTGGGGAGAGGAGAAGGCAGCCCAGCTTGGTTCCAGCCTACTGGTCAAAGCCAATCTTAAGTGATTTATTTTGTCTAAGGAATGGCAGTTCCATGCAGCAGTGAAGATCAAATAACTTCACATTTGCCAGGAAGAGGACACTTCGTCCCAGAAACTGCATCTGGAACAAAGAAGCCAGGCCGGCTCCTGGGAGTTTTGTGCGCGGGGTCAGACCCCGGTGAGGTCGGGCCGAGCGTGCATGACCACCCGGCAGCCCCAGCCCTGCTCCCAGGACACGGCTCCTTAATCAGGAACTGCAGTCTAGTAGTAGGGCTGGGGAGAGGAGCCTGGCTTTGGCTACTGTGTTTTTCAGTCTTTCTCTCCCTACTGTCTTTCAGGCATTTCTTCATGTAAAACCCACTGTTTTTCCCTAAAAAGCATGCATCCTCTGCCCTCCGATGCACATCACCGGGTGGAGTACGGCTCTGAGCAAATCGGCTGGGATCCTGCTCACCCCGGGGTCAGGGATCCGTGGCCGTGCTGAGGTTGCACATGGGTCCCGGGAGGGGTGCACACGAGCCTCCCACCCCCAGGCGCGCCAAGGGATCAAGTCCAACCCTGTCCCGGGCCGGCCCCTCCCCGTCCATCAGCCGGGCAAAGGGGGCGCAGCAGGGCCTCGGATGGGGAGGCCCTGAGCGACCCCCGAGGCTAGCTGCGGCTGGGCACACCCCGGAGCTGGGCGCCCAGGCCAGTCAGGGGCTGCAGGGGCCTGGAACACATGCTTTCCATGCTGCATCCCGAGCCCTGTACCGATTATAGTGGTTACATCTTAAATGCTTTTGTTTAATCAAAGCCACGGAGCCAGAAATAGATATTGAGACCTGAGTTTCCCCTGAGCAGACTGCCCCGTGGTACAACATGGGGAGGTGCTGCCTGCTGAGAACACAAACCCTCATCTGTCTGTGACCTTCTAAGGTCAGCAAAGAGCAAAAACGATCTAGAGCAAAAATACGTTGTCAAATCTGCTCAATCACAACCTGTGCTTTTAGTTGTTTGTTTGTTTGTTTGTTTGTTTGTTTGTTTGTTTAGAGAGGGAGTCAGAGACGAAGAGAGAGGGGAGGCAGAGGGAGAAGGAATGGTGAGGGGACTCCAGCTCAGGAGGGAGGGAGGACTCAGGGACTGGATTTCATGACCCTGAGATCACCACCTAAGCCAAACCAAGAGTCCCACGCTTAGCCCACTGAACCACCCAGGTCCATAATCCGTAACCTCTGCTTTTATTTATTTTATTTTATTTTATTTTATTTTATTTTATTTATTTATTTTATTTTATTTTATTTTATTTTATTTTATTTTTAAATTTATTTATGATAGTCATAGAGAGAGAGAGAGAGATTGAGAGGCAGAGACATAAGCAGAGGGAGAAGCAGGCTCCATGCACCGGGAGCCTGACGTGGGATTCGATCCCGGGTCTCCAGGATCGCGCCCTGGGCCAAAGGCAGGCGCCAAACCGCTGCGCCACCCAGGGATCCCCTCTGCTTTTAAAGAATCACTGATAAGCAGGGGCTGTCTTCTGGTTCATCTCACACTCTTCCTCTCCATTAAATTCTCAGCCTTGGACTTGCCTTTCTTAGCTGCTCCCAGCACCCTGTTGAGCTCTCCCCCATGGCCAGGCCATCCCTGTACCTTCCCCTTGAGAGCCAGCCCTCACATCACTGCCTGTCCTTTCCCTAAGGCCTTCGGTTCTCAGACAATGATCTCCCAGCTCTATTTCTCTTGGGCCAGAGTCTTCAGATCAAATACAGGATTCGCAGTTAAATTTGAATTTTAGACACACAATTTCAGATCATTTTTGAAAATAAACATGTCTATACAATATTTGGGGAACAATCGTACTAAAATATGATTTGCTTTATTCTGAAATTCAGATTAACTTGTATCCTGTATTTTTATTTGCTAAACCTAGAGACCCTACGTTGGATCCCCATTCTAACGGTCTGTGACAGCACTGGGGTCTTCGAGGCTGTGGTCTGACTTTTTTCTGGGGTCCACATTTCTATGTACTCCTCCCAGGACTTGGGTTCCATGTACCTCCTTGTCATTTCTTCCATATTTACCTGGCACAGCCCCAACACTGGCTAAATCCAATTCTCCATGTATTTTGTGCCCGTACCTGAAAAGCCTGATGTGGACTGAGAAAAATATGTTATTTTGCTGACTGCTCTTGCTTTTGAATTTATGACCATAAATTGATCCTTAGCACTGCCCAGAAGTCACACTATATTTCCTTTGCAAATTGTTTTTCACACTCCCAGAAAAACTGGTTCAGACCTGTGCTTCTTAAACCTCAACACCAAAATTTCTCTGCTTACTCTCAGCTGATGGTCCTGTTTCTTATCTCACTGAGAAAACAGGAAAGAGGAGAGTTCTCCATCTCCCATCACCAGTAAGCCCAACTGCCTGCAATGAGCAGGTGTTCTTCTTTCCCTCCTGCTTCTATGTAGGACCACTTTCCACTTGCACACTGGATCCCATCCAATTCTGCTGACTTTAGATCACTGTTTTTCCTATTATCTGCTTTTCTCCCTCTTTGTTAAGTGTTTCCATCTTTAACAGATCACTGTATCTGATTATACTCAGAAGCACAGAAAAAGAACAATATGTGTAGTTAAATCCAACACTCTTTTGGATTTTATTTTTTTATTATTTTTTTTCCTTTTTTTTTCTTTTGGATTTTAAATCATTTAATGCAGGGGCATCTGGGTGGCTCAGTCTGTTAAGCATCTGTCTTCAGCTCGGGTCAGGATCCCAAGATCCTGGGATGGAGCCCAGGCATCAGGTTCCCTGGTCAGTGGGGAGTCTGCTTCTCCCTCTGCTCCTCCCCCTTCCTTTGCATGTGTGCTCTCACACACTCTTGTGGGCTCTCTTTTAAATAAATAGTCTTTTTTTAAAAGATCAAATCATTTAATGGAAATTGATTCGTGTGTGTGTGTGTGTGTGTGTGTGTGTGTGTGTGTGCAGCTACAGCAGGAGGAAAGTATGTACCACATACTTGACTATGGCATATTGTCCCATGTCCACCATGGGGCTCCTGTAGAGGACAAGGCATTATGGAGGGTGGCCAAGGACAGAAGGAACAAAACAAAACTAGCTGGTCTATGCTCTGAGAAAGGAATCCCTGGTTCAATCTTTATGAACCCAGAATTGTAAGACTAGGCACATCCTTATCTCTTCCTCTCAAGGATAGTCAATTTGGCAAAAATGTGCACATATAAGAAATCTAAAGAATACCGTAGGTGATCAGTAATGCTTCAAGAGGAACATAATTTTGAACTCCAACTATCATCCAGACAATATAGATGTCTGTAATATTTAAAACAATGTATAGGAGTATCAGGATGAAGCTTTATAAGAAGGTTTTAAAGGATGGTACTTCTTGGCATTGTATATGGAAAAACCATTTTGAAATTTCTAGAATGATTATGTGACACTGAATCTCTTCACCGAATCTCAAGAGAGCAAACTTTCCTCTTGTGTTGATGCCAGGTTTTTAAATGCACTCAAATATTAAACAAAAAGCATCTTGTTTTGCCAAATTTATTACAAATGATTACACTGGCTATTAAAATTTGCATAATGCTTCCAAGTGTGGAAACTCACTGTCACAGCTCAATCGTCACAGTGTGGAAAACAACTATCTGAGTTATGTGGGTAAGGGCTGCCTTTACTCAACTAGCCTAGATTCAAAGCCCATCAATTTAATGTTTTGATAGCAGTAAGAATTACCACCATTTGCATTCCATATAAGACTGAGCAGCAAGATTAATAATATCATCAACCCTAGCGGGATGTGGAATCTGGCCAACAGTTTATGCTAAGCAAGCAGGAAATGGCAAATACAATTTTCTGTGTGACAAGCAAATATGGGTTGGATTGTAGTCTCAGACAGGAAGGATTTTGATTCTTCAAAGCCTTGGGCTGACCTACCAGGCATCTGATCATCTTATCTTAGATTTTAAAATGGGTCAGAGAACAGACACTTGGCTAATGATGGAATGCTACAAGAAATTTTGTTTGTCTTTCACAAAAATTGAGAAAAGTTAAATTCCAAAACTCTGTATACAGAGAATTATCCAGGATTTGGGGTGGGGCACACATGTTCTGTGGAAGACAGGTCAACTGGGTCTTCGGATTGTGATGTTGGAAGCTGAGTAAAATTCTGGAACCACTTTGGCTACTGTATGCCTCCCTAGATTCAGAGCTGGAAGGAGGTGTTTGTCTCTGTGCTGTAAGGTTTCCCAAGGAGCTTCCTTGGCCCTTCACTTGTGTTATCTAATCCAGTGTCTCACTCTTAGGAAAGTAAGCAATGTTGCTCTGGGAAGGAAAGCAACTCTCAGAAGCTTCACTCATTATTGGCTGTGTGACCCCAGGCAAGTCACTTCCATGAGCCTACACTTCCTCACCTTAAAATGGGAATACTTACAGTGCCTGCCACACTTCATTTTCACAAAGGTTAAATAAAAGCATGCTTGGAGGGGCGCTTGGGTGGCTCAGTGGTTGAGCATCTGCCTTTGGCTCAGGTCATGATCCTGGGGCCCTGGGATTGAGCCCTGCATTAGGCTCTTCACTTGGCAGGGAGTTTGCTTCCCTCTCTCCCTCTGCCCTTGCCCCTGCTCATGCTTGCTCTCTCTCATGCACTGTCTCTCTCTCAAATAAATAAATAAATAAATAAACAAAATCTCTTTTAAAAAAGCATGCTTGGAAAGTACTTGGCACAGAGTCAGAATCATAGCACATTTTCTTTTTTTTTTTTTTTTTCCATAGCACATTTTCAATAAGTGTTTGCCTGATACTTATTATTTACCATTGATGTTATGATATTACACCTGCAATTGTGTCTTGTTCCTTTAGTCCAAGTCAATGCAGTAAACGTGTATTGAAAGCCAGCTCTGTATCATTTAGCAGGTTAGCTTTAGTTTCGCTGGCACATGTGACCCTGGTCCACCTAACTTCCTTAGGTTCTGGTCATTAATCACAAAGTGCCACAGACCCTCAGGATTGGCAGGGTATCCTAGGCTCACCATCACAGTCTCTGCATTTCTTTCAACTCGTCCTTACCAACACTCATCTCTGGAGATTCCAAACCCAAAAGCAGTCATCAGTACTCAAAAATTATGAATTGTTGAAAACTGAGAGCAGTGGAACATTAAAAGAGCTTTCTTACTCATCCATTGAAGTTCAATAGCATTATGGGCAAGTAATAAAAAAGAGGAAAAGAAATGTCTTAGAAGCCCGAATGTGTGTTTGGATTGATAGCAAATATAAGGAATTGTCATGTTTATTGTCGGGCATGTATGGTGGCCTTGATGTATATGAAAGGAAAAGGCTGGTGACTGTCCCACCCCCTAGCTTGTGGAATTAAAGAAAATATGTTCACCAATATTTATGATCAAGCATCCACTACAACTTTACGGTGAGGGATTCCGACGAGTCATAATGGCATTTGTGGTCTGGGCACTTACTGGAAAGAGAGTTTGTTTTCATGGTTGTTTATCTCTCTGAACCTCCTTGTGTTTGGTTTTTAAACTGTAGTTTAACTACTAATAATAACTGCTACCACAATAATAATGACTACTTCACAAGTTGTCTGTGAGGATTAAATTCAACATTTGTGAACACAGTGTCTGACACATAGTAAGTAGTTAGTATAAACGCCTTTCTTATTCCTTTTAACTTTATTTTCAATACAGGATTAGTCGTGCTCTATCTTTTCTCCAGATTTTAAGTATTTGATCAACTGTCAAAATAATTTTGGCCATGCCAAGTGTGGATGCCCCATAAGAGATAAATTCTCTAATGCTCAATTTTTAACTATCTGTGAGTTGTCTGCACACAAAGCTAGAAGCTTTATGAATAAAACAAAATAAAGATGTAAAAGAACATAGTTTAGATGTTGCCTTTGTTCCATACTTTGAAAAAACATGGAAAAAATATCAGGTAGAACTTGAAGGAACTGTATGTTTAAGAAAAGAAGATACTCTCTAGAAACGAGTTAATCTACTTACTTTGACCATTTCTTTTTCTGCAGCAGGGAAAAATAAGTGGAGAAGAGAGAAACAAGCCTATTCCTATAATACATGGCTCTCTTTTAAGGGACATGGGTGATTTGAGTGGAGGTTTACTTACTCACTCAATCAACTAACTTTTAAGAACTCGCTAGATGTGATTTTGTACACTTAACACTGGAAATGGAGGTAAGGGTAGTCACAGCTATGATATTGCTCACGATACATTCCATGGGTTACTATTTGACTCTTAGCCAGAGCTAGGGGTCAAGAGAATGTACCAGAGTGTGCCACCTTGCTGAGTTCTGAAGGCTATTCACCTAAAAATGAGCATATGGAGGTGACTGCAGGCCTAAGCTAAAAGTCCATGACCTAGATGGTCACGGCTGCACACTTCCATGAAGACAGAAGTATAGGATATAAAAGGAAGGCTGATTGTTGAGGCAAAAGAGCAAGGAAGTGGCTGGGTCCTCTGCTCAGACTTGCTCAGCTCGGGAGTTAATAGGTGAGTGATCCATCTTGAACTCTAGACTGCAGCCTGGAGTATAAACTAAAGTGGTCTGAGATCGGAAGCAGCGTTCAGGCAAGAAGTGTAGAGAAATTAAATAAGGGAGTAGCTGAGAGAATGAAAAGCAAGTCAGGTGAGTTGGCAATGGTGAGTTAGTGACCAAGTACATGTGGAACATAGTCTTGAATAACACCCAGGTTTCTGGCTCAGGTCACTGAGACTCTTATAGTGAACTCATCAACTTGAGGAACAGAGGAGGAGGAGGACCTGGTGTGGTGCAGAGGGATGAAGAGGATGGGGAGAATGAGGTTGATTACTTCAAACAGGAAAATGCTGAGTTCGAGGAACCTATGGGTTCCTATGGCTGCCCAGGATACAACTGAACATATCAAGAAGAAAGCAATAATTCTTGACAAGGAAAAGGTAGTGATGGTAAACAACCCCATTGGGATTGGAGGGGAAAAAATCCTGACAAGTGCTGATAGGGAAAAAATTATTTATTATGGAATTTTTTCTTAAATTAAATGAAATTAACTTCAATCCAATATTGGCTTTAAGAATTATCACAAGGGGGCAGCCCTGGTGGCACAGCGGTTTAGTGCCACCTGCAGCCCGGGGTGTGATCCTGGAGACCAGGGATCGAGTCCCACATCGGGCTCCCTGCATGGGGCCTGCTTCTCCCTCTGCCTGTGTCTCTGCCTCTCTCTCTCTCGCTCTGTGTCTCTCATGAATAAAAAAAAAAAAAAAAATAAAAAAAAAAAAAGAATTATCACAAGGTAGATAGAGAAAGCATTGTTTACAAAAAGGTGAGAAACAGAAGCATGTGGGATCTCTAGGGTAGAGGTGGTACTTGCAGTTGTGGGTAGGATTTAGTTTGCTCACAGAAGCACATCAGGTTAGTGGAAAAATACTGACCCTATATCCTTGCCCCAACACTTTGCCATGCCTCTGAAAATGCATAGAACTGGTCTTCTGAATTTCTTTCAAACCCGAGACTAAAGCACTGACTCAGAAATCAGATTGAGAAGGACAACAAGAAGATGTGCAGAAGTGTTCTGCTAATGCTTTCCAGTATGCAATGAAGTTGGGTGACTGGGTTTCTTAGGGACCATGGGCATTGACTACAAGCACGAGCAACATGTCATACAGCTTATTTTCAGGAAACACAAAACTAACAACATATCAATAAAATAAAATGCTGTGTTAACCCAACTGTTAGATAGCTTCATAAATATATTTTGGAAGCACATGTTTATTTCTCCATTGCTAATATGTATGATAGTTCATTTGTAGCCATCAGGATTCATTTGGACTGTGAGTGATAAAAATCAAAATAGCAGTGGCTTATTCAAGTTTGGCTTATTTATTTCTGGTGTACAAGAAGCATTCTGAGGCTGGTACTAGCACCGTGGCTGTCAGGATCCCAGACCCATCTGGGGAGCTGCCCCACTGTCCTCAGCATGTGGCTCTCCAACGTGGGCTCTGGCATTCCAGCCATCTCACATACATCCCCATCAACAGGAAGAAGGCAGGGGGACCTGCCTGAACTTGGACAGGACATTCCCCATCCACCCACTGTTCAGAACCTAGCTGCCAGAGAGAGGGAGAAACGTAGTTCTTCCTCTAAATACCCATGTACTCAGATAAAAATGAAATGTTTTATGATCAGGGAGAAATGGGGAGAATGAGTACAAAGGATGATGGTAAATGTCTACCATACATGTCCATTAGAATTATAATGGTCAGATTTGAGCAAGTATTCATTTATACTTACTGCAGCCAAATCTTATATACTCAGCCCCTATCTTATACCAGGTACTTCTAGAGGCAATATAAGGAAACAGCAGTGGACAAAACAGAAAAAAAAAAAATAAAAACCCCTGTCCTCACAGTGCTTAAATTCTAACAAGAGATAGTTGTTTTTACCCTTGGGATCAGGCCAACATTGTTTTTAAGGATTTTATTTATTTATTTGAGAGGGAGAAAAGGAGAAAGAGAGAGAGAACACAAACAGAGGGGAAGGGTGAGGGGAGGAGAAGCAGACTCCCAACTGAGCAGAGAGCCTGATGCAGGGCTCGATCACAGGACCCCAGGATCCTGATCTGAGCAGAAGGCAGGTGCTTAATCCACTGAGCCACCCAGGTGTCCCAGTCAAGCCAACCTTTAACCAGAAACTGGGACAAAGGATGAACAAGCTATATCCTTTTGTGATTGAACTGAGGAGTGGAAGCACCGTGCCTTGGTTTAACAATCCCAGGGCCAATCAGAATATCTTGCCCTCTGACACAAGCAGCTTCATGGGCAGAAGAATGATATTGTTCAGACAATATATAAAGATGACTCTCTAATCTCAGCATCGAATGCCTTCAAATCCAATACCTGTTAAACTTTGAGCAACAAAACAGAGACGGCAAATTTAAGAATCTCCCTCATTTCCTCCTCTACCATGATGCTAGGGATTGCCTATACCATTGGTTTGTTCCTTGGTCTTGTATTCCATGAAGCCATACAGAGTAGAGATGGCACCTTTGGCCTTTCTGAGTAATCTGGAGTCATTGTTTAGTGCTGCTTATGGGTTCCTGATGCACAGGGCATGATGTAATGCTGTCCCAGCCTGGAGAGAAGAGAGAGGGGTCAAGCTTCAGATACAATATCAAGGGCCCATCTGTTTCTGAACTACAATTTTGTCATCTATAATAAAATAAGAAAAATAATATTACCTATCTCCAAATGCTGTTTTTTTTCCTAAATGCTGTTTAAAAGTGAATAAGATTACATATATATACAGACACACACAGTTTCTAATCTGTAAAGCATTAATAAAAATGTCATGAGTGCATGAATAATATTGTTAAAATGTGAATTCTCCGGGTGAGATTATTGAGCAGACTAAGATACTTTAAAATTAGTATGCATTTTGATTTATGCTATCTCTTAGAAAAGAAATCATTCAAAAATTTTGTATTTGTAGTCAGTGTTTAGATAAGCTTAGCTGACCTTTTTCCCAATCTTGACAATTAGCTGGTGAAACGAGATATGCCCTGCGAGGAGAAGACACGGTGTACTTTACCGCTGTGATAAGACAAACAGCAAACCCAATACCAAAGAGCAAGCCATGGAGACAATTAAACTTTGGAGAAGGTGTCAGTCCAATGTTCGGCCAAGCAGACATAACAACCTCTGTAACAAGTGGTATTTTGATTTGCCATGAATCCTTTTATTTTTGCCAGTGAAAGAGCTGAATTTGTTTTCATTGGATACATTTCGTATTTCTCCAGAACACAGTTTATTTTTTAATTGGGTTTTCCACAATCATCAGATTGGCCTGGCCTTTAGCATTTTTGGAGTGTCCTGGTAGCTCTGAGGGCTAAGCTAGAAAACATTTTGCTTGAGATATGTATTGTATTTTTATGGACGCAGCTGGCTCTTGCCACCACCTGAGAGGCGGAATGGGGAAAGGGATGAAAGATTGGTGGATGGGCAGCAGGGACATGAGCCAGGGGAGAATGATCAGAAGAAAAAGACAGTCTCTAACGAAACACAGAGATGTTCTCCCCTAGAGACAGTAATTCTGGCCCACTTTTGTAAGGCATGGTGTTGGGCTTTGTTGTGAGCTTTTTAGATGACTTCTTTTAAAAGGGTGAGACCATTCTCTCATAAGATGTGGAGGAAAGTTCTGTTCATCTAATCATGTAATATTGATTTCTTCTCTAAGAAAAATTAAATATTGGGTTGGGCAAGATGACTTTAGAAAATGCTTCATGGGTGATGGTGTCTCCAAGAGATCAGAGACCCAGAAACCCCTGGAATAATCCCCAGAAGATGGAAGGTTGTATGCCACGGAGAAAGAATCTAGAAATATTAGCTCTGAAAAGATACTGCATGTATGCTTTACTGACTGTCCTTCACTTAAGATTACAGGACCCCAAGAACAGTGTTCCCCGGGGTAGGGGACACGGAATTAGGCAATGGGAGATAGAAGCTGGGCACTAGAGCATCCTGAGGAGAACTCTAGAATTCTGATTCCTCCAAACCCAGGGCTGGGATCCCTCTAAGGGTGTTCTGTCCCCATAGACACCCCAGCCACTCTGGAGAACCCCTTGGTGGCTGTAGGATCTATATGCCACCTGGTGCCAGGTGACTCTCCCAGGGATGTTCTACTGGAGCCGACCCCCAGAATCCCTCAGATTGGGGTCCCACTTCTCAGAGCTCCAGAAATACCCTGGCTGGATGTGGAAGAAGAGTCCCCATTGGTGGCTGTAGAGCACATCTCCAGGGAGCTGAGTCTTACCCCTCCACTACATAATCAGTTTTCTGCATTGGGTGGAGCTGATGCTACCTTTTTTAGATTACAATGTTCTGAAGTCTAAGAGCTCACTGAGCAGGATGCATTGTTATCAGGGAAGGAAATGGTGCCCAGAGATAAATTAATTTAAAAGGAATTATCCTTACTATTGGCTGTGCTGGAAGATGGCAGTGGGGAGTGGGTGGGTAAGAGATTAGAGGGACTTGAACATTAAATGAAGTTCCCTCAACTTAATCCTTTTTAAATGTCTTTAATGATGATTACAAAGGGAAATACAAAATTGCCCTGGGCTTTCCTTTTAAGATTTAGTCCTTAGTATACAAAATCTCTGATGCAGTTCTTGACACTCCTATAACATGTCAATGAAGCGCTCCTACTGCCGTCATCCACTGTGTTCACTGACCTTTGTTTCCTATGCCAAACCTGTTAATGACACTGTGATCACAGATTCTCTATTTCCTGCACTCAGAAATAGATTCTGGTAGAGTTCTCCCCACCCCAGAGTTATCCCCCCTTTTTCTTTGACTCATCACACACCATGAGGTAAGTCATTTTCTCTGAATTCATGAATTAATAAGACAAAAAGAACATGTATTCAAGTAGTTTTTAAAATGCACATCACTGTGATTTTTTTTTAGAGAGAGAGTGGGGGAAGGGCAGAGAGAGAGAGAGAGAATCTCAGGCAGGCACCACACCCAACACAGAGCCTGCTGTGGGGCTCTATCTCATGACCCTGAGATCATGACCTGAGCTGAAATCAGGAGTTGGATGCTTAACCGACTGAGCCACCCAGGTGCCCCTGTACTCACCATGATTTTTAATGAAATTCACCTAGCCCTTAAAATCCAAGATATGGGTAGATTTAAATCAATGTATTCCTACTGAATACTACTATGAATATTTTAAAATATGTTTTTGTACTTTAGTGATTCCTATTTTCAAAAAAGAGGAGCATGTTTAGTTGTGGAGGAATAAGGTAGAGTGTGGGTGGGATGACATAGCAGTGGAGTTCTGGCCTCATGGGGCAACTTGAGTTTTTAAGATTTCTCAGTATGACTTTCTATTGTTTCAGCAAGTGAAAGATGGCCAGAAGCACATTAAGTGATGCTACCTCTCCAGTTATTGGGGTGTCAAAGACTGTGGAGACTCAGTGACTCAGGAGAGAAGGTAGGAGCCTGAGGGATCCTGATTCAGATGCTTCCGAGGTAAGGCATATCTTTCCTTCCCTTGTCCCAAGCTTGCTGTCTTAATGAACCGTGACTAGTATTGGCCCAAAGTACTGATTTTCCCATCTCCTGTTTTTATCACCCATCCATTGGAAAATAGTTGCTACAGGCACCTGCCAATGACACAGCCCATGTGACTCATAATCATGGGGCTTTTTCCTTCTCATTCAGCATAACAAAAGAGAATTGTAGCTTCTCTCTGCCTTTTCAGAGGCTAAATTTTGACTCATGTCCAAGCAAACTTCAAATTAGAATTGCATGCAATCAATAGGAAATGACTTTTTTTTTTGCTATCAGTTTCAGAGTCTTAAGACTGATTCTCATAATTTTCTCTCTTTGTTCTTCCCCTATAGCAGTTACTAACAGCCAGAAGGACAAATTCAGGCAAACAAGTAAATAGCCAAAGAGTTTGCTTGTTGAGGTGGAAACTTTCCCAGCAGATATGTGTCCTCTTCATGCATAAATCTGGGTAGTGACAGTTGTACAATGGCACACAATCACATTGCACTCCGTTTTCTATTGATCTGATTCTCTACATCTGTGGGACAGAAGAAAAGAATAAAAGAAAGTGGTAGTCGTTTTATTTCCCATTTGCCATTGGTCCACATGGACACAGTACAACAACAACAAAATGGGTAACCAGATAAATATCGTTTCTGATCTGCTAATAGGGTAATATAATTAACTAAATTACGTAATGCCATAGGAAAGATAAAAATTTAGACTGAATTTCAGGAAATGCTTCCTGATTATAGGAAATATTTGATTAATGGAAAGGCTCTCAGGAGGATGGATAGAAGTTCTACCACTCAGAACATTTCAAATTAGATCAAAGCCACAGAAATGGAATCTGGGCTTTTGTTTCTATCTGCACATCTCTTAGATTTTCCTTATCCAGACCACCCAATACAGGAATGAGAATATTCTATTTTAGTTTTGGACAACTCTGTATAATAAGCAAGTTATTGACAGCAATGTTCTTCCAATATGAACCACACTTTCCAATTTCTGAACAAAAGTCATCGTTGCAACACAACTTGAAAGGAATGGTTTTACTCTATTTGGGAAAATACAAAACAGACGAATATCTCTGTAGCTTCAGGTTTTCCTTTACATATTTGACATCTGTCTGTTCTTTGTGGCTCTGAAGTTGACTTGAAAGGCAAGATTCCTTCTTGTCAGCTCCTGGAAGTGTTCAGATAATCATTCAAAAAATTTTGGAAAAGCTGTTATCCACTGACCACATCTGATGTGAGGCCCTTATGCTTTCTGTGTGGTTCTTCATACACAAAGGCCCATTGGGTCCTGGCACCCTCTTCATTGAGGTGGGTGGGGTGACCTGTTTGTTTCACTCTCCAGTTTGATCATATGCCAGTTATTGGACATATTCTTAGGCTTAAAGAGATAAGCAACACAAAGACGCAAGATAAAAAGTTAAGCCCCTTCCCCACCCTTCCCCAACAATCCAGATTAGTTGGTATCAGTTCAGAATTTATTGTTTTACTAATTTAGGCACATGTGTACATATGTAGCATGTTTTTTTTAAATTCCAGTGAAGTTAACGTACAGTGTTTTATTAGCTTCAGGCATACAATAGAGGGGATTTAACACTTCTATATGTTACTCAGAGCCCATCATGACAGGTGCAGTCCTTCATCCCCATCACCCCACTCACCTCCTCTCTGTTGACATCAGTGTGTTCTCTGTAGTTAAGAGTCTGCTTTTCAGTCTGTTTCTTTTTTTCTTTGTTTCACATAAACATGTGTTTAACTTAAATAGAACCATCCTATTTTTGTTGTTCTGTAATTTGTTGCTTTCAATTAGTAGTGTATCTTGGAGATTTTTTTTTTAGAGTAAAACACATGGATCTATGTCATTCTTTTAAAAAAAACTGTATAGTATTCATGGGAACAGCATTATTTATATAATCATTCTTAAATTAATAAATGTTATTTCTAATTTTTCACATCTGCAAAGAATGTTATAATAAATATTCACACATATATCTTGTATGTGAATATGAACATTTCATAACCTTACAGGCACTTACTAATATGGCAGATGTTGTTCTCACACTTGGTAAATTTTACTTCATGTAACCCTCACAGCTTTAAGAGGCCGATACTATCATTCTCATTTATAGGCGATGAAACTGAAGCAGGGAGTATTACTTGCTCTTGAGATTGGGACTATTTTTCCCACCAAGTGTTTTCATTGGTTATTAACTGGTTTATTACAATATTATTGATTTTTATATATCAATCTTTTAACTAATCTTTACCTTGACTTCACTCATAGGATTTAATAGTTTTAAGTGATTGCATTGACTTTTTAAAAAAAATTATCCATCTATTTTGAGAGAGAGCATGTGTGTCCATGTGCAAGAGGGGGCAAGGGGCAGGGGAGAGGGAATGTCTCAAACAGATTTCCGGCTGAACACAGACTCAGATTCAGGACTTGATCTCATGACCCTGAGTTTAGGACTTGAGCCAAATTGAAGAGTCAGAAGCTCAAGCCACTGAGGCACCCAGGCATCCAGATTGCGTTGACTTTTAAAACAGTTTCATTAAAATAAATAAATAAATAAATATAAAACAGTTTCATTGAAGTATAGTTTTCAGACCATAAAATTCATCTGCTTTAAATATACAATTGGTCACTTTTAGTACATTTTCCAAAGTGGACAACTGATAGCATAAACCAGTTTTAGATTTCTCATCACTCTAACTAGATCTCTCAAGCCTATTGGTAGTTAACTTTCTGCTTCCTTTAGCAATCAACAAAGCATTTCTGTTTCTACAGATTTGCCTTTTCTGGACATTTCATTTAAAAATTATCATACGATATGTGGTCTTTTGTGTCTGGCTTCTTTTATTTGCTGTCATGTCTTTCAGGTTCATTCATATCATAACATGTATAAGTATTTTGCTTCCCTTTATCATTGAATATTACTCCATTGCATGGATAAATTTTATTTATACACTCAACGGTTAATGGACTTTTGGGTTTTTCTGCATTTTGATTGTTAAAAATGATGTTACTATAAAAATTAGCCATGGAAGTCTGCATGAAAACATGTTTTCATTACTTTTGGGTAGGTAACTAGGAGTGAAAGTACTAGGTCATATGGTATATTTATATTCAACTTCTTAAGATACAACTAGACTATTTTTCAAAGGGCTACACAGTTTTACTTTTCCACTAACAATGTATTTCCATTAACAATGACTATATTGTATAGTCACTGATAACACTGTATTGTATAATTGAAATTTGCTAAAATATAAAGTATTCTCACCAGGAGAAGGAGGAGGGGGAGTGATTTTTCTGTGGTCCTAGCCTATAAATGGCAAAGTTAAGAATCATACTGAGATCTTTCTGACCCCAGAACCCAATCTCTTAACTATGGTAACATCAGCAACTTCAAGATAATTATCAATGGTTCTCTTGGTGACAAAAATCAATGATTCTAATGATCTATTTAAAAAAAACTTGAATTCTATATGGATACAGTTGTTACCTTTTGTTGTTGTTGTTAGTAGAGGGAATATAAGACATCAAAAGGAGAGAGAGATTGAGGACAGACACTGATGGAAGGAGCGCATACAATGGTAGCAGGTCAGATGCCTGCTCTCCCAGGTCTTGCTGATCCTGCTGCCTGAATCATCATATGCCCGCTTCCCTCTTGGGTAAATCATGGTCTCCCCTCAACACTTGACCCATGAATGTCACCCAAGACAATGGCAGAATAACTGATTACCCACCCATTGTTGATACATTGCACTTTCCAGGGGGTGTTAGACATTCTAAAAACCAGTGACACAGTCCTTTGTTCTCTACTTTGAACATCCCTTCTGACACAGCCCACCTGCTGGGCACTGCCCAATGCTCTCCCACCCAACCCAGTAACATGTCCTGGCTACAGGGATACCAAAGAACACTCCCAACTGCTCTCTGGATGCTGTGATCATAGCGTATGAATCTATGAATATTTCAGGGGTCTAGGCACATGATTGATCTCTTAGGTGACCATAACATCCATGTCCCTTTAGTCTAATGGTGATGTGCAAGGCTAACAGAATGGACAAGGGAGATTGTGAGTCTGTCCCTGCCAAAGGACCTTCCTCTGTAGCTCAGGTCACCTGGTTGTTTGTACCCTCAAAGAGAAAACAGACCACTTCTCCTTTCACTCAATAGACCTACTGTATTCCAACATTCTCAACACATTCCCATTTTCTCTCCCTTTATTTTTTTTATTTTTCTGTTCAAATTCTCTGTTTTCTTTTTTTTTCTCTCCCTTTAGAAGTGACAGAGCAGTTGGTAGACCAATTTAGAAATGGATGGATATGAACCCAAATTAAATTCCTCATCTTATCTACATCTATGTCCAGCATGTATACCATTTGGATCCAATACCGAGAGAGAATTATCTTTCTCAATCCCAGCACTATCTGACATATTTAACATACTTAATTTTTCCCAATGCACCAGATAATTCAGACATTCCTAAATCTTATTGAACAAGAGCACAAAGTTTAAAACTTACTCCCAGTGTAAGGCTCTCCCAAGTCAATAACATGCTGTGTTGACACAGCATGATAGAAAAGCTAATGTGGGTCATAGTAAGTCTTTTTCTAAAAAGCTAAAGCACTCGGTCCATCAGGGTGTTGATTTATTAACATCCCTGAGTTAAATGCCAGCTTCACAAAGGGTTTCCACAAGACTTATTTCACTTGAAACACATTGAGAAGAATCTGTATGTGCAAATACGTAGAGTGGCAGGCTAGAATGGATTTTTGTAATAGTAACATGGATTATTCGCTTAAACTCTGACTCTTAGCTGAACAAACAATTTTCAGCATGCTTATGAAAAAAATATATGCTGCTTTTCTCTGAATCCCTTGGAATTTTAACAAAAATGACCAGGATTCCTTCAAGGAAAATACATGTCTGGAACATAGCAGCTGAAAGGAAGCAGGATGGCTTTTAGAACAGAAAGTTGGAAGTTTTTATTTTTTAAAAAAACAATGTTAAATAAACCAAAAGAATAGCCAGGAAGAAACCAGAGAAGGCAGTTGGATACTCGTTGAATTTTTTTCCAGTTTCCAAGTCCCACTGGTGAAGCAACATGTAGCTGTTGGAAGCCCTACTGTTCCTGGTATTATTTCAACAATATTCGCATTGGCTCTTACCTGACATTCTTCAGCGAAACTGAAAGGAATGTCTTCTTTTCAGCCACTTATATTTTATTAATATTTTGGATACTACATATGTTTGGGATAAAAACTCTCATTTTGACCTCCAAAAGTAATTTGTTTTCCCTTGCTAAAAAGTAGATGAGAAAAAGATGCTTTCATTAGAAAAGAAATCTTAGAAGATTTGAGTGTAATACTTTATGCTATAGTTCATTCCACTGAATTTGATGTTGATGAGAATAGATATATTGATGTAAACATTGATGTTTTTGAAGAAAAAACCTTTTCAAAGTGTACTTATATAATTAACATTAATTTTAGGGCACCTGGGTGGCTCAGTGGGTTGAGCGTCTGCCTTCAGCTCAGGTCATGATCCCAAGGTCCTGGGATCAAGTCCTACATCAGGCTCCCTGCTCGGTTGGGAGTCTGCTTCTCCCTCTGCCTCCACCCGCTTGGGCTTGTGCTCTCTCTCTCCCTCTCTGATAAATAAAATAAAAATCTTTTAAAAATAACAATTAATATTAGTTTTAAAAATTCATTTGAATGCCATTAACTTTTATGTAAAACGTTAAATTAACTTATGGCACAAAATAGAATAAGAGGTATACAGGAACTCATACTGAAGCAGGGTTGACTGTCATTCTATTCGTTGTAGGCAAAATGTTGTGAATAATTGTTTGGATTTTAAAAGAAGCTCTATGAGCATCTTTTGGATACCCCAAGTACTTCTCTTGCCAACAATCCCCTTTATTGACACAGCAATAGAGCCAAATGCACAATTTGGGAGAGAATAATATGTAAGAGGGTTAGAAGAATTACAAGCTGAAAATCCTTCCAGAGGAAAAGTCAAATGTGGTGGAATCTCAGAGATGACAATGTGAGTCTTACTTACGCCTACCCTGGTATCAGCTTCCCTTCTAACGGTCATGCTTTTGCTCTCCAAAGCCTTGAAAACGATGGGAAATGTCATACCTTTATCACCACTACTACTGCTAGCACCAAGCCACCACCTTGAATAAGATGCATCATTTTCTCATTAAGAAATACATCTGGGGTGCTTGCGTGGCTCAGTTGGTTGGGTGTCCAAGACTGATTTCCTCAGGTCATGATCTCAGAGTCGTGGGATGGAGCCCTATATTGGGCTCCACAGTCAGTGCGGAGTCTGCTCGAGGATTCTTTCTCCCTCTCCCTCTGCCCCTCCTCCTGCTTTCACACACTCTCTCCCTCAAATAAATAAATAAATCTTAAAAAAGAAAGAAATAAGTATATGTATATATGTGCATATAAATACACATGTAAACATAGACACATAAACATATTTACATTTTAAAATTTAGGATTTCTCCTCTGAGTGTATTAGAAGCAGCCACTAGTTTCATAATTATACAACCTCCTATTTTTGATGCAAGACACATGCCAAATTGTGGAAAAGATACCAAGTTAACCCCCTTCCACCTAGTGGAAAGCAGCTTCTTTCCTCTTAAAGAAGATGCTACTTAACTCTGCACATTCTGCAAATAAATATTCTATAATGTGTGTATGTAATCCTTAAGATGCAGTAAATTTAAGAAATGACCACTCTCTGAAACATTACAGAAAGCAGTATTGAAATGTGGGTCCAGTTGTCTGCAGAGCATCCTGCTCTAAGGGAACATATCTGCATATAATTGATGGGACTTAGGGGTTTATCAAATCTCCATCGGGAGTCCGAGGGAGTGTTCTTGGGAAACACAGCTGGAATGTAATGTTGTGATCCATCTTATGGCACCGAACACCAGTTCTCAATTGATGATATGTCTTCAGCAATGTCAAGAAGAGTGGAGAAAGACAAATGTTGAATGATGTCACTCATAAGCAGATTTAAAGAGCCAAACTCATGGAAACATAAAATGGAACAGTGATTACCAGGGACCAGAGTGTGTGGGGAGAACAGAGATGTTGGTCAAAGAGTATAAACTTCCTGTTACATGATGAATATGTTCTGGGGATCTAATGTACAGCATGGTGATTATAGTGATTATGGTGATCATAATACTGTAGGATATCCTGAAAGGTTGCTAAACAAGTAGAACTTAAATGTTCTCACCATAAGAAAGACGTGGTAACTATGTGACACGGTGTAGGTGTTAGCTAAGGCTATGGTAGTAATCATTTTGCAATACACAAATGTATCAAATCAATATGTTGTACACCTTAAACCTAATACAATGCTAGATGTGAATTACATTTCAATAAAGCTGAAAGGAAAAAGAGCTTCTGAACATGTGGCCTCCCAAATTCCTTATGAATTCATGTTCAAGTGGGCCCCCTCCCCACACACAGAAACCCTGTTCAAGTGGTATGTTATGTGCAAACAGAGAGGTCCTCTGATTCAAGTTGGGGTGCATGTTGATGAAGTGGTGGCTGGGAACAGAAGGGCTGCGACCCACCTACCTTTTTTAAGAGCTATCTTCATAGACCTTGGTAGTGCTCAGGCATCTTGAAATCCTCTTCCTGAGCATATCACAGAGGCAGAGGTCATTGCTTGTATTTTACAAGGAGGTGGTACATCACAGTACATCACAATATGACGATTTGTCTTTAGGATGATCTAACCACTTGTTTGCCTCAATTTTGGGCTCAGCAAGCATTGTCAGCTTGATTCCCTTATCACCATGTGTGCTTGGGAGAGAACACACAGATCCCCTGGTAAAAACAAGTTGGTCAATACTTCTCATGATAAGTTAACCAATAGGCATATTTACCAGGTAGGTTCTTTGGATCCTGAGATGTAGATGTTTTATGCTTGGTTCAACCTTTTATGAATTTTGTTAAAAAGTTTTTGAACTTGCAGAGCTGAAGTCCAATCTCTACATGAGGGGTCATTCCTATGGGAGCAGGTAGTTATGTGAACAACAGGGGCATGTTGGGGAACACTGCAAAATGAGGCTGCTTGGCTTGAGCCAGTAACAACCACATAGCAATGTGAGACCACCTGTGGTCAGATCTTACTTTTCAAAAGGAGGTAAGTACCCAGATTTTTGTGGCAATACTACTGATGTTTAAAAATTAGCACAAATGTTCTAAAACAACCAGATGGGATAAACAAAACATGCTCAGAAGCCAGATCCGACCTACGGACAACCAAGAGTGACTTCGGTCCCAGGCCTTGTTCTAAAGCAAGGCAGTCCTGATTGGAGTTCTGGACGTTTTCTTTGCTTACCACCACTGTGTGGCTCATCTGAAAATGACCAATGAGTCTCATGAATTTAGGTGACATTGTACAGTTCAGCTAGTTTCACATCTGTCATCTTAGATAAGTTAACAGAAGGTATCGAAATGAATAATTATGGTAACAATTACAAATAATATTCCTCTGCACACACATAGAGTGTCATAATTACATATTCATATGTACCCAGCTGTGGAGCCTATCCATCCAAGGAATAGAAGTCATTCTTCCTGATTTGCCATTTCTAGTTAAAAATCTTAAGATACAAAGGTCTGCATGACTTCCATGGACCAAGAGTCTCCCCAGGACATACCATTTGAGTTAATATCTCTAGACTTCCTCTAATGTCGTCTCTCTCTATCACAGCATGTAGAAAGGCTGATGAATTATGTTCCTGCAATAAATTGAGTGGCTGTTTCAAAAGAAAAGTCTGTAGCAATGCACCTGCAATGCTCTCCATAGTTTATTGTTTCTTGTACCTGCAGAGTTCTGCATCAATCTTATCGATTAACCTCTCCATGGGTTTGTGTCCTTGCTGATCTATTTGATCTGGGATGATGGTAATACCCTTATCCAGTGCCTGGATCAGTCGTCATCTCATCTGTGTTTTCTGCCTCACTGGATGCCCAAACATTGTTTCTTTTTCTACTTTATGTGCAATAAAAGTATAAAAGAAAATCACTAAAATTGGCTTCTTATCGAAATCACAAAATGAAACAGTGTGTTTGGGGCCAGGGTTTTCCACTGAACTTGTCATTCAATGATGCAGCCTCCAGGTGTTGCCTTGTGCTGTCTTGTCTGTAATGGAAGGTGGATGTGATGGTCAGATCTTACTTTTCAGATGGGAGGACTGTTTATAAGGCTGTGCTGGCAATTTGGGAAAAAGAAGTCACACTGAAGTGTCTTCACTTGGCTCTCCTGGTCCATACAGAGTGTGGTGTGTAGGTAAATGACAGATGGATCTGTTTACAGCCTCTCAGTCCCAATTTCTTTCTATTTGTCACAGTGGAGAAGCAAATGAATCCTAAATTGTTTTTTATTCTGAGATAGATAGATAGAAAGAGAGAGAGAGAGAGAGAGAGCAGTGGGGAGGGGCAGAGGGAGAGAGAGAGAAGCTCAAGTAGACTCGCCTCAGCACACAGAGCCCAATGCTTGATCGCATGATCCTGAGATCAGACCTGAGCCAAAATCAAAAGTTGGAGCTTAACTGACTATGCTGCTGAGGTGCCTCTGAATCCTACTTTTTTTTTTTTACTGTATTTCTTTCTCTTTTTCTTTTCCCTCCCATCCATATCCCATTTTGTTCTTTGAGCAGCCAAGTATGTTCAGGCTCTTTTGACACTTGCTGCCATAAGCTGAAGGATGTAGAAAAGAACCACCCTGGGGAATTGGTAATCCCATGGGCTACTCACCCCAGGATTTGTATTTTAAGAGCATAGAATGGGGAATTACATAATTTAGTGGAGCTAGTTCCTAAGGGCTATATCTTTGACACTATACTTCTTAGACGAGAAAATGAGACAGAGAGAGAATGTTGTTGGGGGAGACTTTATTATCATGTTGGAAATCGCATCATGCCGTACAGCAAATCTCTAGAAGTTCTTTAGGTTGCATAACTAAAACTGTGTTCGATGACCATCTATCAAACAGCATAGTGCCTTCAGATAACACTATTGTGTTTTCTAAAAAGGTAGAGCTTATGCTTCTTACCACACACTAAAAAATATAATAAGGAAGGTGGAGAGAAACTTGGGGAGGTGATGGATATGTCTATGGCCTTGATGGTGGTGATGATTTCACAGGTTGATACCCATCCCCAAACTCATCAGGTTGTATGCATTAAACATCTACAGCTTTGCACATGTCAATTATACCTCAATAAAGTGCTTTAAACACACACACACACACACACACACACACACACACACACACACCACGAAGGTAACTGCTTTCTGCATCATGCACAACAAAGGAATAAATAATAACATTCTTGGTCAAATTTTATCAAGCCAGTAAAGTAGTGTTTTGTTTTTGCTAAATGTTGTGCCAAAAAATAGGTATAATGGTATTAAAAACTCTGGTTGACCATTCTTATCCAGTAACTGACATTAATCTAGGATTGTTTAACCCACGGAGACCTCTGTCCTGAGCTGCCTTGTTCACTGCTGCACTCCAAGACCCCATATGGCACACTCAAGATAGATTTAGTGAATGGATGAATTGAATAATGCAGATAGCCCATGGAAGGGTCTCACAGAAGCCCACAAGAGTGACCAGTCAGATGAGAAGTGAAAGCTCACGCAGGGAAACGTCCTTACACTTAAGTTGTATTTCTACAAATTGAGGAGATGAATCTGTATAAAGTGAAAAATCCGTGCCTCAGTGGAAATCAGAGCAGAGCCAACCTCCCTGTTAGCTCAGTCCCGCAGTAGCGGGGTGATTGGGCAGGAGACCCAATGTCTCCCAGTCTGTATTTATCTCTACAGTCCAAGTGTGCTTACCTCAAGGGAGGCTGTATTAACAGCAAAAGTGAGTTCTTTTTTGCTCATGGGCCAGCCCATGAGCAAACTCTGCACTCATTTCTTCTACCATTCCCACTACCTGTTTTTTCTTGCAACACTTCCATGTCTCCCTCTCCATGCATGGATCATGAGACATTCACATCATGACTGAGAAAATTACACCACGTGTTCAATTGCCTGCCCCACTGCTCATCTGTCATGTGACTTTTGACACGTTATTTAAATTCCTTAGGATCTTTTCTCCATTTTAAAAATTTTATTTATTTAAAAAAATTTTTAAAGTAGACTCCATGCCAAGTGTGGAGCCCAATCACGGGACTTGAACTCATGACCCTGATATTAAGACTCGCGCTGGAATCAAGAGGAAATGAGAAAAGGGGACACCTGGGTGGCTCAGTGGTTGAGTGCCTGCCTTTGGCCCAGGGCGTGATCCTGGAGTCCTGGGATCGAGTCACACATCAGGCTCCCTGCATGGAGAGTGCCTCTCCCTCTGCCTCTGTCTCTGCCTCTCTCTCTTTCTCTGTCTCTTATGAATAAACAAATAAAATCTTAAAAAAAAAAAAAAAAGAAAAAACGGACACTTAACTGACTGAGCCCCCCCAGGTGCCCCCTTTCCTCATTTTGAAAATGGGAGAAATGATACAACCTGTAATGAAATGCATTCACGAGAGCCCATTGTCAACCTCCTTCTTCCTTCTTTCTCTTGGGGAATTATGGTTGCTGTATTTGTCATGGTCCACCCAGGAAACTAGGAACTGCTCTAAATATGTACACAGAAGGAATTTCATTCAGGAGATTGGTAGGTCGATGATGGAGGAGGTCGGGAAGCCAGCTGGAGGAAATGGGGTATTGGGGGAAAGCAGTGATTGGCAAGGGCAGCACCGCGGAGGCGATGGCACAGGAGGCTCAGGACAGGAGAGGCGCACCCGGGGCCTGTCTGGTGGGCGCTGGCCCAGACACTGGGGGGAGAAGCACCCCAGCTGTACTCTCCTTCCCATCTCCTTGCTGTCTGCTATGCCCTGACCAAGGTCAGTGGGGTGAGTGGGGAAATGCAGCCCAGGGTGGCAGCCTGTGGTGATGGGATCGGAGCTGAGCCAGAATGGACAGAGGATGGCAGGGCTGCAAGCTCACGGCCCTCAAATCCACCACACCCTGCTGACCATCACAGAAGCCACATTCCGAAACCAAAACCTCAATTCAGTAGATAGAGACACAGAGAATAGATTTAATGTGGGGTAAAAAGGTTTTTATAAGTGGCAGCAAAAGACTCCTGGGATTCTGCAGGAGTCTTTCAGTTAAAACTTGGATTTTCTCAACTATTTACACTTAGCGTAACTTTAAAGAACTACACAGGGACACCGGTGTGGCTCACTGGTTGAGCGTCTGCCTGCGACTAAGGTCATGATTCCAGAGTCCCGGGATCGAGTACTGTATCGGGCTCCCTGCAGGAAGCCTGCTTCTCCCTCTGCCTGTGTCTCTGCCTTTCTGTGTGTCTCTCGTGAATGAGAATGAATAAATAGAATCTTTTTCTTTAAAAAAGGACTATGAAAACATTTTTTCTGGACTCTTAGAATGACATCAACAGAATAGTTCCTCAATTTTTTTTTTTTTTTTTTAGTTCCTCAATTTTTATAAGGATGGTCAACAAGAAAAAAACAGCAAATAAAAATAGTGGTCCACATTATTTCTCTGATAGTTTGCAGAACAGTATTTTCAAGGAGTTTCATTTATTTCATTGAAGGTATAGGTAGGTCTAGATTTGTTCAAAGACCATTCTTTCCAAAAAGCTAGTTCCTTGCTGTCTTATAAATTCTTATAATCTACTGTTCTTTTACAATTAATCCACGTCTTTATTAATTTAGTATTTGTCTTGAGCTTTATGCAATGCACGAGTATGAATAAAGTCATCTTTTCCTTCTAGAGCTCAGGCTTTATTTGGGAAGGAATGCAGGATAAAAGACTATAAATTATGACATAAGATATAGCAAGTGAGGGCAGCCCTGGTGGCTCAGCGGTTTAGCGCTGCCTTCAGCCCAGGTCGTGATCCTGGAGCCCCGGGATCGAGTCCCACGTCAGGCTCCCTGCATGGAGCATGCTTCTCCCTCTGCCTGTGTCTCTGCCTTTCTCTATCTCTCTCTGTGTCTGTCATGAATAAATAAATAAAATCTTTTTTTGAAAAAAAAATATAGCAGGAGAGAAATTACATGTTAGGAGGGCTATAATCTGGAATCTGGAACTTGAGTTGCTTTGTTTTGTTTTGTTTTGTTTTGTTTTAACCTTTGAGCTAACAAACAGCTTGAGGACCCGGATGTCTTTGGCAGGGGGATTACACTGCACACCACAGGTACCATTCAAAAGTTTGATTTGATGTGCTCATCAGTGGATTAAGGTCACTTTTAACAAATTCTTTCACTGCCTTCTTAAAATTCCAAATTAATGACTTTTTTCCAGCAGTTCCCCACCCCACCCCCCAGTGCTTGCCAGTACTTCTCCACGCTTGTGCCAGGGTATGTGAGCCAGCACCTACCCTGACAAGTGCTAGGTGTTCCCTGAGGATGGAGGAAGGCTGACAGAGCTGCAAAGTTAACAGCTGTTCAAACACTGAAGTCTATGAGCACCTCATTTTCAAACCTCTTGCCCCCCTGTTTTTCATTTCTAAAGAGTTATATCAAGTTTGGACTATATTTTCTTTCATCCCTCAACTCCTTTGGAAATCTTTCCCCCCACCCCCGCCCACCGGCTGCACCAGGGAGGTAAGAATACTTGAGACAAAAACTGGGGGTCCTACTTCACTTCCCCCTAATCTCCCTGAGCAATGAGGATAAGCTGGGTTTGTGTTGAGTGGTGCAAGTGGGTGAAGGAACGAGTGAATGGGAGAATGAATGAAAGGAAGAGCCAGGGCAACAAAGCAACTGAGAAGAACTTAGGCTTTAGAATAATGGAAATCGGGTTCCAACTCACCATCTTCTCACTGTGTGATTTAGGATAACCCACACAGTGGGTTATCTGGGCCTTTCTGCCTGATTTATTGGGATAATTAGTGACAAAGAATTTAAAGCTTGTACCAGAAGCAATGACTCCACTATAAATTCTTAAAAGATGGAAGGCTTTATTCCATAAAGATGAGGATTTTTATGTGGTGGTTTAGTATAGGGGAAAAGGAAATCAAGAAAGTTTGAGGGTTTTCCAAATGTATTATAAAATAATAGCTGGTTCTTGATGCATAATTAACTAAAAATATTCAAGTGTGGTCACAGCAATTTCTTGGTGATTCCTTTCTTACACTTGCATGGGACATAACACTATGAAGAAGGATTGTTGCCACTCCCCTTGGCTTGAAATGGGAACATTTCTCTTGGAGTTAAGACAGGATAACTCAGCTCTGAGAAACTGGGTCCTTAGTGTCAGGTGAACTTGACAAATCTATGCCACTGTTTTATGGAACTCCATTGGCTATAATCCTGGAAACAAATATATTTTTCCTAACAGAGTCTCCAAATACACCAGGTCAGCTCTCCTGTGCTTTCTCAAAAATACCTTGGATGGCTTCCAGAGATTTCTAGCTTCATTCAGATGTTAGGACAGTCTTCTTAGATATTATGAAGTTGATGAAGTCTAAATAAAATCTGATTCATTGAAGTCTAAAATTCCCATTCTCCCTTTCAGCATGAGAGATGGGATGGGATTAGGGTTTCTCTAGACCAGGAGGGGAGATGTTTAGACTTTCTAGAACTTTCCCTGCTTCATCTCCTTTCCTATTTCTCCTTCCATCTTCAGAGTCTGGGATAAAGGGAGGAAGAACTAGAGAAAAAATGTTTTGATTCAGCTGGTGCTGTTTTTAACTTTTTGTCTTGGGTCCAAAACTGACTTTGCCTCTCTGGGCACTTGGTCCTACGGAGACATCCCCAGTCCCAGGAATCATGGCTGCTGCACAGGCTCCTACTCAGGCAATGTCCCCCCAGCATGCCTGTCTGCTGAGGATGCCACCACGCAGGCTGCTGGGCAGGGTCCCTTCATGGTCCCCAGCTGCCTACCTTCCCAAGGCATAGAGGAGGAGAAAGTGACTCTTGTACCAGCCCTCTCATCTGCTTCCTTTCATGGCTGCAGCAGCCATCTTCCCACCTTCAGACTTGTCCAAGCACCTGTCTCTATGCCCCTCCAAACTTAGAGGATAGGCAGGCACCAGTCCAGGTGTTCCAATAGGTTCTTCACACTGAATTTGAATAGGGTGGGCTTTTGCAATGGCTCAGCAAGCATCCAGCCAGGTTGAGATGCCATCCTCCCTTTTTGTAAACAACTCTCCACCACTACTCTCTTGGCTTCAGAGTCTGAAGGGTAGGAGCACTGGAAGAGGAGGAAAATGAGGCCGCTCCTCTACAGCTTTAGGAGAACTTCCCATAAAGCCTTGATCCTCTCTTAGGTGGTTACTGAAGATGGAAGTCATGAGAACAGTTTGGCCATCCCTGGGCCATTCCTCTGGGGATGTTTTCATGCTACTCTTTAGAATGGGGGACAACATCACTCACTATTTTCAGCTTCAAGAAGTTAGCCAAAATTCAGGACAGCAAGAAAACTCTTCCTATATTAAATTATGTTATGAATGTACAATTTTTTCCATCATAGGCAGAGAGACACTGCAGCTCACCCAAAAGCATGGTGTGGGGCCCAGAGGGCACACATTACTGAAGGCTGAATTTTTCTCTTTGCCTTGTTTTTTCTGCAGTCCAATTTCTTCATTTAATTGCCTTCCATCTGTTCTATCATGATCTCATGTTATAACAAGGTAGGATTTAAATAAGCTTATAAATACTACCACTGTGTATGACAAAATATCAGTCACTGACTTTATAAAGCATAAATGAGGAATTATGTATTATTGTTTCCATTTTACAGGTGGAGAACTGGAAGTAGAGTTAGTCGGAGTTGCTCAGGGTCATGGAACTGGTTGACTGACATTGAAAAATATGGACACTTTCTGGTTCTGGAGTCTGTGCTCTGAACACTATAAGTACATTTTAAAGGACTAACAAATGGGCATGTGGGCCACTTCCTTGATGATGTGCCTGACCCAGTTTGGCAGGCTTTGATGTGGAATGTGGTCCTGTCGCATACCTCAAAGTAGCTTAGGTGCCCGAAAAGTGCAGGTTTAGCTCAACTCCTATTTTCACCATTGGAAACTCTACTGCAGACATAACTGAATCTATGCACGTTCTCTCTGGAAACACATGGCCCTTATTGTAGCTCCCGGAGAGGGCAGGAGATGGGAGGCACAGCTTGTCGAATCAAATGTGCCAAGTCTCCAAAACCCTCAGGGAGGGCTGAGGGGATGTCATGTGTGGAGTTTGAGCAAAATTCTTTGTATTGTCACAGGATCTGTGAGGAAGAGGGACCACTTTCAGCAGGGCTCCCTTTCTGCAAAATCTGCCTGCTTTACATATATTTGGCAGAAGTCGAAAGCTGGTACACTAACATGTGCTTGATGTTTCCCAATTACTGGGGCAAGAAGGTAAGCATAGCTTTACCCCATCCTCCCTACTTATGAAGGGAACAGTGTTCTACTTTATTAAGAGAATTAAAGACCAGTGCCAGTCTGTGGACAATGTGACTTAGGTTGCACAAAATGAATTTAAAAAATAGACATACAAGAATTTTCCACCTGTCTCAGAAGGTAGAAAGAGCAATTTTGTAAGACTTAGGAAATCCAGGTTTTAATACAGCTTCTTCCCCTGACATGTGACACTTTTTACTTCATTACTCTGAGACTGGTTCTTACCCACAAAATGGGGGAGAAGGCCCAGGTCAAAGATGCTTAACTTTCTTTTTTTTTTTTTTAAGATTTTATTTATTTTTTCATGAGAGACACAGAAAGAGAGGCAGAGACAGAGGCAGAGGGAGAAGCAAGGTCCCTGCAGGAGCCTGATGTGGGACTCTATCCCAGGACCGCGGGATCACGCCCTGAGCTGAAGGCAGATGCTCAACCACTGAGCCACTCAGATGCCCCCACTTAACTTTCTTTAAAGTGTTTTTATTTGAAAAATTTCATCTTCCAAGGATAGATGCAACAATAGCACTGTGAGCTTCAGTGTCCTGTTCACCTAAATCTGCTGACCCTACCATGCTGGTTTCTCTCTTTTCTGTGATGATGATGATAATGATGATGTAATTAATAGTATTTGATGCAGTATTTCAGAGTAAATTGGAGACTGGAGTCTTTTTAGGTTTAATTACTTCTTTTTTAAAGATTTTATTTATTTATTCATGAGAGACACACAGAGAGAGAGGTGGAGACACAGGCAGAGGGAGAAGCAGGCTCCATGCAGGGAGACTGATGTGGGACTCGTTCCGGGGTCTCCAGGATAAGGCCCTGGGCTGAAGGCGGCGCTAAACCACTGAGCCCCCCTGGCTGCCCTGGTTTAATTACTTCTGTGGATCACCTCTTCCAAAACCACAATGCAATTATCAGTGAGAAAATTCACACTGATATGATGGTACTATATAATCCACAATCCATATTTTAATTCCATCAGCTGGCCTAATGTACATTGTAGCAATTTTTCCTAATCCAGGATCACACTTTGGTGGAATTCAAGAGGCCTCCTTCATTTCCTTTTATCTGAAACATTTTTCCTACCTTCTTTGTCTTTTGTGACATTGATCTTTTTGAATTGCAGAGTGGAGGTTTTGTGTCAACACAATGCTCCCTCCTATTCAGATTTGGGTTGTGCGTTTTGGGTAGGGATACCTAAGAAGTGAGTTGTGTCTTTGTGTATTAGCTCAAACGCTGTGAAGCCAACTTGTCTTGTCAGTGATACTCACTTTGATGACTCCGTTGAAGAGATGTCCTCTGGATTCCTCCATTGCAAGTGATCACTTTTCCCTTTGTATAAATAAGAAGGAATCTCTGTGAAGATTCTGTAAGGCTGAGCACATCCTCTATCTTCATCAAGCTTTCATCAAGGAGTTTTGCTTTCTTTGATGAGTCATGCCTGAAACACTCACCACCTTGATGGTTGCAAAATGTGATTTCCTATCCTTCCTTCTGCATTTACATATTGGCTTTCTGCCATAGGATGGGGTTCATTCTGCTCCATTTAGTTAAGCTGCTTGTTGTCTGTGTTTTGTCACTATGGACTTGTGGTTGAAACACTTTTTTTGACCCAGACATTGAGATAATGACACCAAAGCACTACTTCCCTAGGGAAAAAAAAAGCACATACTCACAGACACCTGCCAAAGTGCATAAATTGTTCGGATTTTGGTGGATCCTTGAAGTCCATTGATGGGCCAAATCCTAAGGTACTCATGGAAATTTGCATAATGGCGCTAAAATGCAGTGATACTTCTGCACCTGTTGAAATTATTTGCAAGGAAGCAGATGTTAGGGATATAAAAATGAGTAGGACAGATACATTCCTAACTCCTCAATTACCAGATACTTCTTAAAAAGCAGGTTATTTTGGTTTCTTTTATGACTATCACTGTACAAGAGCTTTCAATACACACTTGAAAGCCATACAGTTTCCCTTGAATGCTCAGAATGAGAGAAACCCTCCCCTTTGCTCCTCCTTTAGCCTTTGGGTCCCTGCTACTTGGAGGATGGTGTAGGCTCTCTTGATTCCATGAAGTACATAGTGTACTCCGGCGTGGCTTAAAGTCACAGTTCACAGGAGGGTGTGTACTGGAGAACAGTACACACCCTGCAGCAAACAGATCCCCCATGAGTGCCATCCATAAACAATCACATTTTTATTCTAATGGAAGGAAAATATTGTCAATGCCAGGAGCTGATTACTCTGTGTTTCAGGCTCTGAGACAGATAGACCAGAGTTCCAGACCCAGATGGGCCACATAGGCCTGAGGGTGTTATTAGACAGCCCTAAATCTTAGTTCGCTGACGTGCACAGGGAGGACAGTAATCACCTCTGGACCAAGTGTCAGAAGAGCAGCATTGGGGCTGTGCAAAGGAAGAGACGGAGACTGGCAGTGATTCAGAGCCTCACCAAAACTACCATGACCATAATAGTGCCCAGTACATTCATTCATTCATTCACTCACTCACTTCTTCCTTCCATCCTGAAACATTTGCACATGGATACTATGTGCAATTAAGATGGCAAGTACCAGCCCAGCTTCTCATACCAAGGAAAAAATATCAACTATTTCATTGATATAAGCCTGAATATATGTTTTTAAAGATTATATTTATTTGAGAGACAGAGAGGGCACAAGTGGGGGGAGGGGCAAAGAAAGAGAGAGAAGCAGCCACCCCTTTGAGTGGGGAGCCTAATGTGGGACTCGATTCCAGGACCCTGAGATCATGACCTGAGCCTAAGTCAAACACTTAGCCAACTGAGCCATCCAGGCACCCCAATCCTAAATATCTTAATGATTTCTTCAAGGAATGCTACTTGCAACTTTAACTAATGCCCATAAACATTTGGGGATATGATTTCTAGAAATGCTTTATCAGCCCACATTACTATCTATTGTTAAGGTCATTTATCTCCTTTGTCTGTAAGGAAGGCATTTTATTATCTTTGCTATTATAATATTCGTATTATTTTTTGATAAGGAGCAGATATTTCTGCGGTTCACACTTCCTTTCTTTGGCAGAAATTCTCTGCTTCCTTGACAAAGTAAAATAAGAAAAAAATGGAAAGACTCCAGAGAGGTGCAACCAGGTGAGGTTGGTTAGGAGATTGAACATCAATATGCCTTTAGAAGTGAATGACGTATTCAAAGATGTATCCTTATGTATCAAAAAAGACACCAGGTGTCTAATTTAGCCAGATGAAGCATGAAGACATTATTACCACATGTCCTATCACAGTTTAGAAATTGGGAAGAATAATTTAAAATTTATTCTACCCTCAGCAATAGTTGATATAAATTTTTTCCAAGTCCTTCAATCTTTGAAATGTTAAAAAACAAATGTTACTATGTCTGAGGAAACTCAGAACAAGACAGAGTTTATATTATATTTTCTGAGAATTGATGTGTTCAATAGTGGGTGGGAAGGAAGAAGACTTTGTTGGAAGAAGTGGTGGGTTGGGTCTGTGGTGTAAAAGTGGGTGAGGGTAGGGGTGAATGGTGGGAGTTAGGGGTGGACTGTGGGGCATGGGATGGGTGGGAGGAGAGCTGGTAACCAAAGCACTCTGGGTCTGGAGTTAGCATCCGGATTTGTTATTTTTTTTTTAAAGATTTTATTTATTTATTCATGAGAGACAGAGAGACAGAGACAGAGACAGAGACACAGGCAGAGGGAGAAGCAGGCTCCATGCAGGGAGCCCGATGTGGGACTCGATTCTGGGTCACCAGGACCATGCCCCGGGCTGAAGGCAGGTGCTAAACCGCTGAGCCACCCAGGGATCCCAAGCATCTGGATTTGTAATTTGTTATTACAGCCCTAAATGAGGATAAAAGGTCTTGTGTCTTTTATTACACAGGCTAGTTGTAAAAATCAAATGAAGTAATGTGGAATGTTTATATAAAGTGTAATGTGATGGACAAATATAGCATATTTTAGGAAGGGTTTCTAAACTCAGGAGGAATCCCATATGATCACCATATGGTGTTAACATTGTCTCCTTTATGGGAGTGCAAGGTAGAGAATTGGAACAGCATTGCCTGCAAATACTTACACGTGCATAAATTTCTAGTTCTGGAAAACTTGCCATATTGGAATGTTTTCTTGTAACAGTAGAATAAAACTAGCATTTACCCACTAGTTCACCAATCAGTAAGCATTGAATGAATTCCCAAGATGTGTTCAATCCAGGCCGGACCCCAAGGATTCAGAAAGGTACAGATAGTACTTGAACTGTGAACTCTCAGGGGCCGGGGAAAAAGACAGGCAGTAAGGGAACTGTTGAATATGGACACATATCTTCCTGACTCCAAGCCCCTGGCTTTCCATTACTGAGAGCATTCACTGTAGAAAACTTGTCATTAGAGAACCTTTCTCTGCCCTTCGAGTTGTGGATCTTCTCCCAGACTCTTGCTAGTTTGAAAACCCAGGAAATATCATTCCCAAGGACCTGGAAGCCATGCCTGTGAACTGTGGTCATCAAGGAAGACAGCATCCCTGACTCCCAGGCTCTGTAAGAGGATGGGAGCCTAACTTTGATAAACACCAGTTAGCAAATTCAGATGGCCTAAACTCATTAGCTTGCCTGCCCATAACCTTCTGCAGTGCTTTTCCACCGGCTCTCCCAGGGCTTCAAAACTCTGTCCTCCTTTGTGTCAGTACAATTGCCTTCAATCTCCTCTATTGGAAGACAGTTTCTCCCCTACTGCAGTAGCCTTGAATAAAATCTTTCTTGCCTTTTTAACTGAGCCAGTGCAATTCTTCTCTTATGAGACAAACACAGAGGAATGAGAACAGAGAGATGGACAGAGAATTAGGTCAAAGATGGATGAGCCATGACTTCCGAGATCACTGGAGCTGCTTAGATGCTGAACAGCATTCCAGCCCCATGTTCCAGGGTCCATGCTTCCTGAGCTTTGGGTACACCAGTGGTTCAGCTGTATCTGCCTTGTTGAGAGACAGCATCACATGAATAAAATACCCAGTACATCATTCAGCTATTCACAATACCCAACTACTCTGAGATAAACAACTACAACTTACCAGTGCATGATTCAGAGAGCTAGAGAACAATATTTTTCCAGTGAAGGAAATTAGCATTGGTTTTGAGGGAAAGTGCCTTCATTTTAAAACATGAATGGGTTGGAACTTTTGTGCTCTGGAACCTGGCTGAGGTGCCACAGAAGAGCAGAGACAATCACAGTAAGAACTGGGAAGTTGAACAGAGCATGTGCCACAAGGGCAGATATTTGTGTTGGTCTCATCAATCATTTCTGCATTCCCTATGGTGTCCCTTGGTGAAGTAGCTAACATTCCATTCCCATCTTTCTTCTCCCATGGACTCTGGTCCTCAGCCTCAGTTAACATCATTGACTTGCTGATGGCAGCAGACAGACCTAATCTTACCAATAATTGAAGTAGATTCCAAGTCTTCAGTGGCTCACCATGGAGTTTTACCAGACTGGACACAAGAGGGACACCAACTGGCATTGATGCTTCTGGGTGACACTAGTGGGTGACTGTGTGGCCATAATTGAGTTGTTTTGACAGGTTTCCTTTGGCAATTCACTGTCCTTAGGACATCAACAGCCATTGACCTTTGTTGACTGCAGTCACTCATCAATATGCACCAATGATTTTAAAGCTGTGTGATATTCATTAGTGTATTGGTATTTGACAGTTCAACCCACATATTCACTGGCTTGTCATACAAGAGCACTGGTTTGGGGTTGCATGCAGCTTTCTCTCTCTTGGTGCTGGTTGCAAGTTTGTTCTTCCAGATGGGAAACAGAAGGAGCCACATCTCACAACAACTTCTGCACAAAGTTTATTTTCTTAGCTGGAGGTTCTCATACTGTGCATCTTCTGAATTTTTATTTTCTTTCTTTTTCTGGCTGCCTCCAAACAATTGTCGATGTTCACAAGCTATATTGAAGTTTCTCTCCATTCCCTACCTGAAAGTGCACAGGTACTTTTGAGGAATGAAAGATTTTTCACCTCTGTAAGAACATCCTTCAGCCCTCAGCAGAATGAGAATGCACTGAATCCCCAGTAGCTTCCCTGGACCCCAAATCTGCAAAGGCAACCAAGGAGCTTATGCTGAAAAAGATATCCATTTAAATATGGCATCAGTGCATCCCCTAAATTCTTTCTTTCAACAGAATGTTGTTCCTTTTGAATATCAGTTTTCCTATGAGAGGAAGAGCTTGGTGCATATGAGCCAGGCTTAGAGAGGCTGTGGGTTCAATACCAGGCCATCAATGAGTTGTTGAATGATCAAAGATGAGCAATCTAGGCTGTAGGTATGTATGTTATGTAAGTAGACTTTGTTTTTGTTTCTTCTTTTTAGAATTGGGTTATATTTTTTATTTTTTTTTTAAGATTTTGTTTATTTACTTGAGAGGGAGAGCATGAGCAGGGGGAGAGGGAGAAGCAGGCTCCCCACTGAACAGGGAGCCTGATGTGGGGCTGCATCCCAGGACCCTGAGATCACCACCTGAGCTGAAGACACATGCTCAACTGACTGAGCCACCCAGGCAGCCCTGTAGACTTTGTTAACAGAGTATCTAACTAGATGTGTCAACACTCAAACAACATAGGTGGAAAACAGCTAATTTTTTAAAAATGTCCATCCCTTTGCAAAATTCAGCCTTGATTTGTTCCATTGAATGGATTTGAACACCCTGAAGGAGAATCCACTTTGCTGAACTGGATATCATTTCTACAAAATTTTTTCTTCAATATGAAATCCTGAAGTAAAAAGTAGTCATAAATCAGTTGGTCATTGGCTTCATGTAGAAATATTAAATAAAAATATTAAATTTGACATCGTGTAATAGTTAAGTCAGTGAGTAGAAAATAAACTTCAGGAATCAAGTAGTCAGACCCCTTGCCTACAAACAGGTGCTCATTTTAACTTTCTGGGACTGAAAGATTTGTTTTGCCTTCCACCCTTCAAGCCTGATATGATGATCTTCAGGAAACCTCAGTAGCTCATTCTGATATATTGGTCAGCCTGATTGACAGAAAGTTCTTCCTTACATCTAATTCTATTTCTTCTATCTTCACTTAAACATGATGTGGACTTACTTTAGATGGTATATAAATAAGATATTTGCCTTAGGCATGCCATGATGCATGCCATCATGGACTGAATGGCTTAAATAACAGAGATTTATTTTCTCCCAGTTCTGGAGCTTGGATGCCAGTATGATCTGTTTCTGGTGAGGACTTTCTTCCTGGTTTGCAGGCAACCACCTTCTCACTGTGCTCCCATGGCCTCTCCTTGATGCAAGAAGGGGATGGATCTCTCCCCCATATCTTCCCATGAGGGCATTAATCCCTTTAGACCATGGGCCTGCCCACATGGCCCCAACCAACCTCCCAAAGGCTCCATACTCAAGTCCATCAAACTGGGAGTTAGGGCTGAGAATTTTGAGGGACACAAGCCCTTAGTCCTTAATAGCAACCTGTTGAATACTTTCTACCTTTTGGATTTTATTAGTCTGAAATTCTAAATATTTCAAAAGATTTACTCTATATTTAGAAAATCATTAATGCCTACCTCCCAGCACTATATAGCTCCTCCTCACCCTTTAAACATATGATTCCACACAACTACTTATAATACACATATTTCTAAACGTGTGTGTGTGTGTGTGCATGTGTGTAGTATCTAACCAGCATCTGAGAAAAACTGCATAACTGCATAGCTGGATTCATAGTTCATTGCCTACATCAAAATAAAACCCAGACGAATGAATGAAATGTAAACGAGAATGGAGTTTTCAGAAAATCAAACTTAATAACACTGACAGAGAATATAGAAATGTCGCTAAAAGCCTTACAGGAGTCTTTCTATGCAAAAATTCTAAAATTCAAGTTACATTGATAAATGTTAAATTTGACAAGACATAAAATTAAAGTTTGCTAGATGGAAAAATAAATGACAACAGTAAAGTAAAAATCAAAGCAAAACAAAATGATGAACTAGAAAAATGTGTATAATACCTATCATAGACAAAGGACTAATGCCTTTAAGACAGATCAACAAAAACAAAGAAAAACTCAACCCAATAGATAGTCAGTAATGAAGTGAAGAAATATTTTAAAATATATTAAAAGAAACTCAACCTTACTTATTAAAAAATACAATCATATAGCAATCCAAATAGATAAAAAGTCATAGGTAAAATGGAAAAAGGTAAAAAAATACAATAAGAACTAAATGAGGCACCATTTTCAATCGTTAGACTTATAAAAAATGTCTTAAAAGTCTCATAAGCATTGACACAAGTGGGGAGAAATCATTCTGACGTGTTGTGGTGGAAGCATTCTTTAATATCACTTCTTTGAGGAGTAATATGGCAAAATATTATCAAAATTTAAGAAGCACATACTCTGACTCAGCGACTCTCTCACAGGAGATTCTCCCTTGGACGACTCTTGTGGCAAAAAGCATGCACTCACGGATACGCAGTGGAGCTTTGGTTGGAGTGCAAAAGCCTAGAGTCAATACCACTTGGTTCCTCAAATCATGATTATTCAGTAAAATTCCAGGGGACCGTCTAAAGAACAAAGAACCTTTTAAAAATTACCTTTCACTGTGTGTTGATGCATTTTTTTCTTTAATTACTCATGATATGAATGCATTACCTCAAAAATAACCACAGCAACAATGGCCCTGGTAATATTTTGCAGAAAGTATGCATCTAAGGAGGTGACTAGTAAGAAATATCTTACTCATCGTTTCTAATTAAGCACTTGTCAGAGCTACAAAGGTTATTGCCCCCAATTAGCCCTCGTGTATTTCCCACTGTGCACCTGATGATACATGCCTTGTTGAATGGGTCGTCACCACTCACTCATGATCTCCAGGGTCTATTTTGTATACTTTACCCATGCTTTCCATAAACACCTACATTTGCTGAATACTCACTATATGCCAGGCCTTTGCTAGGCACAGAACACTGACATTAAAATCTTAAGATGGAAGACTTCATAAAAGTACAGTTGGCAGCACTTCCTCGATTTGAGCACAAAGTTCTCCCATAATTAAGCCATAAATAAGATGGCCTTGAAAAAATACTTTTGTACATCTCCATTTCCAAAGTTTGAAATAATTTTCATAATTAAAATAGCAATCTGAGTAATGGGATAATCATAGGCAACAACTATTTTAATAATTGAAATAATCTTTTTATAATGTAATAATTTTTAATATTTAATATTAATAATAATTCTAAAGAGCTGGAAGTCATGAAATACAAACCAGGGTACTGAATTTTGCTTTGGAATTGTATTTGCTCTTTTTCTAAAGTTTATATGGGCTTTTTTGTTTTACTTCTTTTTCTTTTTTTTTCTTTTTTTCTGGAAAGTGCAGCTGAGCACAACTAGGTCAAGACAGTTAAAAAGAAAATCATTTTTAGCCACTTATCTTAGCCAGAAAATCTGTTGAAAGTGAATTCACTGCTGTCAAAAAAAGCTGTGTAATACCGGTTTTTAAAAGTACATGGTATTTTGGATTCAATTTTCTGGAACAAAATCCAGGTGGGGGAGAAGTCCTCATTGCCTTCTTTTTTACATTATTCTGTTTTGACTCATGTGCTTTCAAATACTTATTAATTATTAATGTAGAACTGTCTATGTGGATTCCTTTAATGTGAATCCTGATCAGAGTTATTCATCAAAAAGTAATTCATTAAAAATAATTTAATAAAAAATAATTTAATCAATGCCTATTGTAAACTGCATCATCATACTGTTGTTTTCTCAAAAAGAGTTACATTTTAAAAGAAGTAGATTTGAAAAAAGAGCAACACAATCCTCAACCTGCAAGATTCCAGATCACATAATTCTTTGCTGCTGTGCTCTTGGAGATGTGAACATCCAGATACATTTTTCAATAAAAAATGTAATTAGGAAACATCACAAAATCATTATGTATTTGAGCTGACTGGAAGCAATTCTTTGTTCATTTTCTCTCTTGCACTCTGAGATATTAACCTTCAGAATATTCCCCAGCAGACCAAAGTCATTACTTTCATAGAAAAGGCCAATTCAGCTAAGCTATGCGGCACTGCTCTATATTTATCCCCAGTAGATGCAGGCTTTGGGTGGAGCTGAGAGGTTAGGGGTGATTTAAACGCTCTCAGGTCTGGGTTAAGTGTACCTCCCAACACCATGTAGTTACCAGCAAGCAGCACCATGGCTCACACGGCCCTCCCCATGCTGAACAAGAAAGGCAAGAATGGGCATGCCAGCAGAGAAGAGCCTGGGAGGACAGAAAGGAAATGCTAGCCTCCCTGAAAAGAAATGCAAGTGGGCAGAGAGCCCATCGAGGTAGAGGCATGGACAGAAATCAAGATAAAGGAAGAGGAACCTCCACACAGTTTTCCAGAGTGGCTGCACCAGTTCACATTCCCACCAACAGTGTAAGAGGGTTCCCTTTTCTCCGCATCCTCTCCAACATTTGTGGTTTCCTGCCTTGTTAATTTTCCCCATTCTCACTGGTGTGAGGTGGTATCTCATTGTAGTTTTGATTTGTATTTCCCTGATGGCAAGTGATGCAGAGCATTTTCTCATGTGCGTGTTGGCCATGTCTATGTCTTCCTCTGTGAGATTTCTGTTCATGTCTTTTGCCCATTTCATGATTGGATTGTTTGTTTCTTTGGTGTTGAGTTTAATAAGTTCTTTATAGATCTTGGAAACTAGCCCTTTATCTGATATGTCATTTGCAAATATCTTCTCCCATTCTGTAGGTTGTCTTTTAGTTTTGTTGACTGTATCCTTTGCTGTGCAAAAGCTTCTTATCTTGATGAAGTCCCAATAGTTCATTTTTGCTTTTGTTTCTTTTGCCTTCGTGGATGTATCTTGCAAGAAGTTACTATGGCCGAGTTCAAAAAGGGTGTTGCCTGTGTTCTTCTCTAGGGCACTGTTGGGGATTTACCCCAAAGATACAAATGCAATGAAACGCCGGGACACCTGCACCCCGATGTTTCTAGCAGCAATGGCCACGATAGCCAAACTGTGGAAGGAGCCTCGGTGTCCAACGAAAGATGAATGGATAAAGAAGATGTGGTTTATGTATACAATGGAATATTACTCAGCTATTAGAAATGACAAATACCCACCATTTGCTTCAACGTGGATGGAACTGGAGGGTATTATGCTGAGTGAAGTAAGTCAGTCGGAGAAGGACAAACATTATATGTTCTCATTCATTTGGGGAATATAAATAATAGTGAAAGGGAAAATAAGGGAAGGGAGAAGAAATGTGTGGGAAATATCAGAAAGGGAGACAGAACGTAAAGACTGCTAACTCTGGGAAACGAACTAGGGGTGGTAGAAGGGGAGGAGGGCGGGGAGTGGGAATGAATGGGTGACGGGCACTGGGTGTTATTCTGTATGTTAGTAAATTGAACACCAATAAAAAAATAAATTAAAAAAAAATAAAATAAAATACAAAAAAAAAAAAAAAAGATAAAGGAAGAGGGAGGCATTTGGACTCTTAGAAAGACCAGTGTTGGGGATCCCTGGGTGGCTCAGCAGTTTGTGGCCTGCCTTTGGCCTAGGGCGTGATCCTGGAGTCACGGGATTGAGTCCCTTATTGGGCTCCCTGCATGGAGCCTGCTTCTCTCTCTGCCTGTGTCTCTGCCTCTCTCTCTCTCTCTCTCTCTCTGTGTCTCTCATGAATAAATAAATAAATAAATAAATAAATAAATAAATAAATGGAAGACCAGTGTTATCAACATCAGATTTTTTTTTAAGATTTATTTATTTATGATAGACATAGAAAGAGAGAGAGAGAGGCAGAGACACAGGAGGAGGGAGAAGCAGGCTCCATGCCAGGAGCCCGACGTAGGACTCGATCCCAGGACTCCAGGATAGCGCCCTGGGCCAAAGGCAGGCAGTAAACCACTGAGCCATCTAGGGATCCCTCAACATCAGATTTTTAAAACACACTTGAAGGCCGTAAAGGACTCTAAACAATAGTAAACAGCTCAATGACAATTAAAAACAAATTGTTCTAAAGGTATAAAATTACCTCAGTCATACCTAACCTATGCTGAGTCTTGTTGAAAATTTTCATCGTTGCTGTCATCATTAATAGATCCAGTGACACTCTTGATGATGTTTGTTATGTATCTAGGATTCCTCCATTGTTCTGGGAAGTGCATGACCCATGTCTGCTGACCCGTGTCTGCTGCATCTTCTGACCAACCATGCTCATGTTCAAGGGTGCCTGAGTAATGTCTACAGCCCAAATATCAGATCTCCTACCTTTAAGATGCATTTTCCTCTAGTTGGTGTGTTTGGGTAGACTTCCAAGGCTGTACCTGGATGATGATTCTGCACTGGGTACATACTTCCATCCAATGCTTCCCAGCACCATGCTATTCAGAGCCTGTCCACACACAGACCAGCAGGTGCCCTAGTCAACAGCCCCCTGGAAAGAATCTAGAGAAGTAAAGGTTGGGAAGGGCACACCTGACTTTATCTCATTGCCATTATTGCACTACTGTAAGTCTACAAAGAACCCTTTCGGTTTAATGAAGAATAGGGATTACAGAAAGGAAATTAGGATGTGGGAAGAGAAATTTATAAACCGTAGACTCCAAATGAGTGTTCCCTTAATTCAATGAAAAAGCCCAAATCGAACTTAAACTATGTGTCAGAGACTCTTGTGTTTTGCTTGCTGCTGATGTATCTGCCTTCAGCAGAGGACATTTCCCATTAGACCTTTGTAGAGATATATACCTTCACCCAATAGGTGGTCCATGGACAAAGGAATCCCTAGCAGAAACTTTCCCCATGTCATGGGTTGGATTGTGTACCCAGAAAAGATATGTCCAAGTCCTAGAGCAGAGGCAGGAATTGGAATGGTGCTGCCATATGCCACAGATTGCTAAGAGTCACCAGAAGGTGGAAGAGGAGAGGAAGGATCCTCCCCTAGAAACTTCAGAGGGAGCATGGTCCAGTTGGCACCTTGATTTCAGACTTCTGGCCCCCAAAACTATAATAGAATAAATTTCTTTTGTCTAAGCCATCAGTTTTGTGGTGATTTCTTTTGGCAGCACCAGGAAACTAAAATACCCCCAATCTGTGTTATTTAGTCTGGGCCAAACTAACATTAAGGGGAAGGCAGAAGTTGGGGGTAAAGGTGGAAGGGTCTGAAGCTTCAGAGGACCAGCAGAGGAAGGACCAAAGAATGACAAATCTAGGCTTGTACCAGGTGCCCCAAAGTCGAGCATGGATCTCAATCTGTGTAGACATAAGACTGGATCAAATTTGACTGAGTCATGATTCAGTGAAACACTTTCCATAGGTCTCTATGAAGACCAACATAAATTCTGAAAGATGGTGTTATCTAATTCCATATTAGGAAATAAAAACTTTCCCCTTAATGCAGCACGATCTTCACATACTCCTGCCCAGAATGGAAATTTCTCTTTACAATGTTAAGCAAAGTAAGGTCTTCCTCTAGCCTCCCCTGACCCACAGCATCCTCTGGCCTTGGGTTTTCCCTGGTGCTTCCCTGCACCACAAAGATGATAGTCAATAATAATGGTATAAATAAAAATAATTGCAGGCACTAATGTAGCACTTACTGTGTTCCCAGAAGTGTTCTAAGCAGCTTAGATCCTTATATTACATTTTTTTAAAAATCTGAGGCAGGCAATTATATCCCATTTCATAAAGGAACTGAAGAGAGAAAGCGACTTGCTCAAAGACACACTTGGCTAGCAAATGGAAGGGACTTGGGCTCATTACAGGATCTACCTGTACGTGGGACTGTCATAGGTTGAACTGTGTCCCTCAAAAAGATATACTTGAGCTCTAATCTCACTACCTGTGAATGTGGCTCTATTTGGAAATAGAGTCTTTGTAGGTATATCCAGTTGAGGTCATTAGAGTAGGACCTCATCCAATACGATTGGTGTCCTCATAAGAGGAGGTGACTAGGACACAGACACCTGCCCACGGAGGAGAAGTCCACATGAAGACACAGACACAGAGGGAAGATGGCCACATGCAGAGAGAGCATGCAGCGAGTCTGCCACAAACCAGGGAACCTTGGCAGGGCCAGAAGCTGGAAGAGTCAGGAAAAGCACGCTCCTCAGGGGCTTTGCAGGAAGCACAGCCCTGCTCACACCTTGGTTTTGGACTTCTGGTCTTCAGAACTGAGAGAAAATAAATTCCTCTTGTTTTAAGCTGCCTAGATTGTGATACTTCATTACTGAAGCCCTAGGAAATTAATACAGAAATCTAGTGAATTTTCAGAAATTTCTCATTTTCTTCTATTTGTGTTCATATGTTTTTAATAGAAAAAAACAGACAACTAAGTGATGAGGCAAATGCACTCTCCTCACCCACCAGGTCCCAGAAATAAAGGAATTTCCAAAACCCCGAAGCTTCCTGTATCTGTAATTCTTCTGAATTTTATGTAAGCAATTTTATTTTGATATATGTATATATTCTCTTAACCCTTCAGAAGGGATTATTATTATTATTATTACTATGGTCGGGTTTTGCCTGTCGTTTATCCTTGTAGAAGGATCCATACAGCATAGATGCCTCATGTGTTCATCAGTACAAAGATGAACAAAGGCTCACCTGGCTTGCTTGGGTCACCACCATGCCAATGAGATCATCCAGATGCTCCAGAAACAGTTCAGTAGACGGATTTCTCCAGGTTTGCCCTTCCTCAGGAGTGCCTTGCGTATTACTGGCTTTCCTCATTTCCACAGAAACTTTAGAATCAGCTTGTTTTTTTTTTTTTTTTTTTTTTAAAGATTTTATTTATGTATTCATGAGATGCAGAGAGAGAGAGGCAGAGGGAGACACAGGCAGAGGGAGAAGCAGTCTCCATGCAGGGAGCCTGACATGGGACTCGATCCAGGGTCTTCAGGATCATGCTCTGGGCTGAAGGTGGCACTAAACTGCTGAGCCACCCAGGCTGCCCTAGAATCAGGGCAATTAAGTTCCATTTGAAAGTAGGATTTTAATTATATTTCACTGAATCCATAGATGATACTGGGGAGAAGTGATATTTGTTCAATATCAAATATTCTGCTATATAAACATGTTAGAACTCCCTTTCCTTACTTCCTAATTTCTTATTAAACACATTCCACAGATTTCCAGATTGAATTACTGGGCATATTTTATCAGAATTATTCTGAAGCACTTGCTACTTGTATGCTATTTTATTTTATTTTTTATTTTTTTTAATTTCAAATGCAATAGTTTAATAAAGCTTCTACACCTATTAAAAGTTAATCTCCACCCACCCTCCATGTTTCTTTTATGAAACATTCAGGTCACAATGCTCAATAACTATTATACCTTTTTAAAATGATGTCTAGATTCTTGCATCATTATTATTTTTTAATAATAAATTTATTTTTTATTGGTGTTCAATTTGCCAACATGCAGAATAATAACACCCAGTGCTCATCCCGTCAAGTGCCCCCCTCAGTGCTCGTCACCATTCACCCCCAACCCCCGCCCTCCTCCCCTTCCACCACCCCTAGTTCGTTTCCCAGAGTTATTTTACATATATATCTTTAATTTCATGGTCTGTTTGTTTCTCATAGATGAAAAGACTTCTGTTTATAGACATAATTGCATGTTACACTTATAAATTCTAATAATTATAAATTCTAATAATTTATCACAGATTTTGTTATATTTTCAAGATATAAACATTTATATCACCTGCCAATGTTTGTTTTTATTTCTTCCTGTCCAAATATTCTACATCTTTTTCTCTTTTCTCACTGCAAAGGCCAGGAGCCTTAATACAAAACTGACTAGAAGTTGTAAGAGTGAGCAATCTGGCTTGATCCCTGTCTCAGAAAGGAGCCATTAAGTGATATTTGCCATTTAAGAAACCTACTGTTTACTGCAGTGGTTTTTAAAAATACCTTTCTAAGATTAAGAGAATTCCTTTTTGCTACTGGTATGCGGTGGTTTTCTAAAAATGATAAACAAATGCTGACTATTATACAACTCATTTCTGCATCTATTGAGGTGATCATACTATTTTCCTTCTTGATTCTTTCTATTCATGCAGTAAATTATAATATTGATTTTGAATGATAAACAGCTCTGCATATCTGAAATCTAGAGCCAGCTGACCGTGATGTCACATATTCTTATATATTTAGGATTTTTTTTTATTTTTTTTTTTTATTTTTTTTTTTAGGATTTTTTTTTATATTTAGGATTTTTAAGATCATGTTTTTATTTTGTTTTTATTTTTTTTTAATTTTTTTTTATTTATTTATGATAGTCACAGAGAGAGAGAGAGAAAGAGAGAGAGAGAGAAAGAGGCAGAGACACAGGCAGAAGGAGAAGCAGGCTCCATGCACTGGGAGCCCGACATGGGATTCGATCCCCCGTCTCCAGGATCGCACCCTGGGCCAAAGGCAGGCGCCAAACCGCTGCGCCACCCAGGGATCCCCAAGATCATGTTTTTAAAATGGGATTGCTTTTTTTTTTTTAATGTGGTGCCTGAACTCACAACTCTGAGATCAAAGCCCTCAAGATCAAGACCTGTGTCAGAAGCTTAGCTGACTGAGTCATCAAGGCATCCCTAAAATGTGATTGCTTTCAATTGTGTGTGTACATATAGAACAAAAAACTTCAAAAATTATGTAAATGCAATAGATAAATACTTCCTTTTTCAAGTTTTGGGAAAAGATTGTGTAAAACTGGTATTATTTCTTTGTAAATATTGCATAGATTTTACTGGCAATGCTATTTGGGCTTGGATTGTCTTTTGTCAGCTTTGGTAATCTGACCTCTTATGAATGTGTCTGTTATGTCCAAATTTTAAACTTACTCAAGCTGCTCATAATATCCTCCTGTGATCTTTTTAATATGTGTGGATCTGTTTCATTTCTGTTACTGGTCTGTGAGTAGTGTATGCCTCCTCTCCTTTCTTGTTTGTTTGTTTACCTTTCTTTTTCCTCTTGTTTTACCATGGATTTATCAATTTTGTTAGTCTTTTTAAAGAAACAACTTGTGTTTTAATTGACCATGGATAATATATATTTTTCCTAACTCATTAATTTCTGCTTTTATTTCTACTAGTTCTTTACTTCTAATATCTTTTGGTTAATTTTGCAGCTTTTGGGATGTCTAGGTGGCTCAGCAGTTGAGCATCTACCTTTGGCTCAGGGTGTGATCCTGGAGTCCAGGGATTGAGTCTCACATTGCACGCCCTGCATGGAGCTTGCTTCTCCCTCTGCCTGTGTCTCTGCCTCTCTCTCTCTCTCTGTATCTCTCATCAATAAATAAATAAAATGCTTTTTAAAAATTTTTTGCAGCTTTTCCTGCAATGCTGTAAGATGGGTGTTTAGACCATTGATGTTCACTCTTCTTATTTAAGTACAACGAGAAGTCACTCGAGCAAATCAGGTGAGTAATATGACCTCAGTGACATTTTTTAAAATATTGTTCTGGCTAAGTTCAAAAGATATGGTCATAATTAACATTCTATTTTGTAGGCATCCTATGCTTATTTCCAAAAAAGTAAGTAATCACTCAGAAATGCATATATTGGGAAGTTGCCATTGCAATTCTGGAGTTGTTTCAATGATAAATATGAAAGGAAAATAATTGAAAGAGAAGAGATTTTATAGAGAGTCAGACCTGCAAAGAAAGTAGAAAAGGGAACGTAGTACATTGTGAGTTCACAGTGTGTTGGACCAGATGGAAAGATGATTCTTCAACAAATCAAACAACCAAGTCATGGGTATTAAAGACAAAGGGAAGCTCTGAAATGAAACCAGCATCATTCAAGTCCACTTCCATAAGAACGCCTAATGAAAGTCAAGTCATCGGTATCACAGGTCTTTATCTCTTAAATGATCAGTGCTTGGATGGTTCCTTCATTCTCTAGCACCCACCATAAAACAAAGAAAAGCATACCGTGATGTCTTTTACCTTTACAGATGAAACTGTTTGTATTGACTTGCTTTCATCTGAAAACAAGCCAAACTTGCCTATCAAGGTAGGTTTGACTTTGTTTACAGAGAAGATCAAGTTCATATATTTTTTTAAAGATTTTATTTATTTATTCATGAAAGACAGAGAGAGAGAGAGAGAGAGAGAGGCAATCTAAAGGACACTAGAAGAACCCAAACAGAGCCCAGCCCAGACTGTCAACCTGCGGAAGAAAAAAGCTGCTTTCAATGTCATGTCTCATGCCTCAGTTGGGGTGATTGGATCTCCTTTCCACATGGTCTTCATCCTCTAGTGCATTAACTTAGGGATCCAAGTGTGCAAATGGAAATGTGCAAATGTTCTTGAGGCCCAGCTCAGAACTAAAAATATGGCTTTTCAACCACCCTTTATTGGCCAAAGCAAGTCCCAGTTCAGCTCAGATTCAGGGGTGAAATAAGTAATGGATTCCACCTCTTGATGAGAAGGGCTTATCTGGAGATTTGACCACAGGGAGATTCTCCTGCATGGCTTCTGAATCCCAATTGCTCCATCCTTTGTAGCCATGAAAATAGCATCTGTGTGGCCTCTCTACAGAAAAACTTACGTCAATGCTAAATGAAAAGAGCAGGTTGCAAATTTGAATATACAACATGAAGACAAAATAAGTTTGCCATAAAAGCAGGGAATAATACAACTTGAAGTTAATAATAACCGTATTTTGGTGGCAGAACTGTGGACAACTTTGCTGTTCCACTTTACATTTCTGTGTTTTGAAAATCCCAACATAATGTGAACATTTGTGCATATATATGTGTACACATACACACACGTGAGCAGAAACAGAGAGAGACAGAACATTTTGGCTTACACTTTCTCTAGATGGCTACGTATCATGTGGTAGAGTTGGAGGTAGAGTGAGACAGTTTTAAAACCCATTACGGCTGCCTCGTTATTTACAAGTCATTGGCTCCTCCTGATTGGGAAGGGGAAACCAGTCTACATAACTGCTTTCCTATAATATGTCACAAAACCTTTTTAAAGGTTATAAGCATCATTAAAAGAGCACATATAATTAAAACATAAAGAAGAAAACAGAGAACAGAAGGGATTTAATGCAGATGGAATTGATGCTTTTCCAATGGACTTAATGCTCTACGTGTAAGTGTGCTTGAATCCTTCCTCTGCGTATGCAGAGCAACAGAGGAGGACCCACAATACCCAAGAACACCGTACTATGCTGCTATATGAGCAGAGAGCATGATTTAATGTCTGGGGAGGTTAAAAACCACAAGGAATACCATGGCGGGCACTTATTCAAGTTATAACAGCTGAAATCACAGGTAGAGCCCTGTGGTCAAAAAATTGATTGTGAGGAGGACTCCAATCACTCTTGAAGTTTACAATGAAACATTTCTTTTTTTTTTTTTTTTTTTTTTTATGATAGTCACACAGAGAGAGAGAGAGAGAGAGGCAGAGACACAGGCAGAGGGAGAAGCAGGCTCCATGCACCAGGAGCCGATGTGGGACTCAATCCCGGGTCTCCAGGATCGTGCCCTGGGCCAAAGGCAGGTGCTAAACCGCTGCGCCACCCAGGGATCCCCACAATGAAACATTTCAAATAAAATGTATTATAGAGAGAAAAAAAGCCAGAGGCCCAGCAAGAATTAATTATTAATTATTTATTATTAATTAATTATTACTTGATCGATTAATTGACAAGCATGGCAGGCAAACAAGTGTGAAATCTTAGGCTGCATGAAGTGTAGCAAAGTAGCAAACAAAGCTGAGTTCCACATGCACTTGACACAGTTGGCACCCACTTCCTAATAGAGTGAAGATTTCTTATTATTATCATTTCCTTTTTAATTCTGAGATAGATTTTTTCTTTTAGAATTTTATTTTTAATTTTAATGAAATATCCATAGCCACCAGTATTTACATAACTAATGTTATAAGATTACACCCATACTTCAGTCCATGACTAGGACTCCATAGTACCTGCTCCATATGTGATTCTAAGTTTTTCAAAGAAGAATGTGTGTATGTTTGAGGCGTCAGGAGAACAAGGTAGAAACCAGCATGGTTCAGTCAGTGAAGAAGGGGACAGATCTTGAGGGCTTCTTCATTCTTTTTATTCAAGATTTTATTTGAGACAGAGAGAGAAAGAGAGCACAAGCAGAGGGAGGAGCAGAGAGAGAGGAAGTAGGCTCCCTGATGAGCAGGGAGCTTGATGTAGGACTTGATCCCAGGATCCTAGGATCATGACCTGAGCCAAAAGCAGATACCCAACCAACTCAGCCACCCAGGTGCCCTGAGGGATTCTTTAGTCCAAGGAAGAGACTTTAGATTTTAGTTCCAACATGATGGAAACTCATTGGAAGGTTGATTTTCCATGGAGTGATGTTATCTGATTTAAGACATTATTCTGGATTTTGCAATAGAAGTAGAGAAATAAGTCCAAGTTACAGAAATGAAAGTGATGAAACATGGTCCTATTTGAAATATATCATGAAGATGTCACCAACAGATTTGGCTAATGGACTAAACTTGGGTTGCAAAAATAATGAACCAATGTGTTTGGCCCAAGAGCTGGTTGGAGCTAATGTTCACTGAGATGAGTGGTAACAGCTTTTTGCGAGGAAATCAGAAGATTTTTATAAAGACATGTTAAATTTAAAATGCCAATTAGACATCCAAGCTGAGATCACAAGTTGCCCATAGGATTCACAGGTCCCAAATTCAGAGAAGATGGAAACTTGAAATAAAAATTGGGGAAAGACAGAATGTGTGTGTACCTACTACAGAATGACATGGCCCACCTAGGGAAGAAATGCCTCTTACAGAGCAACTCGCTTTCTTTCTCCTAGAGATGAGGTGGCTCTGTTCCTGAGCTTCCAGGACACCTCTCACTCAGCCTTGGCCTGAATGGAGTCATGAGCCCATGCCAGTCTCAGGACCCAGTGAATGTCACCAATCCATCCTAGGTCTGGGGCCCTGCCTGGTGAACATGGGCTGCCTGGTGGAGGGAAGGCGACCAAATGAAATATGGTGTATGCCAGGGGAAGTAAAATAAATCCTACCCCTGCCCCACCTGATCCATCCAAGGCAGAACTGCAGGATCATTCATTTCTATCAGTGTATTCCCTTTCCTGTCCTGTTTCCCTCCTTCCTTCTCAGAAGTGTGTATTCATGAGTACATCTCCTGATTGAGTGTGCAGACAGCATCCAGGGCTGGAGATTTCCCTACTCCCACTGCCTCATCCTCCCGCCTTCATCTGAGGGGTTCCCCCGACCCTCCAGACTAACACAGTCCCCTAAGTTATATGCCAGTAGCATGCCAAACCTCCGTGAGAATGCTTACACTCAACCGATTCACAGATTCCATCTTGCCTGCTGGACACTGGTTTCCACACTGAGGTTGAGGACTCATTAGTAGGTCAGAATTCCACTTAGTAAGTCATAACCAGCATTTGACAGATGGCATAGACTAGATTAGAATGGACAAAAGAGAAAAACGTCAGAGCATCATATAAGAAAATAGGGAACGATGATTCTTCGAGTGTTTGCAAGTGTGTGCGCATGTGTGTTTATTTGTATTACAATGTACAGAACATGTATTTCTTCTTGTGGTTCAGAGTCAAAGCATTGATCACCCCTTTGCTAGACTGTAAACTCTATAAGGGCATAGACTCTGTTTGCTTGGTGGATGCTGTGTCTGCAGCACCCAGAGCAGTTGCCAGCACCTGGTAAAATACAGCAGTAATAATATCTAAGAGATATAGAGAGCCTACTATGTGCCGAGCATTATTCTGTATGTTTTCTACATATCTCATTCCAAATTCACAATTACTTTAGGAGATGCTATTGTATAAATTTCACAAGTAAGGAAACTGATGCTTCAGTAAATACTTTGTGGCAGGTAGGCCAATATTTTTATTTTCCTTCTATCAATTATAATAACAAAAATTACAATTTGAGTGACAGCCAGTTACCAATTATGAGCCTGCTGCCAGCCAACTGGCATAGGTTGTATCCAGTCCACTCCAAATTCGGAAGGCAGCCATTATAAATACCATTTTCCAGATGTGAAAATGAGGCCTCAGGAAGACATATAACTTGCCCAGAGAGTAAGGAGCTAGGGAGCATTTTCCATACAGTGCACAGTTAATATATATTTGCTAACAATGAGCTGTGGCATCCCATCTACAGGATTGGAATTTCAATATCCCAGGAGACACTGATGGTGACTGAGTAAAAAAGTTTGTACATCGATGGATTTATCAAAAGCCTCTCTTCAGACAAAGTAGATTAGATGGAACCAAACTAATGGCTCTGATGCCTTCATCTGTGCGTTGGCCTCTTCACTGTTAAGCTCTGGTGACAGAGGCAGCCAATCTTTGTTTCCGCACTTGCTGCTCACTATTCTGCAGACACCATGTGTAGCATCCTCCCACTCTTTTTTTTTTTTTTTTTTTAATTGCCGGTAATCAGTAAGTGTACCTGGAATTAATCAAGTCTGGGTTAATGGGGTTAAAAATGATCACACAAAATAGTCTTTTCCTGACCTTAGGTTCCTAGAGATACTGTAACAAATGAGCACAGACAGACTGACTCAAAATAACAGAGATTTGCTCTCTCCCAGTTTTGGAGGCCAAAGTCTGAAATCAAGGTGTCAAGTGGGACAGCACTCCCTCTGGAGGCTCTAGGAGAGAATCCTTTCTGCCTCTGCCAAATTCTGGTAGTTTTCTGGCAATGCTTGGCCTTCCTTGGCTTGTGGCTTCATCACTCCAATCCTGACCTCTGTCTTCCCCAGACTTTCTCTCCCATGTAATAGTTGCCATTTCATTTAGGCCCCCATCCAGGTAATCCAGAACGATCTCTCCTCCAGATCCTTAACTTAATTACATCTGCAAAGACTCTTCTTCTAAAGAAGGTCACATATTCAGGTTCCAGGGGTTAGGATGTGGAAGAGGGGCACCATTCATCCCATCTTCACATGGGTTCCCCCAAAGCAGGACCATGTGCCCCAGGGGCTTCTGAGGAGGTCATCTTTGGAGACAGGGGTTTGGTGCTTGGGGGGATGATGCAGTCAAGAAAGCAGGTGCACTATCAAGATCACCACTGAGAGAGCTGAGGTTCAATACCATCTAGAACTTTCTGGTGTGTGTGTGTGTGTGTGTGTGTAAAAGTCTTTCAGAATATCCCCAAATGTCTCTCTCCCTCCACTGCTGGCAGGTTCCCCAGGGACTCCCACTGCACCTGTGGCTTTGGAGAGGCCCAGGCAGGAAGTGAAACACCTTTGAGGCCAGATTCCAGAGAGTCCTGGCAGGCAAGACATCTCATAAAGTGCGGTACTATTACAAATATGTATGTGCTTGAAACATTTTGAAGTGATTTGGAAATAAGCAGCTGCCTTAAAAATAGGCTTTATTTTTGCTGAGCTTCAGTTATGACCATCTTGCTTCCATAAGACAGACGGTGCTTTTACAAGGCCTTGGCTTAATGGTTAAGTAGGTTTTAAAGGAGAAAAAGAAACTTACTTTAAACTCAAAAGAGAAAATTCAAAATCTTCAGAGATGAAAGCTGACTTCAGGTAGAATTTATAGTAGACTTACATTTTACATAGTCCTGAGACCCACCATCCCCACCATAGAAAGAGAGGCAGAGCTTCCCAGCCTGGACCCTGGACCCCTAGAGAGGTGGCTGAGGCCAGGTTGACCCTACTGCCTCCCAGTGTGTTGATTATGTGATTAATGGTCAACAAATAATTATTAGATGTTTTAAGAGCACTAACGAAGGTACAACAATGCATATAGATTTGTATTTAGGAACAATAGTAAATTTAGTTTTATAAAGGAGAAAGATAAGTCAGCAATGACCCAATAAAGTAAATTTTATCATAGAAATAACAGAAATGCAAGATACAGTTTACGACAGACTTTTTTTGAGGCTGTGAGGCTGTATATACATTTTAAGCCAAGGTGGGGTGACCTTTAAGTTGCACACATTCTTGGGCTTGGACTGTTTGCCTGCATCTGTCATTAGGAAAATATTTTCTCCTGTTGATCAGGGTTTCTTGATGTCAATCCTATGGCTATTTGTGACCAGATAATTCCTCATGGTGGGGGCCATCCTGAGTGTTCAGCAGAATCCATGGCCACAGTGTACCAGATACTAGAAGCATTCCCTCCACACATCAGTTAATGCAAACAAAAATGTCTTCAGACATTGAAAAATGCCCCCCGGGGAAGCAAATTACCCTGGGTTAAGAATCATTGCTGTAAACTAATGCTAATTTCTTTTTCACTATATTGCCAGCTACTGCAAGGGAATCATTATCACCAATTTTGAGCCAGACATACTTGGGTTCAAATGTCACCCCACTATTGTATGATATATAGCTTATCATTTATTTAAGAAATTAAGTTACTTAACATTACTTAGCCTGTTTGCTCATGTGGAAGATGGAGAAAGGATACCCTACCTTTTAGGGTCACTTTGAGGACTAATTTGGAACATCTTTGTGAAGTGCTTGGCACAGTTCTTGGATTCTAATGAGCAATCGACAATAGTCTCCATTATTCATAACAGTAAGCGGCAGATGGCTGCATTCAGAGAAAGTGTTTAATACCATTACGAATACCATAAAGTCCATGAGCCCACATAATAAGTAATCCTATCTTTCACAGGTATAAGGGAGGATTTCATTGTCCTGCCCAAAGTGATAGGATACAAGACAAGCCACTACAACACAATAGGGTGGAATTCTCAAGAGAGGGGAGCAGGTCAAGGATATCCTAAAAAATGTCATTGATTTCATTCTTTCATTTATTCATCAAACTTACATGGTGTACATGCTCCATTCCAGAGTGTGCAGTGGGGGGAAGAGGGGATACAATATAGTCCCTGGCCCCAAGGTACTCAACAGTCTAGAAAATTCTCAGAGATTAAGAGAACTTCAAGGCCACCTAAAGAAGCCACCTGGTAGCAGGAATTTGGAGGAGTACTTTGAAAGAACGTAAAAGCCCCCTAAACTGAGTGCAATAAAGACTCCTATGTAAATTCTGGACTCTGGGTGAGTGCAGAGGCAACAGCCACGTAGGTCCTAAGAGGAGGTAGCCATCCACAGAGGGACATGACTGGCAGGTCCTTATTCAGATTTCTAAAGTTGCCTCCTTCTTTTGCTCATGCACTTTGGCCCGGGATAAAATAATACCATGGGGCATGGTATCTGACTTGGAGAGTCCACCAGAATCAGGACTCAATCCAGAAATGCAAGAGATTGATCTCTGCATGGTAAACTGTAACTGATGGGAAACAGGAAATGCAAGACAGTTGGACACACAAACCCCTGCTTTCTCTTCCTTGCACCCTCTGGAGGAGTCCTATGCACCCAGTGAGCGCTCAAGCTGGGTGGCCCACCGAGTCCCCTTGTGGCCGGCTGTGAAGCTGTGCCCAATCAGTAGGCAGTCTGTCAGGCTGCTTCACACCTCCCCTGCTCTGCACCTGCAGGTCTTCTTTCAGGGTCTTTCTCAAGGGATGCAACTAATACACCATACATCCCAAACTTTCGTGACAAGAGTGGCTTCAGAAACAAAGAGATTCTGTAGAATCTGGGACGTCCAAGGACAAATTCAGTAGGATTTGCCTTAGCTGTAGCTGGCTTAATTTTTTTTTTTTTTAATCAACTCGGGCGCAAGAGGAATTGGATGTTAATATCAAGTTTTGTATATTATTTATGGGTTATAGTATGAAATCACAAATCACAATTATATAGATATTGATATAATTAGATAAGTGGGCCCCGATCATTTCAGATTCTGGGCACAAAAGTAGAACCCAGAAACATAAGTAGAATAATCTAAAGACTGCCCGATTAAGGATTTTCCTAGCCTGCGTGTGTTGCAAGCCACAGCAGAAACGTCTAGAAAGCATAAAATCTCGCAAGACAAATCATTCCCACTCCTAAACTCAGTTAGCAGAACCTAGCGGCACTAGATTGACATAGTGAATCAACTGGATTTGTGATACAAAACTGGTGAGCATTCAGTGGTTAGTTGGAAAATGATTGTATGCACTTTTCATCTTCCCTAGCAAAAAAGAAATGTGAGTCTCTTGTCTGGAGTATAATAGCCTGATTTTACAGTTTTGCAGTGAAAACTCTTTTAGAGAAGAGAAAAGCTGTCAGGTGGGTCAAAAGATTATTTTCAAGAGATTATGAACCAGCAGTGAGACAGACCCTTGGAGAAGAACAAAGATTGCAGTAGTCTTGTAGAAGCTGCATTGGTAATGAACCGCTCTTTTAAATTAGATATTGCCTGGATCAATGTAGTTCATTTTTATTAATGAAAGGTAGGGAAAATTATCTGTGACATTACTGATCTAATTCCTCAGATACATGAAAAATAAGAAGGAGGTTTTGAAGAGAAACTCTAAAACATTAATATGTCCTAAAGATTTACCAAGTTCCCTTTGTCATGATTATGAGACCATATCATCAGTTATAATAACGTTAGATATCAGTAACAGATATGAAAAATATTTTTAGAGCATTCATTCACAATAAGGAAGCTACTACCTTAAGGGGAAGAAAAACTGTTTTAGAGGGGACAGCAAAAAAACAATCTTAACTCTATGTGTAAAGCACAGATGTATGTGGAATACATCAACATACATGAAGCGTAACTGTGGTATTAAAATTTCGTAAGGGGTACAATTAGAGAAAAACTGCTTTAGGGCATGAAATAAGTCTAGAAGGAAAACAAATTCATTTCAAATAGGTATTGAAAATATATGTTAAAATACTCTATATTATATATCAAATGCATATTATATATCAAATGATAAATTAAGTATATATTAAATAATTATAGTTATTAAAATATATACAAAGTACATGTTAACAATGTATATTAAAAATGTACTGTTGTGCTTGCATTGTGCTAGACACAGAGGAAAGAAAACTGGAGCTCTTTTAGGAATGACGTATCTATAGTCAAAGGTAATAAATTTTTTTTTAAAGGTAATAAATATTGATACTGATATTTTTAAGCCACCAAACAAATCATTTTGTGTGTAAGCGTGCCTGTGGATATGCACGGGCATAGGTGTTGGCACCAGTGGGAGACAGGCCTCGGGCACAGAATGAGCCCGAAGAAGAGAAGAGAAGAGAGACAGAGATGGATAGGTGTGTGTGTGTGAGTGTGAATGTGTGAACGTGAGAGTGTATGTCTATGAGTGTGAACATGAGTGTGTGAGTGTATACCTGAGTGTGTGAGCGTGAGTGTGTATGTCCGTAGGTGTGAGTGTGGGTATGTGAGCATGTCTGTGTGAGCACGAGTGTGTGAGTGTGTATCTGTGAGTACGTGTGTGTCTGTAGGTGTGAGTGTGTGCACATGTGCATGAATGTGAGTGTGTGTGGGTGTGAGCATGAGTGTGTGTGTGCGTATCTGTGATGGGAAAAAGAGGGGGAAGGTGGAGGAAGGAAAGGAGAAATGATAGGCAGACAGAATAAATGCCAATTGAACTAGGAGAGCTTTCTGGAAAAGGTAAGTCATCCTGAGCCTTGAAAGGAGCACAGGGTTCAGAAGTCCGTGTGAGGAGAGAACGTCCTGTCTGGAGCTGAGGGACAAGTGCGTGACCTGGGGGTGAACGTCAGAGCCAAGGGAGGGCCTGCTGGCAGCGGGGCCGGGGCTGAGGCTGAGTGCTGGCTGCCAGGGTGGCGCCAGGCTGGGGACAGCCGAGGAGCTTCAGTGCAGGGGAGCCTTCGACGGGACCCAGGAGCAGGAGACATGGGGAGCAGGAGCACTGAGGGCAGGGGAGCCAGCAGCCAGGCAGCCAGGACCCAACAGGGCAGAGATGTGTCCCAAGGACCCGCGTCAGGAATGACCGAGGGAGCCCCGGCTGTGCGCTGCCTGATGTTTGGGCTTTCAACTGGGTGGCCGCTAATTCCAGAACAAAATCAAGAACACATGTAGCATGCTTTTGTTTGGTGTGTGGAAATGTGACAATGAAATCAAGAGCACTGGGGAGGCTGGCGAAATCCAGTTTTCCACCAAACCAAGAAACCAAAGAGGAAAGAGAAAGGATTTTAACCTCTTCTTCATTCAAACCCCAATTTCTCTTCTGTATCCATAGCCTCCATTTCATCATGAAGAAAACAGAAACAAAACTAGACATCACCTCTCTGATGTTCAGAAAAGGACTCCACACAGTTTAAGCATAGGCGTGCTGAGACACGCTAAGACACACTCAGGACACAGCCACTTGCATCAACTGCAGTCATGCAGTCATCTTGGCTTTCCGCCAAGATGCAGGAAAAGCACATACTTTTATTGTATTACAGAGCTATAGCTATTGCCTATATTCCTCTTTCCTCAAAAGAGCATCCTATCTTGGGACCTCTGTTAGAGGAGAATTTTGTCATTCTAGATGTGCTTAGAAAAAAGTGTCAGGAAATCTACACCAAATTAGGTAAAAGAGAAGAGAGAAGAATCCAGAAACAGAAAGACCACCAATGATGTCTACAGCACTCCCTGAGTTCATGCATGCCCTGAAATGCCTCTTATTATTTCCCAAGTTTTTTCACATTTGCTGTTTCACCAAAGTTGAGAAATGTGAAGATCAGGGACAAGTCCCGTGGCCAAAGGAATGAAGTATATTCGGAGTACACAATCTTGTCTCATGCTCAGGTACCCGCTGAGCCATGGAACAAAGCCAATGGAACAGAGTGTGGGAATTAGCATTTTAGATAAACCACAGAGACTTACAAAGTAGACACGGATTCAGGTGAGATCAGTAGCTAGAGATTTCCTGTATAGTGAGACTTGAAGTTACAGGGAGCTAGAAAACAGAATAGATTACCTGGCTCTCCCTTCCCAAGTGGAAGATGGGGAATGAGAAAAAGCAGAGGGATCGCATGACACACAGGGGGAAGAGCATAGGCAAGTACAAGTTCTAAATGGTGTCTTGGAGACACTGCCTAAGCTCCTTCCCTCTGTCAAAGGGAAGCAGAATCATTCAGGGCCGTTGGGAGGAAAGATGGGACCTCTGGAGAGATACTCCAGCTTGAGATCTGCAATTTTTCTGTTGCATGATTTTCATGTCAATTAAGATCCCTCCAGAGTAAGAAACGTCCATCCAGACTTTAGCTGGACATCCTGATTCCCCTTTCTTTGCATGCTAATTGCTGTCTGTCTGTGAGAGAAAATGTATCTGATCCCTGTTAGGAATTCTTGCCCTGCATGAATAAAACAGAAAGTGTATTAAAATTCTTATAAAAAGAAGCTCAGATCTACCTCTGGCAAGAAGAATGATTCATTGACATCATAATCTTCTTAAAAGCAAACCTGGAAGGGTCAGGAAAGAAGGGAGATGCAAAACGCTTTTATTCCTGGAAAAAAAGTCTGAAACAGTTGAAAAAAATTTTAGATGACAAATTTTGAACAAATTGTTTTTATATTTGCCTCAGAGTAGAAACTTCTTTAAAGGCCCAGCAGTGTTGAAGGAGAAACTCTGTTTAGAAGAATCTTCCATAAGAGCCATCGAGAGGATCTGGAGGGGAGGGAAGGAGGTGTGACTCTGACAAAGATGTTCAGCAAGCCAGAGGAGAAGGAACAAAGATAGAAATCCCAAAGCGAGAAGTTCTGAGTCTACAATGACCCCAGTCAAATAAAACAAATATTCTGAGCTTCTGCGGCCTAATCTGTTTGTTGCAAATGATGCTTGGTGTTTTTAAAATATGTCTTTGCAAAGTCTTCCATATTTTGCCCTTCCAAAGGTGCAGTCTGTTTCCCCTTTCCTGGGGTACAAGTTGGGCTTAGTGGGTTGCTTCCGGCAAATCTCATGTGGCACAAGTGATGGTATGTGAGTCCTGAGTCACGAAAGGTAGATTTTTCTTTGTGTTCTCTCCTGAATGACTTGCCTGGGCAAAGCCAGCTGCCATGTTGCAAGGACATGGGAGTAGTAGGCCCTCTTGATGGAGAGATTTAATGATGAGGAGCCCAGGCTCCCTGCAGCAGCTGTGGGAGGAACCCTCTTAGAAGGGGCCCTACCGTCTCAGTCAAATCTTCAGATGATTGCAGCCCCAGTCAACATATTGAGTACAATTTCCTAAGAGTCCTTGAGTCAGAACCTCCCAGCTAGGCCACTCCCAAATTCCTGATCCACAGAACCTGTGAGATAATAAGTCACTGAGTTTGAGATATTTGTTATATAGTCCTACAGGACTAAGTAGCACCCCACACTACCTCACAGGAAAAGAATGAAGATTCAGTGAGACAATGTTTGTGTAAGGACTATAAGGGCTTGTGCAAATCCATACATAGTACCTGCAATCTGGCCCACATGCTACAGCTCCAGTGGCAGTGGTTCTGAGTACACCTGGCACATAGGCTTATCCCAAGACTGTAACCTAGCAAAGTAAGGGCTGTGCTATTCCCAGTATCCCCTCAACTGTCTCTAGCCACTGATGCTGCTTCCAAGACAGAGCAGCTGGTTACCAAGTATCTGCTAACAGAATGAATCAACACATTTTGAGCCAATTATTCATACTCTCCAAACTCCAGTCGCCTCCACTGTAAATTAAAGGAGTCAAATGAAACAATCTGAAATACTTGTCCTGGTCCTGAAATAATTCTAAAATTCGGTAGGCAGAGATTCACATAATACAATTTATTTTAATTTATAAATAAAAGTACTTATTTTGGGATGTTTTATTTATTTATTTTAGATAAGTAAAAATGAATAGCTCTTGCTATTGGCTGTGTGCCGGGTATATTAAGTGTTATGTAGGTAGCATTTTATTTCATGCTTTCAATAGCGCTACGGGGTTAGTTATTATTGTGCTGATTTTTAAAACAAGAAATCTATGGCACAGAGAAGTGACATAACTTTCCTGAGGTTACACGGGTGGTAAATGTGAGTCTGGATTTGAACTAAGGAGACTGATTGTTATAATTCAAAAATGAATCTATTTGAAGTCTTTGACTTTGTGGTATGGTGAACTGATCTGTCTTCCTGCTGGATTATAAGATGAGGGCAATTGCTTATGAATATTCATATCCCCAGTGCCTAACATACAGAAAATTCTCAAATAATAATAAATGAATGAGTAGATGGTGAATGAATGAACAAACACATGATGTGGTCTGGAAACATCTTTAACTCACCCTAAATGTGTTTACAAAAATTATGGAATAATTCAATATTTGGGATTCTGTGGGCTGTTCACATATTACTCTTCAGTTACTGGGGCTTCTACTGAGTATTGCAGGGAAAGCCCACCTCTTAGCCCTCTCCCTAAATATCAGAGTGTCACTTTATACTCTATTAAAATAAATGAATAACATATAGAATTGTCAAATCACTATGTTGAGCACAGGAGACTAATATAAAATTGTATGTCAACTATATTTCAATAATAAAAATTAAAACTACATTTAAAAGATTCATGAGTGAAAATTCAGAGAAATGTCATAACTCAATTCTAAGTTTAAGGGGTGGAGTAGGTAAAAGTCATAGAATTGTAAGATATTGGTGATTTGACCCACTTCCTATCAGATGTAGGGTAGATTTGCTTTCCCATCTGGGCTTCAGTTTGAGGTCTGGGTATTAGAAGTGCTATTTGGTTTTCTATGGCCCAAGAGTTCCAAAGCAGTCACTCTCCAAAGCGAAGAGATCCTACAAACTTTGCCCTTTAGTCAAGGCTATTAGCTTGAGCATGGAATTGGGACAATTAAGAATTTGTGAGAACCTATACATAAGAATTTGAAAGTTTGGGGGCACATCTGATTCTTGAGTTTAAGCCCCTTGTTGGGCTCTGCACTGGATGTGGAGCCTACCTAAAAAGAATTTGGAAGTTTTAAAGAAACTTTAATATGAATATTGTGGTTCTCTTAGAACTACTGAATCCCATTTTTTTATGGGGTAGTTATTAAGTTCGCAGAAGAGATGGCTTCCAAATGATATTACAATAGGAGTTATACCACCAAGATTTTTTTCCTCTTTCAAAAATGTGAGGGAAGATACAGGAAAGCCTTAGATGAATGGTTTTGGTGTGGGAGAGCCATCAGAGATGGAAAAAGACTGACAAGCTAGAGTCACATGTTAGCTAAGGTTACAAGGGTCAAACATAGGAACCAGTTCCCAGAAGAGAGCACAATTCTATAAATAGAAGTAGATACATCATCTTGAAACAGAGAATGATGCCAATTAAATGAAGCCCTAGTCCATATAGACAACTGTACTTCCATAATTGTGTTTTGTAGAAAATGTTCATATTGTGTTTTAAATTATGGAAATAAAAACATACCACACTCTAGCCATGACCCTATAAGTCATTTTTGCTCAGAGTTCTGTGGATTCTCTGCCCCTCCCCACCATGGCTTCCCTGTACCTGAGTTATTTGCTCTGACTCCTCATTAATTTGGTAGATTTTATCATTTCATTTTTTACTCAAGTAGGGCTTATAGGAACTGCATACCCTAAGCTGTTTCATGCTTAAATGACTTTGTTTTTCAATGACAGTGACAATGACAGCAGATGCTAATATTCTTTCATTGTCTTGTTTCTTGGATACTATGCACATATCCAACCCTGTACCGCAGTAATCAAGGCCCACTTGACACCTCCTTGAGGTTCGCTTGTTCTTTGGTCTTTTGTCCTTGAAGATAAAGGCCTTCTCAGAATGGTCTTGATGTTGAAGAGTGCATCAACATCAACATTGTGAACCCAGTGTGATTTTCCAACCTGCAGATTTGATTCTTTACCAATTCAGGGATTTTTCCAGGCAGCTTTGAGGCCTATTGTGATTTTACCCTCAAGGCTGGCAATTATACAAGATCATTCAGTCTGTTTTCCATATCCACTAGCTTCTCTGATTATAATGAAATATTTATTGGCTCTTCAGTCATCTCTGATCATCTCAGATCCTCTTGGTGAACGATGTGACTTTAGTGTGAATTCTCTTCTCTTCCTCTCTGTTCTGACTTATTTATTAATTCAGGGAGAATATTTTGTTCTTCAAATGTGTTTCCTTGGGCATGCCATCTTCCTTTCCATCTCATTCCCTTGTTTGTTCATATTGCTTTTGAGCTATTATTTCCTTGAATGCATGTCTCATTAACTTGTCATGCAGCATGACACCATTGTGACAAATTCTCTGGTGCTTCCTGAATTTTGTTTTCCTTTTAACTTCTTAGTCTGTCATTTACATGGTGTGCTCCTTTCTTGTATGTTCTGTGATGAACTGTGATTATAGAGTCCCCGTAGAATCCTCTATCCAGCTCAGGAGTGAAAGGCTGTGCCAGCACATTCTCTTCATTCTGAAGTGATATTGGTCATTTGACCCACTTCCAATCAGATTTAGGACAGATTTGCTTTTCCATCTGAGCTTCAGTTGGAGGTCTCTGTACTAGGGGGTGCTATTTGGTTTTCTGTTGCCTGAGGGTATGAAAGAGAGGAAGAGGATCTATCTGGCTGACATGGTGTTATCTCTTCTACCATCAAGCTCTGTGTGTTAAGTGACTTGTACCCATTTGGGGCTGAGAGATGCCCCAAAGCCTCAGACTGAGATCCCAAAGGGTAAACTGTGAAGTCCTTACTTCCCTTGTTCCCCCCTCTTGGTTACCCCCTCTTGCCAATTTCACCCTAGTGCTAATTGAAGGTTACCCTTCAGTTCGAATTTCCACATATTTGGAAGAGAGAGAACAAAAACTCTCATGATTTGTGAAACCATCACTATACTTTCTGAGGAATAGAGCAAAGTCAGTAGTGCACTGCGCTGTACTTCACTCAAAATCTTTTTTTTTGGGGGGGGTACTTTGGTGGTTTATGGAATTGGGTTATATCCAGTCTCTGTGTTTGGTGTTATAGGTACTTTGGGGTTAGGCTTCTGGTTTCTACTAAGTTTTTGTTCTTTAGGTACAAAGAGAGAGATTCTATAATGCAATTGCAATTTTCTATCTTAAGTTGCAAGTTTATCTCTACAGCAAACCTCCAGTATCTTTATTTAAAAATCAGTGAAGGATGCCTGGGTGGCTCAGCGGTTGAATGACTGCCTTTGGCTCAGGTCATGATACCAGGGTCCTGGGATGCTTTCATGCGAATGACACTTTCCCAACAGCCTTATTGAGCTAGAATTCACATACCATGCATTTCACCACGTAGAGTGTAAAATTCAGTAGTTTCAGGGTATTCAGGTAATCAATTCTAGATTATTTCATCACCTTCAAGAGAAATCCCATAGCCTTTGCTGTCACCCTCCTGCCCCCACAGTCCTCTGCCCTGAGCACCCACTGATCCCTCTTGTCTCCCTGGATTCCGCTATTCTGGACATTTCCTATACATGGAATCACACATGTGTCCTTTTGCAACTGCTTATTGCACTGAGCAGAATGTTTTCAGTTCTCCTCGTGCTTCATTCCTTCTTATGGACAGATACTCCACATACTCTGTCCCCGTTGGGATAGACCACATTCGGTTTGGACAGGTTTTTGCGTGGACGTGCACTTTCACTTCTCTTGGCGTCTACGTAGGAGTGGAGCTGCTGGGCCACAAGGCAATGCCACGTTGAACTGTTTTAAGAACCCCCAGATGGGAGCAGCCCTGGTGGTTCAGTGGTTTAGCGCCACCTTCAGCCCAGGGCATGATCCTGGAGACCCAGGATCAAGTCCCACGTCGGTCTCCCTACATGGAGCCTGCTTCTCCGCCTCTCTCTCTATGTCTCTCATGAATAAATAAAATCTTTTAAAAAAACAAAGCATTGAAAACAAACCCTCCTTTTCACTTTATCTCAAGCATGAAGGTGTCCTGGAAATTGCCTGTCATTCAGAGAAGAGGGAAGAAAGGAGGGATTTTCCTCCTTTTTTTTGAAGGTTTAGCTTTTTCTTCCTCATCAAACGATATTTTGGGGACAATGATTAATAATACAGTTGCCTTGGTTGATTTCAATAAAAAGCTCTATTTTTATATTTTTGATATTGATATAAATATAATAAATGTTCGTTATTAATTCTGGAGGGGAATACAAATGATTGGGATGCAAAATATTAATGTTTAAAAAATGTAATTGAGAGGAAACAGAGTCTAAATGCCCCTACCCTCTGTCTTTGGGGTGGGATGGAGACCTGTGAAGAGGGAGTGGAAAGAAGCACTGTTCCTGCTTCCCCAACCCAGCCCTGCCTGGCACTCATCAGCCCCAACAAAGCTGGAGGGTAGCAGGAGCTTGCATGGATTAGCAGTGCTGCCCTAAGGCTGTGTCCAGTGTCGTCATAGCCGATCCTCCATTTCCAGATCCACAGGCATCCTCACTGCTCCTCCAAACGTGCCACAGCCCCCCAAACTCCCAGCAGCAGCTCTCAAGCCCCTCATCAAAGATCCTCTCACGCCCCTGGCTAAAGGCAGGGTGCCTCCAGGCACCCGTCCCACCCATGCACTATTCCTTTCACCTCCCCATCAGCATCTAACAGCTGTTAGCCACCTTGTGGGTGTACATGTCACAGGCATTAGAATGTAAGTTCCATGATGCAGGAGATCTCCTCTGACTTGTCCAGCACTGCATTCTAACCATGACTCAGGATTTCTGCTCATATGAATCAAATGCATTTCTGATCTGTGGGTCAGATCTGCAGGACTGGTCCTCAGCCCCAGATTCCTACTTGGCATTGGCATTCTCTTCTAGCACCTGAGCTCTGCCCCTGAACTTACCTCTGCCTTTTTCAATCTTCCTGGTCTGTGTTGTCCCCCTTGGGGCCCTCTCAGCCCTGCACCCACCCCAGCTAGCAGCTGTTCCCATGAAAGTGATCACCTAAGGACTCCCCAGCCACATGCGTTTCAGTGGTGACTATGCTCGCTCCACAGTGATTCTTCAGATCCACCCTTGACCTCACCTTGTCTTGTTGGACTCAGCAAACCTACTATGATAATGAAGACAGGGTGACAGGCAAAGGGCAAGTCACAGTGGCCTGTTGCTCTAATTTTAGCTCACTTCTGAAACTCTTTTATCCTATCCACTCTGGAATAGTATGGATAGTCCAAGTCAGAATCCTAGAGGGTCCTATGGTCACAAAGGAAAATATTCCAACATGAGCTCTATATTGGCTGATTCTCCATTTCTTCATTTCACTCTGAACTCCCCAGTGCTAAAGGAAGGCGAGTTAGCCACTCTCATAGAACATACTTCTGTGTATATTTGATCTAAGAAAGCTTTAGGAATAAAGTACACATTCTGTTTTTGTCCTCATCTGCAGGAATTCTTCGCAGGAGCATCTGTTACTATCTGGAAAAGAAACACTGCTGGTTGCTCTGTGATTGTTTGGAGTATTTTTAATTGTTCCTTTCAGGGTCAAAACTGGGACAGGCCCTTTCCTGCTCAGACTCGACCCCCAGAGGGAGTGGGAGAGCTTTGGTCTCTGAAAGTTGCCCTTGTCCCAAGGAGGAATCTGCATGACAGACTCTCGCTGGAGCGAGAGACCTACCACAGAGATGAGATCTGAGCATCCGAGTCTAATTGTACAGCTGGATGGGAATCCCTGCAGGAAAATCCCTCCTTTCTTCCCTCTTCTCTGAATGACAGGCAATTTCCTCTCATAGAGTCAGTCCTATCTGGGTAAATCACTTCCAGATCGGCTCACCTTGACTTCATAGGACTCAAATAGGGAGGAAGGAGGATTGCCTCACTTCTCTGCTGTCACCATGAGATCAGATGAAATTATTTTAAGTTCACATGTTTAAACGTGTTCACTTGCCAGCAGGAAATGAGCTTCAGAAGGAAGATTCAGGTGGAAAATACAGGATCAGACACAGTAATAATGGTCAGGCCTGATTGATACAGAGTCCTTGCTCTCTGGGCCTGGAGAGCCAGGTCACCTTTGCTGTTCTATTTATAAAACTCACTCCTGCAGAAGTCACTTTTAGTACCTGCTGGAAATTGGGAATTGGATAATTTCTAATGCTATTACCTCTCAGCAATCAAAAAAGTCACTTTTCTATAGCTTTTATACAAGTAAGGATGGGTTCCCAGCTCAACAAAAAGTAGAGCTTTGTATCATGAGGATTTATATGGGCAAGTCAGTAAATATGCCTTATAGAGCCTGCATCATGTGCCTGGTCCAATGCCAGCAGCTAGAAATCAATAGAAACATTCAGTTTAAAAAAAAAAAAAAAAGAAAAGAAAAAAGAAACATTCAGTTTGTCCTTAACCTAAGGTGTGCACCATCTAGCAGGTGAAGGTTGCTCAAGGTGACTGTAAATGATGAACGACAAGGAATTTCAAACTGAATTCTATTTTTGTTAAAGGAGAGCTAAGTGTTGAAGTTCTATTTCATACTCTATCTCTTACTACTTAGAACATTATATTAAAATGTATAACCGTGAAGATTCTACATGAGCTATTGAAATAGTCAACTCTATTTTAAAATAAAATATCTAGCTACTGGATCATAAATAAGTAACTTTGTAGCTACTGGTAACCTAAGCAATACAAAAAAAAATAAAGCAAATAAGTAAGATATAAATAACTAAAGAAAATAAATGAGCTTCAGCGTTTTTTTAAAAACGCTTTACTAGGCAGCAATTTCCTTGGTCAAACTTATTTTTAATTAAATGGAAGGCTGACATTCTTTCATTAAATGTAATATTTACTAGGATTCAATACCATTACCTTCTTTGGATATTATCCTTTAAACATTTCTTCTGAAATAACTATAGACTCACAGGCAGTTATAAAAAGTGCAGAGATTCTCATGAACCATTTACTTAGCTTCTTCCAATAGTAACATTTTACATGAATGCAAGACAATCTCAAAAACAGGAAACTGACCTTGGTATAATCCTGTTAATAGACTATAGACTATTTAATAGACTACAGACTATTCAGTTGTCACCAATTTTTACAGTTTAAACACATACTAGTGTGTGTGCACATGCGTGCAAGTGTGCTTGTGTGCAGTACCCTTCTGTGTGATCTGATCTCACCAATGACCCCTCTGCAGTCAAGATGCAGAACTGTTCTGTCACCATGAAGGCATGCTATCCCGCTACCCTGTAAAGTTGCGCCCCCCTACCCACCCCCGTCCCTGTCCCCTGGCAACCGCTAAATGTTCTCCTACTTAGATTTAATTTTAACTGTCCTGTTTGGCCCACCACACGACTTGGATCTTGTTGATGAAGAGTTTCAGCCAGATTGTGCTTGGCATCCAGACGAATTAAACATTAAGGGAATATCAAAGTGGGACACAGTGACCTTCTAGCAAACTGAAGAGGGTAATTCATTTACTTTGTTGTTCTTTTCCTTTTTCCTAATAGAATAAATTTCGGTTGCTCCTTTTTGTAAGTTCAGAAGGCAGAAGTGCCCTCAGAGACAATCTAAAGGGAAAAGATCTATCTATCCATCATCCATCCATTTTTCCATCTATCATCTATCCATCTACCTATTATCTATCATCTCTCTCTCTCTCTCATCTATCCACCCATCCAAATATCTATCTATTCATCTATCTAAAATAAAATTACAACCTCATTCAAATAAAAAACAAATATATTCCACAATAATTTAATTTTAGGAAATGTGAAGAAAAAAATTGGTTCCAGTAACTTAACAAGAATTTCATAACATTCTAATTCTCTAAGTTGTTAGCAATAATTCTAAATCCTGGTATAATCTTCAAGTCTTTTTCATCCACATCACCTCATAACATTTTCAAGTAATTACATGAGAAGTTCCCAAAGGAATTTTTGGCATTCATAGACCAAAGAACCAAAATGACATGAAACATCTGGAAATGTGTAACTAAATGAATGTTTTTTAAAATGTTTACACTCAACTATTTGGCAAGCTTGCATTTCCAAGATATAATTATTTTTTATTTATTATACATATACAACAGTAGTATCATAAGGCATATATTATATATATTATATATATTTATATTAATATTACATAATCATTAATATAGTCATATTAACACATAATACAGTTAATATTAATATTAATATTACATACTCAATTAATATAGTCATATTAATACATAATACAGTTATATAACATATTGAATATTATTGCTGCATATATTTTATTATATATAATACAAGTATGTAATACAAGTCACTATTGTAAATATGGCAAAATATATGTAACACTAATTTTATATTAAGATTTTTATTTTATATATTTATTATATATTATTACTATTTTGTCACACAAGTCATTTGGCAACACATGAATATGAGAGTCTCACTATACACATTTTGCATCTAACACATGGAGGGATGTTCAGGCAGTTAGCTTTGCAAAGTGATACCCAGATTGTACTTTATGGTAAGACCACAACTTGCATCTCTCACAAGGTTTGGAGCACCTGAATATTTAATTTATATGTATTCTTTTTTCTTTTTGATTTTAAGCTTGTCCTATTTCTTGGGATCCAAATAACAGTTTCTATAAGATTCATAACATATGAACAATTGGACAAGTCCTGTTAGAATATTTCTACTGGAATCGAAAATAAAAATCAATCTAAATAGAGTGTTTTCTTCTATAAAGGCTGCAGGTTTCCAACATTACATTGATGTCTGAGGAAAAATTTCTTTGGGGTTGGTCCCTGTCCTTGGTGCTGAGCACAGCTTACTCTGCTAGTCCAAAGATTAATGCCTAGTAAAAATATTTTTTCTTACACACATTTTCTAATAGAAACTATTATTTTTTGCAACTTTCCTAGACTCCAAACCATGAGATACTTATCAGTGTCAAACATTTGATTCCGCTTAACTATACTAGTAAAGTGGCTTATCTCCAATATTTTATTTAGAAAATATGCAACATAAAGGCAGAATTGTGTAAAAACATCAACACAGCCACTTCCTAAACTCTAAATTTTTAACTATTTTTACTACATCTGACACACATCACATATGTATCCATCTATACATCCTCTCTATCCATCTATCAACCAACCCTAATTTTTCTGCACTATCAAGTAGGTTTTTGGCATTGGTTCATGTCAGCCTAAACCCTCAACATGTATTTCACCAACTAATGTCTCATATTTTTTTATAGTTCTTTTTATTACAATATCTTACTTTTTAAAAAGAAAAGAAAAGCCATTTCCCCACAATTTGACATTCTGCTATGAATATTCCCAATAGCCCATCTAATATCATGGTTGTTGACATACACTGCTGGGTGAGATTCTATGGTTATAATTCTAGATGAAGTAGTTTGCATGTCTCCTGGATGTAGAGAGGTAGGAATGTTCTTTACCTGCCTGAGAGGAAAGTCTGTGACATTCTTTCAGAAGTCTCTCCTCACCAAGTCTATGCAGTGTGAAGTTATCCTGGATCTGGTAGGGGCCATAAATCCTCTTTCTACCTGAATGTGTGTGTGTGGGGGGGGTCCCAGTGGGCCCCAGGGAGCATCCCTCTACCATGACACTAATATGCCTTACACTTTTGAGAAACAGACTCTGAACAGTAATGCTATCTGTTCTACATCAAGCTCACATTTTCTTTATGTGTAACAGAAAATGTGAGCTCTATATTGTCACCCTCCTGCCCCTCCATTATTTCCTTGTGCATTCTCTCTAACATGTGCCATCTGAAGTTTCTTATTACTGGCCTGATTTTCTATATGGACTTTCCAGAGTGTTTCCCTTAAAAGGGGTGTTTTGCTAATTTGTGATTACATAATAGAAATGAAAATTTGAACTATTCTTGTCATCTATGATAGAAATTGGCCTTCTGGTGAAACTCACTTTGGATGCTCAAAGAAGGCTCTTCTCCCAAAGATACATGGTTCCCAGATAGGACTTCCAGGCCTTTCTCAAATTTTATATAGAAATCCATTGAATTATATAGCTTTCTCCAACTTTTTCTAGAAGGAAATAAAATAGGTAATTTAATAAAATTCTCAGATAATTCCTTTACATATATGCTTTGAACTATTTGTTTTTTTGGCCATCTTGAAAAGAGTTTAAAGATTATCATTGATTTTACATTAAAAAGATTATTTTAATAGCACCAATATTGTATTATATACATTAAATGCTAAAATGTACCAAACATTAAGTTTCTTGTGTATATCAACCTACTCAATCCTTTTAGGGAGCCTATGAAATGAGTACTCTTATCTTCAACACTTTACTGCTGGGGAAACTGAGGCCAGGCTTGGTAGGATAACTATTTATGAGGGTCACAGAGCCAATAAAAGACCAGCTGTAAACTGTGTTAACTTGTTCTCATTTGCTCTGAACACATTATGCCACCTCTAAAACTAAGTCATATGGAGACCTTCCCTGAAAGTTTCAAGGATATTAGTATGAAGTGTATCATTTCATTATTTTCCAGCATAGTCTACCAATCCTACTTCAAGTGGGTTTAATGTAATAAAGAGTCTGTCTCCACTTTGGTGTGTCACCATTGACTTCTTCCTAGACCTCACCCTACTTTTCTCTTTTGCTTACATATGGACAAACTGATAATAAAGCTTGAATATGCATTCACCCTTTGGCATTGGTAAGAGACTCAAATCTCCTGCACCTGGGGACTTTCCCCCAGACCCTCCCTCAGCCACTCCAAAGGTCAAACTCTCCTTGCCCTTTGTCCACACCAGCCTACACTGCCTGTGTCTATCCAGATGCTTTCTTTCAAATTCTCTTGACATGTAGAGTATCATGATCCTCAACACCCAAATCAAGTTTTGGGTGAAGGGTACATCTGTTCTCTGTAGAGTGACCACAAAATATTTAAAGAATTTTCATTGGCCTAACTTTTAGGTTATGGAACACAGAACTCACCTTGGACTCTCAACTTACCCCCAGGACCACCTGGGTCACCCCTGAATGGCAACGGGTGTCCAACAGGTAGAAACTATCAAACCTTTTTCCTCTTTTTGGCTGCCCACCTTGTTAATAGTATTTATACCTACCTCATGGTTCAGGACAAAAATTAAAGAACTTGTCTTTAGTTCATGATCCACATTTGGTCAAGTTACATACTAATCCATGTCACCATCATGCCCTCATGTCTTAATGCTCCAATGGCCCCCTAACTGGTCTTTGCTTCTCCTTGCCACCCCATCAAATCCATTCTCCACTTATCAGCCAGAAGAATCTTTCTAAAAATATATAAGTCCAATCACTGCTCCCCTGATAAGACCATCTGATAATTTAGCTTTTTACTTTACATAAATCCAAATGCCTTATCCCAGCTTATTTTGATATGAAGTTTTTGATATTCCAGATGAGTGTACAGAGACAATTAATTACAGCTAATTGGGTTATAAGTCAAATTCCAAATGACTAAAGATGATACATTTTAAAGCTCAGTTTTCCTTAATCTTTTAAGTTCCAGTCGTAAACCAAATTAATAAATCTAACAAAAAAATCACCTTCTGATTCTGATTATGATCAACTATTATAATTATGATCAATATTAGACTAGTTCAAGTCCACACCAGAATAAACTCCCTTAAATCACTGCTCATTTGTGAACTTATTTAATTGAATTTATTTAAAATTTCTAACTGTATTTATAAAACTGATGATCTATATTCACTCTGAGTATTTCTAATAACTGGGCAAGTTTAAGGCCATAGCAAGTAAGCTGTCCAAGAATTAACTTCCATGTGCCTAATATTGCACACAGCAAACTCTGGCCCACAGGCCATGCCCACCCTGCTATTTATTTTGGAAGTAAAATTTTACTGAAACACTAACACATCCATTCATTAATGCATTATCAATGGCAGCCTTTGAGGTACAGTTGACAGAGCTGAGTAGTTACCGCAGAAACCCTATGACCCACAAAGTATCAAATACTTACTATCTGGTCCTTTACAGGAAGATTGCCAACCCTTGATCTAAGATACTAAAATGATATATATAGCAAATTTTGAAGGTGCTAAGTAGACTTCTACTCTTTACAAACTAAATCAAGTTGTCTTGATACTGTTCAACTTAAATGATATTATTCAACTTATCATTCACCTGTTTAACATTTTGACACACTAATCTTTTGCCAATATTTTATTCTAAAACTTTTCAAACATACAGGAAACTTACAGAGTTGTACAGCACTCACCACTCTGCTCCTACATTTAACATTTTGCTTTATTTCTTTAACTACATTTCTAGCCGTCCATCTATCCTCTCATCTGTCCATCAGCTCATGCCTCTTTTTTTCTCTTTTGATGTATTTCCACGTTACATATTAGTAAATTTTACCACTAAAAACTTCAGCACATATATCCTTAACTAGAGTTTACTATTTCTTGCAGTTCTTTTTCCTTTTATTTTAACTTGTATATTAAAATGCACATATATAAAACATACCATTTAAAAAGATCTGACAAAAAAAAATCTGACAAATGTGTGTGTATTAATTTGGAGATTTTTTTTAATTTGGAGATTTTTAATTTAATTTTTTATAAATTTAAATTTAGTACTATTTACTCTTTTAATACACAATTTACAATTTTTTCAAATACATACAGCTGTGTAAATGTCATAATTTACAGATTTGGAGAGGTTCTATCATCCCAAATTTCCCTTGCGCTGCTCCTTTGAATCAACTCTTCCTGGCCCCTAACCTTTGTCAACCACTGGTCTTTTTTCAGGGGTTCCTTGTACTATGTGACCTCTATCTTCATAGCTTTGTCTCTTTCAGAATGTCATGTTTATGGAAGGACAGATCCTACTTTGATCTGCATCTAGAGAGGCAGTGTTGACCAATGCTGAAATGTGCAGTCCAGCATCAGATCCCAGCCCAGATCCCAGTTCAGATCCCAGCTCTGTAAATCGTGTGGTCTCGGGCAGTTCCTTTTCTTCTCTCTCCATGACTCTATGTCTTCATCTGCAAAGTGGAGATCATAACAGAAACTGCCTCACAGCATTTTCTCAGACAATAAATAAAAGGTCTTGGAATAGGGATGGATACCCACTAAGTGCTATAGAAATCTTGGATATTATCATTATCATTGAACCATATTGTCCTGTTTTCTAAAATACCAAATTCTCCTAAGCATTTCTTATATTTTGAATGACTCAAATACTAAATTATTTATAAATTTTGCACAAAATATTGATATGGCATTGATTTATTTCATCATTTTATTTCATACATTTAATTAGAAATCCTTCTGAGACAGGACAGACACTTATCTACTAAGGAAATGGTTTTTTCATTTCAAGGGATCTGAGAACCCATTAGGATGGGCATATCTGGAGAGCCAAGGGTACTTATAGGCCTTGGTTTCTGAAGCTGAGAAGTGGAACCCAGGACACTGGACATACTACATCATTCTCTGTACCACTGATGGGCACTCTGAGCTCATTTTATAATCTTCATGACAACACAGGTCCTGTAGGGGGTTCAATTTCTCTTGGGCTAAAGTTACTCACTGATGTAATTCTTCTGTAATTTCTTTTAATTTTATCATCTAAGCTGGATAGCTGAAATTCAGCAGTATCACCACCCTTGATTATAGATGACTTCCTTCAATGAATCTCCTTACTGTCTGGTGGAATCCTGTACATAGTCACCACTCTCATAGATGTTCTAACAAACTAGTTATGCTCTGAGTGTTTCCAAGTCCTGCATATTCCAGCCCCTCTCAACTACCTGGCCTCATCACCTTGTGCCAATGACTCTCCTTACTTACCTTCCTGAGCCACTGTTTCTGTAACAAACTTCCTGGCTTCTAACACCAGGCTCCATTTCTTCAGGCCATAGGTTCCACCTGGAATGCTCTCCTAGATCTGCATTTACATGAGTGGTTTCTTGTCATCATTCATCCCACCTCTTCAGAGAGGACTGCACTGATTCTGAAAACAAAACAAAACAAAACAAAACAAAAAAAAAAAAACGAAGCCCCTCAATCATGCTGTATTATGGCTCATTCTTCTTTTTCCTTTTGGATTTTATGTGTATTTCTTATCTTTCTCTCTTTTTTTGCACCAGACCTGTAAGACAAAGCCTTTATCATTCACTGCCTCGTCTCCAGAACCTAGAACAATGCATGGAACAAAGTTAAGTGCACAGGGCATACTCAGTGAACAGTGAACAAATGGATGAATTGTTGACCTGTTTTGCTTTTTTTTTTTTTTTTAACGGAGATACTTCAACATTTACTATTGCTAACATTTCTCAGGAAAACAAAAGAAAGCCTTACCTGAGTAATCCTTCTGAGTTTTAGATTTATTTGAACCATGTCTATTTAATGGCCCTGCAATTCAGGAAAAGTATTCGCGTGGGTAATGTGATTGTCTCCTTGTCCAAACTGTTATTGGACAGGGAGGATTAAGTCTCTGAGACATCTACCTCAGCCCAGGCGGCTGGAGCAATGCTTATCAGCACTCCACCTCCTTGTTTGGTTTGCCTAGGAGACATCCTTTGTCCCTGTAAGTAAAAGATTTTGAAATGGAAATGAAGGAGGACCAGGTAAAACTAACCACAGGACATTTTGTGCAAATCACTGAAATTTGAATGATTAGTGATGCCAATTAAAACACTAAGAGGTGGGACTCCTGGGTGGCTCAGTGGTTGAGCGTCTGCCTTCGGCTCAGGGCATGATCCCAGATGTTCTGGATCGAGTCCCAAATCAGGCTCACTGCACGGAGCCTGCTTCTCCCTCTGCCTGTGTCTCTGCCTCTGTGTGTGTCTCTCATGAATAAATGAATAAAATCTTAGAAAAAAAAAAAAAAACAACAGTAAGAGGCTCTGCCAAAAAAGTGTTAATAAGATGACCAACCGAGATGTACAAAGCCATGTCTGCAGCCTCAGAGCCTGTTACCTTTTGTAGGAGAGAGCAATAGAATTTCATAAAATTCAATCAATAGATTATAAATATAGCTGAAATCTAATGAAAAAGAGTAGAAAAACAAAAAGTAGTAGCTGAAATCAATAATATTGATTATTGATTCAGGAGGCATGTGAGTGTGTTTTTAAAGAACTTCGAAGTCACATCTCCCAGAAGAGAGCTTCAAATTCTAGGACTAATGGAATTTGAAATACTAGTTGTACACCTCATTCTTCATTTCCATTTGATTTTATCTTCAGGGAAGTAATGACCAGCTGTATCCAGCACCCACATTGGTGAGATAATGTCTTTGTGATCTCAAGTGATATTAATTTAGAATTATTTGAAGGTAGATTGTCACCAGCTGCCTACTAAGGATAATGCATAGTGCCCTGAACCTGTGAGCAAATGTAGCACCATTATTTCAGGGATGCCATGTTGGGGAGTGAAGGATAGGCAGCAATCACTACTTGCAATTGTGAGAGTAATTATAACCCTCCCACTCCAGAAAAATACTACATTCCAAGACTTGATAGCGCTTTCCACTCCTCAGCACCACAGGAGCTCAGGAAAGAACTCAAACACCCCAAGAGGACTGGGTGCATCAAAGGCAGGCACAACCCTGGCCAGGGTGTCACAGGATCACTAAACTGAATCAAGGTATAAAAGAATTTTGTACTATAAACTAAAGGAAAAAATCAAAATAAAATCACCATAGGTCTTATGCCTATTAGCAACAGACCTATTGTCTAACTCTTCTTGCTATGAACATCTTCAGAGTAAAATAGAAGATTATAGGCTGGTGTTAAGAATTTCAAAATGCCAAGAATTTTGGTAATGGAAAGAATTTATGGTAATGGAAAACTTTATAAGTCTGTTTTAAATTACTTTGTCTATGTAGATACTATCTCTAAATTTAAGCATGAACCCCAAACATATATCCTTGGGCAGCAGAATGGAGAGTTGATGATTTGAAGACAAAAATAAACACTTAGAAAAAGACCTAGGTATGGAGTTGGATGAACTTGAACCCTTAGAGAGATGTCTGTGGCCTGGCAAACTTCCCTTCTGTTCATCAACATCTGCAGGGGATGGAGGCTCATGTGTTAATAACAATAGCAGCAGAGTATTAAACTGAATTCATTCTTTTGTTTAACTCACTGCCCCCGGGCCCAGCTGTGACCATGAACTGCAAATAAGGGGGAGATCACAATTCTCTTTGAGAATTTAGGGGGATCAGAATGCACGAGACCTGCCTCATCACGTGTCATTCAGACGGACAGTTGCTTCCTTGGACCAGTGTTGAAAGCATGAGCAGAACTGTGGTTGTATGAGTTGCATTATTAACTTAGCTCCACATTCTGTTTCGTTCCCTACTTCATTATGTGTTGTGTACCTCTTAACCGCGTGCTCGATCAATCATTAACTTTGCCTTTTGTACCCCTACTCTCTGTTTACACACTGATTGTAGAAACCTACTGGGGACTGAACCATAACATTTGTCTAGAAGTCATCTGATGTACCTGATCTTACCAAGTCCCGGAAGGAGCCTTGCTGTCCGGAAGAGAGCATACCTCCAGATTGTTTTTTTCAAGGCCCTCCCTCCCTGAAGGTTTTAAGGAACCCTTCACCCTCTTCTCAGGTATTCACTTCTTTTCTCAAACACATAGAAGCTGTCCCTCGGCTCAACAGGGCAAGGTGGCTTTGGGATAGGTCCCCAGCCTTCTCGCTGGGCTGCCCTTCTGATAATAAAGCTGTCTTTGCTTCCAAACTCGCATCTCAGGCATTGGCTTGAGGCAGAGCAGGGACTGGACTCGGGTCTCCTCGACCAGGCCGGCAAAAATCCTGCATTCCTTGACAGCTGAAACCCCAGGCACCTTGAGTTAGCATGTCTTGCAGGAACATGGAAGCAGGATGCTTACCAAAGGGGGCTCGACTACAAAGACTGGCAAAGGCATAACCAAACCAATCTGTGGCAAGGTGGACCCCAAAGCTGACTTTTCACTGACTTTCCCCCTTAGTATAATACTAAAAATAACCTCCGTGGGTGGATATTTAACATGCTAATGAGACTTGTGATGCATGACAAAGCATGCCCTCCAGCATCTAGGCACCCAACTTGCTGTGTCTTTCCCCACCTCTATATGCTTAGATGTCACTCCTTTCCTGCTTCAGTCTTTCAAAAACCTTTCTCCAGCCTTTGTTCAGAGAGCCAGCATGAAGGACCCTTTCCTTTGTGCTGTCTCCCGTGTGCTCCAGCATAAGCCCAATAAAAGGCTTGCCTAGGAATTCCTGCTTAGCCCTGGTCAGTGTCTATTGCTTGGAGAGACCAGGATGCGAACTGGTAACAGACCAACTGACACGCATTAGGGGCATCGACAAGCCTGACTTCTGTAATATCACCTGGGCATTTCACTCCCATTCATGCAAAAGCAGTTACCATGCTGAGGTTTGGTCAGTGGGGCCTGTGCTGCCCTCCTTCTCAACTCTCTGAGCTCCACAGAAGCCTGCAGTGGCTTCACTCCCCATCAGCCTCTGAGCAGTGCTCAGAATCCAGGAGATTCTTTGTTGAACAAATAAACATGAACAAGATGCCTATTTTGCAGTAAAATGCTTATGGGTGCCACAGACAAGAACTTTAAAAGTTCAACTACAGCAGCAGGAGGAGCAAAAATTCAGAAGATATTGAAACAGCCTGAATGTCTGACCACGTTCAGTTTCCCTAGAGCAGGTAAGAGGTATCATATGCCCTGTGGATGGTGAAAAATCCCTAGCATAGTATCTGACGGACAATTATTATTTCTTCAGGGCTTTGAAACCAGGTCTTGCTGCCCTTGCAAGGCCCTCACCTGCCCAGACGCATCTCATAGCCATCAGGGATGCCAGACAGGCCAGGGAAGGCAAATGGATGGGCTGCCCTCAGGTGTTCCTTTGTAGCGCAATTCTGAGTCCCAAGAAGATATGTAATTATAATGAGGCATTCAATTTTCCATAAAGGCCAGAGGGGCAGTGTTTCAAAGGCTATCTTTTCTGAACTACCATGACCAAGGGCTTGCCAATGGCCAGACAGCAAAGCAGGAAGCCGTCAGCCCCACCCAGCTCTTGTACAAGGGGTAGGAGTTGGGGGTTTGGGGAGGACGGTGGATGGGGGGACAGCTGCCTTCTGCCGGAGCTTAGCAGTTGTCAGACATTGAATCAGGCTGGTGCTCCTAACCCTGCTCAGGACAATCTAAGACTTGTAGCATCCATCTCCACAGAATTAAAGAATAGCAGTTGCTCTGCATTTGCATGTTCGTCCAGGAGAGTGGGCAAATCCCCTGCACTACACTCATGCTGCTCATTTAACTCCCTGTGAGCGGTTCCTCTCAGGCCCTGTGTCTTTTTTCATGGAAAACAGTGCTAAATTCTGTACCATTGTTGCCTCCTGCTGATAAATGGGTCACATAGAATCTGAATGACAAAACCCTTATAAAAGCTGAGCTGAGAGAAAGCAGACTATATGCTAAAGAGGGCGGGCTACTTTCACAAAAACAGTTTGAGACTGAATCCTATCAGCTGTGTCTTAATAGCAAATGAACACCCGGCCCTTTGTCCTTGAATCAACAGGTCAATGCTTGCTGTTTCAATCCGGAGGTTTATGGGTTCTTAGAAAGAAATATTTTTGCTCACTTTGTTTTGCATGATGAACAGAATTTCTGAGGATCTTAAGTTAGGCTCTTCTCAGACCATCACACACAAATGTCCTGTCCTATAACGTGCTTTTCCAGCTCTAGGACCTTTGCACCTTCTATTCTTTCTTGCTCAGATGAATTCCTCCCAGATCTTTACATCATGCTTTTTTTTCTTAGAATGTAAGCTTATAGCTTATGCCATCTACATTGAGAGGCCCTTCTCAGTCTCTCTAAATAAAAGAGTCATTGCCCACCCATACCATCCAGTCATCCGTTAGAGCTTCCTCAGAGCACTTGTTCATTAGTGAGAATATCTTCTAAAATCTTAAATCAAAATGGAGAATACAGATCATGTTAATCACAAAATAACTGTTCCAGAGTAATAAAGTTCATAGTGGAACATGCAAAAGTTATTTTTTTCTAAGACTGACCTTAATTTCCAGGATTAGACTTGAGAAAAGGAAATTTACAGAACCATGAAGATTAAGTCCCATTTTATATCAGTTTTCCAAGAGGTTAACTATAAGCAACCTTAGCAAAATTAAACAAAGGTAATGTTGCCAAGGGGTTTCTCGACTTCTACTCCTACTGAAGGTAATGGAATTGACCCTAGATTCTCTGGGAATAGGAGGCTGCTTCAACCAAAACTCATGTTCCTTTGCTATATCACTCAGCACTCCTTGGTGGTAATTCCATTAATGTCCTATTTTTGGCAGTGTCACAAGGGAGCATTTGCTGTAGGTGTTGGCAAACCCAAAACAACAGGGGGAGATGATTTCACTTCTCTGCTTTGAGTTGGCCTCTTGCTCAGCTGGGGAAATATCATGCTCCCTGCAACTGCTGAGAAGGTGGTTCCTCTGCTGAGCTGAAAAACCATAGACCAGGACTTACCTACTGCTACTGACTTTTTGTGTTTTGCTTATAAATTATTTATTGCTTACACTTTACACTTACCTGGAAGAACCTGCTCTTTTTCTTGTTCTTTATTCCCTTTGCTAGTATTTTCTTTTACTGAAATTACCTTTAGCTGTCAAATGGATATTTTGTTTTCAAAAAAGAAAGTAAAAGAAGAAAGCAACATTGGAAGACGAAAAGCAGTGTCTTTTTTTTTTTCTAAGAAAGGAATGCCAAGGAAAAGAGGAAAAAAATAAACCAAACTTGTCAGCACAGTTTATACAAGAGATTACATCATATTTTAATGAAGACCCTTTTCTATAAATGAAATCACTTGGCCAAAACCATTTCCCCAAATCTGTAGAAAATGTACCCAATGGGACTGCCAACATAATATTGTAATGGGTATTTCTGGGATGTAGTCTAACATTGTTATAAAAATAGGACAGTGTTTAAAACAAGGCTATATAATTGTGAGTACAAACAAAAAACACCTCCCAAAACAATATGAGGAGGGATAAAAGACTGGTTTTCCCCACTACTGGGAAGGGGAGGGCACTGCCAAAGTTCTACCTATAAAGTGCCCATGGATTTGCAGTCTCTCCTACTCAACAACTAGTGGTTACCTCAGAAACATGTCAGGAAAGTGGATGGATATCACAGGATGGATAATCTGTACTGTGCAGCCTGTGCAGAAGGGAGGGGGAGCACTATTTATTTCTGTAACCAGAAATTAGACAGATGAGAAATTTAGCATTTTGCTGATTTTGCACATTTTCTGCATTTCAGGTGGTGGGAGCTGCTTGTTCTTTGAGGCTGGTCAAGCTGGTCTACATAAGATGCTTTGGCTTCAAGATTTGGGGGAGTCTCCTTTAAGGAAGACTCCAGCCTGTAAGACACATGCACACCTTTCAGATTCCTTTGAGAGACCCCCAAAATTTAAACAATGGATGCATTGACATGTCAGCCTTAATCTAAAATTTTAACACAGTTATACGCAGTTTGGAAGAACACATGGTAAGTGGAAAAAGAACCCAAAAGTGCCTCTGCAGAGTGACACCCAGAGTGTAAATGAATAGAGATATAGAAAAAAGATTGAAGAAGAATTCACCAGAGATGTGAAATATTAATCACTGCTAACTCTGGGTTATCAAATAATTAATTTCTGCACTACTCTAATCCTAATGGTCTACACTGAGCATACATTGATTTCTCATGAGGAGAAAGTAAAAACCAAGCTACTGATGTTAGTGCTCAAACATTACAAGGTTTTTCCCTGTCTTTTCTTGATCAGCTATGGAATCCATTTTAATTTTAAGAAGTTAGGAGTCAGTCAGATGAGCTGTGTTTTCAATGATGGTTAAGATGGAAGGTATGAGGGGCACATGGCTGGATCAGTCAGTACACCAAGTTACTCTTGATCTTGGGGTCATGGGTTTGAGTCCCATATTGGGCATATAAATTACTTAAAAAAAAAAAAAAGAGGAAAGGTGTGAAATCACTAGGTCAGCTTTATGTGGCACAGTGGTGCCCTCTGGTGATAGATCTGGTGTTGTTTAGTGAATCTGCATGATTTTTCATTCATTCACTCACTCATTCATTCCACAAAAAGCTATTGATTGCTTACTTGCTCTGTGAACTCTATGTGTAGTACTGAGACCAGCAAACAGACTCCCCTTTCCCCATGAAGCCAATGCAAGGAGGGACTCCACACCACTGAATGAGAGTCCTAAGAATACCTAGCAGGACCATCAAATGAATTTAGGGAAGATTGGAACACATACAATGTCAGTTTGAGCACAATGGGGGTTTCAATGTAGGAGGAAAGAAACCTGAAAGAAACCCTTGAAAATATACACAAAGTGGGGCAGGAGAAACTTATATGGAAGAGTGAGAAAAAAAATGTACAAATAAAAAGGAAAGAAGTGGCCTATGTAGGGTGAAACAGTCAGGGAAAACTTCTTGGAGGTAAGATATCACTCCCTCCAAGGAAATAAACGTAACAGTAGACAGTGACTTGGGGAAGTATGATGATGGTGAGTGAAGGTCTTACATCTAGGTATAGACAAGGCTCTGCTTTCTGGAAGTCTGCTGGATTACATAGGTGACCTTTCGCTCACACCGGTTGTCTGCAGGAACCCAGTTACCCTTGTCAGCACCTGGTTCAGGTATACCTGCCACTTCTGCTGGTTGACATCACCATCACCAACTATCAACTATCACCAACCATCAAGCATCATGGACAATCAATCATCAACTGTCCAGATGGTTCAATCATCATCTCCAAGATGGTGGTTGGACAGGTCAGGAATGTCTTCTGGGAATTCCCACTCCTCTGGCTTCTCCTGTTTCGTGCCCTGTTGGTAACTCCGTGGCTCCCCTAGATTGGTTATCCAAAACACATGTCTCCGTTCTTAACAAGTGCAGGTCCCTGAGAACAAGAACTGTCATCTCTATTGCTACCCACACTTGAAGCAGAGTGCCACAAAACACACAGGAAATTGGCATATTTTGGCAGCAAAGCCACACCCAAAAGTCCTGAACTATGAACAATGGACATACTAACAAAACTCAGACTTAGTGGATGGCCATAAACTCATCCAAAAAGAAATCAAACTGGGAAAAACTCCAAAGTCATTGAAGAAAAGAGCCATATTTGGCTCTAAGATCAAGGCTGTGGGGGAACTTGGCCTGGCCAACAAATGGGAGCCCACAGGTGCCTTGCCTCTGAATACACAGGACCTGCACCTGCCTCCTTCCCCCATGCATGATAGTGGATGCTACCAGAAGGATACAGGATTTGCCTTATTAGAAACATTTATATCTTGGTAATTGATCTCCTGTAAAAACCACACATTACTTCACTATCAAGGCATCTATACTAATAATGCTGGTAGATTCAACAGGCAATCTGTTCTCATATTGTGACTCAGATGGAAGAAGGTTTTCCCAAAACATGTCAAAATGTAATATTTAATGTCTACATCAGGTTTACCTCAAAAAGAATCTTCACCAAATGCCAGAGGCTCTACTAGAGGCCAATAATGAACCATCTGTAGGAATCTCTGGGCCACAGAGCTTATGTGCCCCTGGCCATGGGAACTGGCTCCTGTGATGCTGGCAAGGGGATCAGCAGTCCTAACTGACGTGCTGTCAAGGAGTCATCTGAGAAGGATGAAGCAAAAGCTATGTCAGAGTCCTGACATAGCAAGGGATCATTATATTGGGTTTTTATGCATAAAATGGCCTCCAAAGAGGGGCTTTGTCAGTTATCTGGAAACTGATGTGTGATCAGCAATTTCTGAGGGAGATGAGAGTGAAGGATCTACTAAAGAGAGCAGGTTTGGGGACCACCCATCTTCTTGACTCTCTTAGCCGTTTGTTTTTTTTTTTTTAAGATTGTATTTATTTATTCATGAGGGACACCGTGAGAGAGGCAGAGACATCGACAGGTGAAAAGCAGGCTTCCTGCAGGGACTAGATCCTGAGACCCAGGGATCACGACCTGAGCCAAAGGCCGACACTCAACCAGGTTCTCCCCTTAGCAGCTTTTGATTGAATGTCATCTTTCCAGAATTCAATTTCCTCCTCCTTAATATATTCAAGAGCTGAACTAGATCACCTTGCACCATTCTCTGACTGTGGAGATTAAGGCTATATGTGCGTGTATCCACAGTATTTCTTATCCAACAGGATTCATTATAACACCGTCTGCGTAGTGGTAATGGACCCTCAGAACATGAGGGGAAGAAAGAATTTCATTGGATCGATCTGCCTGAATTTTGTCCTGTGCATGCTTTTCTTTAAATCTCTTTTTCTTCTTCTCAATGATGTAACTCCTAACAAATAATATCAATGATGTAGTTTGTTTCTATCCAACAAATTTCTCCATGAATCTTGTAAAGCTTATCTAGAAATTGATTCTGGGAAAAGTTTGTGCAAGGAAAGCAGATGCTGACATTTTCCTCAAATTGAATTTCTTAACCAAAACAAACATTCAGATCACCTGAGAAGAGGCCACTTGCAGGTACCTGGCAAGAAACACTGGGTTGATTGTTTGGGTTTTCTTTTTTAACCAAACTGCCCCCCTCCAAATCATAGTGGTACCTCATTAAAACAAATGGCTTCTAATGAGCGCCAAAACACAAGCATAGCAAATATGTGGTATATAAATTGTAGTATTTTACATTTTCTACATTACATTTTCTGTAATATTTTACATTTCTTCCTAGAAAGGAAGCACATTTTAGAGCTGTCTTATAGGTAGACCATTGCTTTTAAGGGACAGATCTAGAAATCTTTATTGATAAGCCATGACCACATGCTGAAAACCTGTACAATGTCTTTAAAATAAACTTTAAACGTAAATCTTTGTTTCGCATTCTTAAGCTACAGAAATTAAATATTCCTCATGGGCATGGTTATTTTGCTGTCACTCTTACCTTCTTCTGAAATCATGTCTGTGAGTGACCAACTTTTTGTGGTCATCACAGGTAAATCTCATTCATTCAACAATGAACACCCATTATAGGTAGGGCAGTGTGTTTTGCACAGTATACTGCATAAAGAAACACTCCTGGCCATCACTAGTGCACAATAGTGGGGGAGAGGCATTTCAACAAACAACACAATTTCAACACCAAGAAGCCTAAAGACTAGCATTGCTATTTCTCATTTGAGGGAATCTTGGAGAAGCAGCCTCTGGCAGCAGGGATAGAGTTGAGGCTTACAAAGGTCTGATTTGATAAGTCATAAATCACTCAGAGGGGATATGAACTGGAAGTGGTGGTCTGGATCTTGGGAGAAAGGAAAAGGCCAAAGAGAGGCTGGAATGTGGCCGATGTGATGATGGGCCCAGGAGTGAGGACTCACATAGAAGAGGAGCTGGCCACCAGCCAGTCTAGGTAGCTGGGTGGTCTTCCGCTGTCCAGCCCCTGCCAGGGCCTTCTATGCTACCCCCACAGCACCACTACACAAAGGCTCTCACATCCACTGGAAAGTAAGCATATATGTCTGCGTGTGCACGTGTCGAGATGAAACAAGGAAGCTGATGGGAAGTGGAGGGATCTGGTTTTAGCTAAAAAGCCCAGAATAAACCATGTAGCCACAGACCATGTTTTCATCTGATGAGTGAGTGAAGATTTTAGACAGAGTAATTAACTTTCTTTTCCCCCCACAAGAACCCAGACACTAGGGACAGACAACCCCTGACTGATTAGTTTTTCCTCAACTTCAGTTATTTGTACTCAACACCAATTCAGTTATTTGTGAAAATACTTTGTGTTTTCCTCAGTATTAACATCATGCTTTTATAAAGTTAACCTGAACATTGTGAACATGCAAGCAAAATGTATCCCAAATTAAAAATGATGGAAGGAAAAGGTTGTTATCAGATTAGCACTTAAAAAGTATGTATTTTATATTCCAATCAATTCAGAAAACTAAAAATAAAGAATATTAAGTGAGTAAAAGACAGCAGGGAGGTAAAATGAATTATCTAACACAATTTTAATCTTGATGTTCTTAAGCATTCAGTTCCATAAAGTTTTAAAATTAAGGGTTTGACACACGTAGTGTAATAAAAATCTACCTGGTCTCTACCCAAATTCTTGTGCTTTAGGCATTTTCAAGCGTCCAGGTCTGTGTATCATGTAACTACTTTTCTTGGAATACTGCATTTTTCAGTTGAGGTTTGGATGAATGTTGAATGGGAAGATGTACACGTGCAGACAGTAGGTGCCTTCGGATTGCAGCCAAGTCCTGACCTGCGCACAGTGTCTGGAAGGAGGAAAGCAGCCCCTCTGCATGACTGTGAACAAGAAGCTAGTCCCACCGGCAAGGCTGAGGTTGTCTTTAGAATTTCACTGTGAATCTGCTCCATCACACATCTGGAGAATGACTGAGCCCCACACCGCAAGCAGCCACCCCCAGCTCTGCGGAGGTGGTTGTGACTGGGTAAGGGTGAGAGTGGGCTGCACCAGGGCCCACCCCAGGGAAAAGACCACCTCGCTGAAGCATCCCGGGACTAGCTTGGAGCATTGCTGTGTCTCCATGAAGCCTCTTCTTTGGGGATGCACCTAAGAGAAGCAAATGAAGTACTTTGCCCCATTATTGTCCTTCTGCAGTTTAGAGATAGAAAAGCAAATACAAAATAGGGTATGTTTACTTTGAAAAGGTTGCTCTGTGGTCCTTCCTGGCAACAGTTAGATACCAGCAATAGTGTTCTCTAGTAGCAATCTCTGGAACATTCCAAAAGGACCTTGCTAACCCCTCTTTTTTTTTTTTTTTAACCTTTATCTTTCTCAGATACGGAATAATCTAAAGAGGGTTTTTAGTGACATAGAGTGAGCCAAGAGGAAAAAACATGGGTTTGGGGATAGTTTTTTGTTTCTGCGCTCTCATTTATGAATCATGCTCTCTGCCAACTCATTCGTCCCCTCTGAGCTTTATGTTTTTCACAGGCACAGAGGGGATGGAAATGTCCCCCTTCTCTGTCCCCATGAGTGTTGTAGAGACAGCAGGGATTTACACAGAGAAGAAAGCACAGGGCAGCTGAAACTGCCCATCCTCCCTCTATTTCTGGATGCAGTGCTTTCTTGTAGGTTATGTAGTAACACATTTGAGATTTTCAAATGTGATGTCTTTAGAATCTGTGGAAGAAATCTGCAAGAAAGGACCTCTTGAAAAAATGCTGGCCCTCCACTCAAACTTCATTACACGTCTCCATCTCTGACATCACCTTCAGGGATTCTAGTGATTTACCAGTAAGGAAGGTTAATGATGGGCAATTTGCAGTGACCACAGGGTATCATAAAATGCAATATTTGCGAATTCAGGCTGACCATGGGAGGCAACACAAATTTGTGCTGATTTGTTCAAAGGCATATTTTGAGGGATTTGAAGCTGCATCTGGACGTGGCATGAAAAATGTGAGCTATTTTGTCCCTAGCCAGAAAAACAAAATACCAACATAAATCATAACATCTGTCTATGTACAGGCTATATATCTGTGCTATTTTAGTTTTTATGAGCTCTGTAAATAAACATTTATTGTCCTTTGTTCCTGGAATGAGACCATTACCTATTTTCCTTGTTATACGCCTCTTTCAACCAATATGCAATGGTTACTTTGTTTTACAAAAGGTCATTCTATATTGTCCAACCCTTTTCTTCCTGAACATTTAAGACCATCAAACAAAACAAAATGTTTTGATGTGAACTAATCACTGTTTATTACATTGGTACCCCCACTGTCACATTGACTCTTCCACTCTAGAAGATGTACTAGGCTGGTGATGGAGGCTGAGAAGTTCTTGGGCCTCAGACCCCAACCAGTGGTCGTGTCAGGTGCCAGGTTCTTGACTTGCTTGCAAGAAAGAATTCAAGGACCAGCGTCAGGTACAGCAGAAGCAGCTTTACTGCAAAGAGAAAGCGCATGCTCCAAGGAAGGAGGAGTACTGATGCCCTGACTTACAAGATCCGGGTCTGGCAGGGTGGACGTGCGGCTCTGATTCTCAGGGGTGGTTATAAGAGGGCAGAATGCGGGGTTGTGGCAATGAGTGGTGATTTCCAGGGACTGGAAATGACTTGTATGTCATTTGCATACTCCATACCAGCTACTATTGACAGCTGCAGTCTGATTTTTCTGGCATATACTCCAAATATACTCCATTTTAAAAAATGTTATTATTATCTTTGTTTTTGTTTTTGTTTTTGTTTTGAGAGAGAGAGAGAGAGAGAGAGAGAAGGTGAGCAGGGAGGGGCAGAGGAAGAGAGAGAGAGAAACCCTTAAGCAGGTTCCATACCCAGCGCAGAGCCTGATGAGGGGCTGATCTCAGGACTCTGAGATCATGACCTGAGCCAAATCAAGAGCTACCTACTGAGCCAAGCAGGTGCCCCCTCAAATACGCTCTAAATATACTATTGTCCCTTTAGCATCCCCAGCGGAAGAGTCATGCTTGATCATTGGCAAGCTAACTGGGTCTGTGAGCATGAGTGCCCTGGGCTTGACATCAAGAGGATGCTTGCGGCCAGGAGAAGCTCCAGGGGTATCACAAAGTTGCTGATTCCCCGCAAGCTCTGTCCTGTGTCAGACTCAGTTCTCCATTTCATTGTACCTGCCTCAATGCCAGCTTTCTAATAGTGTGCAATGAAATGCTTTAATATAAGGACATTGTAAGTTGCTGTGTCAGGAAAACCCCCAGTGAGGCTTGCAGGCTTTGTGACATCCTTTCAGCTAACTTTTCTCAGTCCCTGCCAATATGGAAATTCATTTGCTTTCTGGGCTTGCTTTCTTCATATCTCATTAGGGTTCTACAATGTTGCCAAATAAAATGACTGCAGGACACTCGGATAGGTGGCCAGTGGAATACTCCCAAACCCCACATTAGTTTGATTCATTTGCTCTCTTTCTATCAAATCACCAAGCCAAGATGATAAAATTTATCGTACATGGCAATAGACATGACAGAGGCCCAAAGCATCTTGTAATTCTTTTGGGAGAAAATTTGAAAATATCTGAATTGTAGATTTCTGCACATTTTAGAGTTCTGTAAGTATAATTACAAATTATACTTCTGTTTTTGCCAAAGTTTTAAGCTTGCCATGGCTGAATCTTCTAGATTTCTCCAGTTTTCTCCTCTAAAAACAACACAGCCACCCAAGTTCAACTGCTTTATTCAAGTGCAAGGGAACTACATTTTATAGTTTCCTGGGATGGCCTAGATAAAGTTCTATTTACAGCAAACAAAAAGGTTCAAAAGTGTCTCTTTGTCTTGCTGAGGATTTTATTTTTATATTCTTTTTTTTTAAGATTAATTATTTATTTATAGAGAGAGAGCAGGGGATGAGGGGGGGTCGGGGAAGAAGGAGAGAGAATCCTCAAGCTGACTCCCCCTTAAGTGCAGAGCACAACTCAGGGTTTGATGCCAGGATCCTGAGATCATGACCTGAGCCAAAACCAAGAGATAAATGCTCAACCAACTGAGCCACCCAGATGCCCTTTACTGATGATTTTAACTGAACTATGTCACTTTATAAAGCTATCTGACCTCGTGTAGTATTGCAGATGAGTTACTGTCATATAAGAGGCAAAGCACAGGGATTTGGATACAAGGTTCTGCTTTGAATCTGGCCTCAAAAACTTTCCTTGTTGGTGTCTTGTGGATCACCAAGATGGCAGCATAGTGTTAGAAAAATTTGTGTCATTTTTGGGACACTGGATCTTGATGCCTTCCATGCTTCCGGGACAAGAGCAAAAGACCTCAAGTTTTCATAAACTGGGTACAAATGTCAATATCTAAGCCAAGTGACAGAGTTACTCTCAGAGAGCCCCGAAACTAAACTGAAATCTCCCTAATTTGGGACACCTGGGTAGCTCAATGTTTAAGTGTCTGTCTGCCTTCAGCTCAGGTCATGATCGCGGGGTCCTGGGATTGAGTTCTGCATCAGGCTCCCTACAAGGACCCTGCTTCTCCCCCTGCCTGTGTCTCTGCTTCTCTCTCTGTGTCTCTCATGAATAAATAAAATCTCAAAAAAAAAAAAAAAAAAGAAATCTCCCTAATAAACCGCATTTTCTCCTTACCCTCTGTTGTTTGAGTTTTCTTCTCTTTCTTTCTCTCACAATAAAAAAATCTCAATAGGGCAGGCTGCCTTCCCTTGTTCCAACAATTGCTCAGCCCTTGGGAATCTGATCTGTGCCCACACCAGACCACGGCCACCACAAGCTTCCAGACTCACAGGGAGCCTGCTCTGCATGGCACTGCTGTGGGCAGATGGGATAGTTAACCTCAGTCACCCCTGAAACAAGTGCCAATACCTCTTTACAATTCTGGATGAGAAAGGTGAAGAAATTTTACTACAGGCAGATCAGGAGCCATTTTTCATCTCATGTTCAAATATTTTAAGACAATGGGGGGTTGTTTGCTAAATCTCAGAAGATCGGGATCAGAAACCCCCTGTCAGACCTGGGAAACAAAGAAAACATGTCTTAACTCTGCAGAGATCATACAGGCAGAAAATGTGATTTTTTTGGACATTTTTTTAAGACCTTATTTTTTAAGAGCAGTTTTGGTTCACAGCAAAATTGAGTGGAAGGCACAGAGAGTTCTCATTATCTCCCTCCCCTACACATCACAGCCTCCTCCTTTATCAGCATCCCCCAAAGTGGTACATTTGTTACAACTGATGAACCTACATTAACACATCATAATCACTTAGATTCATAGCTCACATCAGGGTTCATTCTGGTATCATACATGCTATGGTTTTGGACAAACATGTAATGACTTGTATCCATCATTATAGTATCACACACAGTATATTTTCACTGCCCTAAAAATCCTCTGTGTCCTATTGATCTCTCCAGCCTCTCAACCCCTGGAAACCACTGCTCTTTTTGCTCTCTCCATATTTTGCCTTTTCCAGACTATCATGTAGTTGGAATCTTACTGTATGTGGCCTTTTTAGATTGTGTTCTTTCACTTAGTAGTATGCATTTGAGGTTCTTCTGCATCTTTTTATGGCTTGACAGCTCATTTCTTTTTAGCAATGAGTAATATTTTATTGTCTGGATGGACCATAGTTTATCCCTTCACCTACTGAAGGACATCTTGGTTGCTTCCAAGCTTTCAGTTGTAAATAAAGATGCCAAGAACACCTGTTTACAGTTTTTTTGTGTAGACATAAGATTTCACTATGCATTTGGGAAGTATAGAGGAGTATGATTGCTGGATGGCATGGAAAGAATGTGTAGTTTTGTAAGAAGCTATCCAAACTGTCTCCCAGAGTGGCTACACCATGTTGCATTCCCATCAGCAATGAATGAGCATCCCTGTTGTTCCATATCCTTGTCAGCATTTGGTGCTGTCAGGGTTTTGGATTTTGGCCATTCTAATAGGTGTGTAATGGTACCTCATTGTTGCTTTATTTGCATTTCCTTGATGACATCTGATGTCGAGCATCATTTCATATGCTTATCTGCCATCTGTGTATCTTATTTGGTGAGGTATCTGTTAAGTTCTTTGGCCCATTTTTAATCAGATTGTTTTCTTATTGTTGAGTTTTAAGAGCTTTTTGTATATTTTGGATAACAGTCCTTTATCAGATGTTATTTTTTGCAGATATTTTCTCCAAATCTGTGGCATGTCTTCTCCTCATTTATGAAATTATCTTTCTCAGGGAAAAAGTTTTTAATTTTAATGATGTCCAGCTTATCAATTCTTTCCTTCATGGATCACAACTTTTCTGTTTTACTTACAAAGTTATTTCTATGACCAAGGTCACCTAGGTTTTCTTCTGTGTTATATTCTAGTTTTATAGTTTTGCATTTTACATTTAAATCTCTGATCCATTTTGAGTTAATTATTGTAAAGGGTGTAAGGTTTGGGTCTAGATTATTTTTTCGCATGTGGGTGTCCAGTTGTTTCAGCATCATTTGTTGGAAAGTCTGTCCTCACTCCATTGTATTACCTCTGCTTCTTTGTCAAAGATCAGTTGAGTGTATTTGTGTGGGTCTATTTCTGAACTCTATTCTGTTCCATTGATCTATTTGTCTATTCTCATGCCGTTGTCTTGATTATTGTAACTTCATGGTAAGAATGAAAAGAAAAGTCAGGTAGTGTCACTCCTCTGACTTTGTTCTTTTTTAATATTGTTTTGACTGTTCTGGGTCTTTTGCTTTTCCATATAATTTCAGAATCAGTTTGTCTATATTCACAAGACCACTTGCTTGTATTTTGTTAAGAATTGCATTGAATCTATAGATCACGTTAGGAAGAACTGACATTTTGACAATATTAAATCTTCCTACCCACAAACAGACTATCTCTTTATTTAGTTCTCCTTTGGAGTCTTTCATTAGAGTTTTGTAGTTTTCTTCATATACATATTCCTCTTGTACATATTTTACTAGATTTATACTTAAATATTTTATTTTAGGGAGTGGTAATGAAAAATATATATTTATATATTTTTTGACATATATATTTCACATATATATTTATATATGCTTCTCTCTCTACATATATACATATATATGCATGAAAAAATAGAGAGAGAGAGAGCTTGTCTCTAGGGGACATCTGGAGCCATTTTTGGTTATCAGAACTGGAAGAGGGGTTGCAGCTGGCATCTGGTGTGTAGAGATGAGGGATGCTAGTAAATATCCTACAGAGCACAGAATAGCCTTCTTATAATAGTTTACTAGTTCCAGTATATTTTTGTTTATTCATTTGTTTTGCTTATGTTGGTCACATTTCTTTTTAATTAAAGCAAACTCTTCTTACGATGGAAGCAATTAAAATCGTGGTATAGCCTAGGTGGAAAATTGTACAGCCATTGAAAAGCCATGTCAGAAAAGTATATTTTGATTTGAGGAGATACATGTACGAGTCAGGTTAAGACAGTATGTACTGAAAAAAAAAAAAAGACAGTATGTACTGTAGGACAAATAGCCCCTATATCCCAGTGGCTCAGCACACTCAAAGCTTATTTCATGCCCATACAACACCTGATGTGGGTGAGAGACTTTCCATCTTGGCTCTCTTACAAGCCATTAAGAAGTTTCTGATGTGGAAATGAGTTTGGCAAATGCCACAGATGGAAAAATTGAGGTAAAATGGTGAATAAGCACATGGTTGGTAGAAGAGCCAGGTTGTGTTGAGGCAGACTTTTCACTTCCAGCACTACTGATATATGGAGCAGATACGTATTTGTTGTGGAGCCCATCCTATGCACTGTAGGATGTTTAGTAGCATCCTTGGCTTCCACCACTGCATGCAAATTGCACCTTTTTCCAATCGTGACAGCCCCAAATGTTACCAGACATTGCTAAATGTTCTTCAGAGACAAACTTCTGTTTGAGAACCACTGGTGGAGAAGATTACAAGCCTGGGAAATGCATTTATATTTTATTGTCACTACAGTGGGAACCAGTGGATGATAATAGTCAGTATGGCAATGCTACCCAGTTTTAGGTTAATAATACGATTCCAGGTAGAGAAAAACTAGGAAAGGCTTTGAGGAAGCTACTTCATTTAGGAGATGAAGATTGCTTTACCCATGATGGTAGCAAAGTGGCTAAGTGGTGTTATTGGTTAGATTTGAGATCTATGATGTTGGGAAAGCTACAGAGCTTGTTGTTGAGTGGACTTTTGCATGGGAGGAAAAAAAGAAAGCAATGATAAAGAATTAGTAATGATGATAGATAACAGTAGCTTCTAAACACCTATTTTTGGAATTGCACTGAGTTGGCTTTATAAGAAATGTCTAGGGAGCTTGTTAAAATTATAAATTCTTGAGCCTCACACCTGGAAATTCTGATGTATTAAACCTGGCCAGTGGCCCAGGAATCTATTTTTAACACACTTCTTCAGTGATTCTGAAAAGAACTCCCAGCATGCATTGTGTGGATTTACATGGGATTATAGCCCTGATGGGTCAGTATTGTGTGTTACTCTATTTGTACAGTAAGAACCTAGATTAATAATTGCCTTCTTCTGAGATGTGGAACTAGGAAGGTGTGTTGTTTTTTGTTTGTTTTTTACTTTGTTGTTGCTCTCACAGAATCACTAGGAAATAAAATTCTCAAAGCCCTCCAGTATTTTGCTACATTGGCAGTAGGAAAGGAGATATGAAATATGTAATTTGCCTACCTGGTCATACCAACCCCTCTGGTGTTACCACTGCTTGAGACAAGGTTCATTTTATGCACAAGTCTCACATCCCCTCCTCCTCCACAGGACTGCTGACAGTTTTTCCCCACAGAGTAGGGAGCTGGTTAACCCCATTAGTGGTTAGAAAATGCAACCCACAGTGAAAAGTTCTCCAGCATTAGGTGTTGCCCAAAGTGCCATGGAATCATCATATCTGAATTTATGCTAGTGGAGTATTAAAATGTATGGAAGCATTCCAATCTCTTATTCTTTATACTTCCTGTATTAGAAACACCAGCTAGTACCCAAAGCTTATATTTTAGAACAATGTTAATTATAAAACAAGTTTAAAAATTTTAAGTTTCTGTTGTTATCTCAGAGAACAAGAGGTTCTTTAACTGCCCTTAGATTATTTTTCTCGACTTATACCACTTGTAAGTTTATTTGGGGACCTTTTCCAAGGGCGACTATTATGCTAATATTTTTTCAGACTAGTCATCAAATATAATTGGAGATTAAGGAAAAGAGGAGCATAAAATCACCTATAACTCCCCTTCCAGAGACTACCATTAAAGATTTGGGAGGATGTATTTCTAAATTTCTTTTGTGAACATTCATACATTATATGTTTGACAAGGGGTATACCAGATACACCCTTGAATTACCTGCTTTTTTTCACTTTTATTATATACTCATTTTCATATAATGCATTATAGAATCATTATAAAATGTTATCAGGCACATTTTAATACACAAAAAGTACTGAGTACTGATTAATAGAACATAAGATTAATAGAAACAAAGAGCAGAGAGGTGGTTGCCTGAGGCCGAAGGGAGGGGGAAATGGGGAGATATTGGCCAAAGGGTATAAAGTTTCATTTACAAGATATAAATAAGTTGTAGAGATCTTCTCTACTGTTTAGTGCCTGTGGCTAACAATACTGTATTGTATACTTAAAATTTGCTGAGGGTAGACCTTATGTTAAGTGTGCTTACCACACCCACACACAAATCATAATAATAATACAGGGGGTGGGAAGAAACTTTGGGAGGTGATGGATATATTTATGCTCATGTTGGTGGTGATGGCTTCACGGATGTGCACTAATCCCCAAACTCATCAACTTATACATACTAAATATGTACAACTTTTATACATCAATCATACCTCTACAAAATGATTTCATTATTGTGGAAAAAAAGTACAATTTTCAACAGTAAACTAGTAAGCAAACATCATCAACTCAAGGTTAAAGTTTGCAGAATGACCACTGTGGGAGTTTTCTGCAAATTGCTCTCTTTTATGATAAAACACAAAATAATCACAAATCTGATGGAAATCCTTTACCCTTCAATTTCACTGTCAATTCTTTTTTTTAAATAAAGATTGATTTATTTATTCATGAGAGACACAGAGAGAGAGAGGGGCAGAGACATAGGCAGAGGGAGAAGCAGGCTTCATGCAGGGAGCCCAATGTGGGACACAATCCTGGATTCCAGGTCATGCCCTGAGCCGAAGGCAGATGCTCAACTGCTGAGCTGCCCAGGTATCCCTCACTGTCAGTTCTTATGGTGGTGTTTTCTAGCTGTACTCTGTGATCACAACAATGGCCTCCATCCTTGTTAATGCCCTAATCCCCATTCCAAAAATATGTTACTTTACCTTTGCAAAGGGATTTTGCAAATGTGATTAAGATTAGGGACTTTGAGATGAAGGATTTTCCTTGATTATATGGGTGGAGCCAATGTATTCACATGGGTTCATAAAAATGGTGACTAAGAAGGATCCAGGATCTGGTTTTGAGGATAGAGGAAAGGGCCAAAGAGCCAACAAACCCAGGTGGCTTCTTCAAGCTGGAAGAGACAAGCAAATGAGTTCTTCTCCAGAGAAAGTGTTCAGAAAGGAGCACAGTCCAGTCCATAATGAGATTTTAGACCAGTAAGATCCTAGAGACTTCTAACTTAAAGATCTGAAAGATAATAAATTTATATTGTTTAGACCACGAAGTTTGTGATAATTTGTTACAGCATAATGGAAAGCTAATCACACTGATCTATAAAAGAAAAGCAATAATCAGCTGACAGTATTTAATTATCAAGCCATTGTGTCAAGAGTTTCTCATATTTTTCAATATTTCAAAGACATTTCTATTAACAAGTGTGTCCTTGGTGTTAAAAATTCTTTTGGCTAAATTTTAAAATGTGGGTCTATCATTTTAATTTTATTTTGTAAGTGTTTGTTTAAATTCCAGTTGGTTAACATACAGTGTAATATTAGCCTTGGGTGTACAATAGAGTGATCCAATGCTTCCATATGACAACCAGTGTTCATCATGATAGGTGCCTTCCTTAATACTCATCACCTATTTTACACATTCCTCATCCCCTCCCCTCTGGTAACCATCAGTGTGTTTTCCATAGTTAAGAGTCTGTTTCTTGGTTTGTCTCTAGTTTTTCTCCCTTTGCTCCTTTATTTTGTTTCCTAAATTCCACATATGAATGAAATCATATGGCGTTTGTCTTTCTCTCACCAACTTATTTCACTTAGCATAATACTCTAGCTCTATCCATGTCATTGCAATTGGCAAAATCTCATTCTTTTTTATGGCTGATTTTATCCTTTTTAATTCTATAACATGAAGCACTTTGGGCCCTCTGTGCTCCAAAGTTTAGAAAAACAAGATCTTTATCAATCAAAAAAAATTTAGTTGTCTCTCTTCATCTTGACTGTTGATTCAACAAGCTGTTGAGCTTCTGATTTCCGCCATTACCAATACTCACCTGGAAGTGACACTGCCCCAGAAATAGGCTTGCAGACAATGGCACAAAAAAGACATGAGGTAGCACATTGCATCTCAGAGACTTAGTCCCCACAGTGTAGGTGGGAACAAGAACAGAAAGAATCCTGGTGGCAATGGTGCTGCAGATTATAATGGGCTTCATCTGTTCAAGCTCTGGAGTGTAGGAGAGTCAGACACTAATCAGGGGGAAAATAGAACTTATGAAAAAATACTGCAAAAAATAGAACATATAAAAATGAACACTGCAAGAAATAAAAGAAATGGGAGCATCATTATGAAAATTCAGAGAAAGAGCATGTCTCTGAAAAAAAATTAACCACATAAATAGATGATAATTTAGAAATGTGGGGGGTGGACTCACTAAGATCCAAAGTGATCTGTTTTTCATCAAAAGGAGCAAACTGGGGACACCTGGGTGGCTCAGCAGTTGAGCATCTACCTTTGGCTCAGAGCGTGATCCTGGAGTTCCGGGATCGAGTCCCACATCGGGCTCCGTGCATGGAGCTTGCTTCTCCATCTGCCTATGTCTCTGCCTCTCTCTTTCTGTGTCTCTCATGAATAAATAAATTTTTTCTTTTTTTTTAAAAAAAGGAGCAAGCTGGCAGAGATGAAGAGGCAGTCAGAAGAGTGGCAGAAGAGAGGGCTGCAGGCAAACTAGAAGCTCAGCAGCAATTCAGATGGACTGAAGCAGCAATGTCTGCTGGAGGTGTTAGTGCAGGGTTGAGGGAGTCAGCGTGGCGAGCCATCCTATATGCACAGGAACCTCAAAAGAAAATATATATAATGAAGGAGAAAGTGGCAGAAATGGAAGACACAGAGGGCTTATACAAGCTGCAAATTAAAAATTGTTTTAGCAGAAGTAACATGAACAATGACAACAGAGGCAAGGAGCACAGATATAAATGACAAATGTACTGGGTTGAATAAATATGTTTTTTCAGAGATTAAAAGGACTTATCATCTGACACAATCCTTCCCTTCGTCTCATCAACAATCTGTTTCATTCTGGGATAATCTTCCTCATATTCACTATATTGATTATGATCTCAAAAATTTAAAATACCTGGGAATAATAACACTCTCTACCCACTTCAATTTAGGTTTTCTATTGTTATGAGTTTCCAAGTAATTTTTGATGATTTTTTCTACACTTTCTTCATTTTTTTTACAGGGAATCTATATTACTCATAATCAGGAGAGCTGATATGATATTTAAATTAAAATATACTAGGGGTGCCTGTTGGGCTCAGATGGTTAAATGTCTGCCTCAGGCTTAGGTCATGATCCCAGAGTCCTGGGATCAAGCCCCATGCCAGGCTCCCTCTGCTCCCTGCTCCCCACTCAAGCTCTCTGTCCCTCAAGTAAAGACATAATATCTTAAAAAATTAAAATATACTTGTCAGGAAACACCATACAATCGTGCTTTAAAATAAGTACAGAAAAAGACTGGAGTTTTTAATAATATCTCTCCCTGCAAATTCCTACATTTACTAAATTTTCATAAAATTTCTAAAGTAAACATGTGTAACTTTTATAAAGTAAAAAAAAAAAAAAGAAAGAAAAAAAGAAAGCCTCATTCCAAAGCATATCTGGCATTGTGGAATAGAAATATGGACCATATACTACGATCCAGCATAAACTGTCAAAGGCAAGTGGTTTCCCCCTGAATGTCCAATGATGTGGGAGGAAGCAGGGATCACTGTCATGTGGTGGAGAATGCCAAAGTAACAACTTTTTAAATCATGGCCAACTTCTCAAAAAGGTATCATGGCTCTTGGGCCCATTGAAAAATGGCTACCACCATCATCATGTGTCCGCGCGGGTATTCCAATCTGCAGGATTTCCACAACCAAAAATTTTTCACAGCAGATTAAACACACTGGGACCAGCTGCTAAATTGATTCCTACACAAATTGTCAGTCTTAGAGGTATTGGATCTTGCTAAGGTTCCCTGAAGCAGATTGCTTGAGGAGATCCATCTTATTTCACAGGAAACTCAACATCATAGGTTGCTCTTGCAAGATTATAATAGGCAACAGCATTTATCAACACAAATATGGATATCTGAGAGCTATTAAATGTTTACCATAGGCCTGCCTCTGTTCTAAGCATTTTAAGTGTATAAATTTATTTAATCTTCATAAAAAATTACACGATAGATGCTAATGTTACCTCTGTTGTACAGATGGAGATGCTGCTGCAGAGACTGAGCAGCATGCTTACATTTTCTGCAACTCTGTAGGTGAGGGGGTTCCAATGTAATCAATGTGCTTAGGTGTTAAACTGCTTGTATCATCAGTTAGGGTTCTCCAGAGAAACATAACGGGGTATATATATCCTTATAGATATCTCTATCTTTTATCTATCATCTATCTATCTATCTATTCATCCATCTATCATCTTTCTGTCCCTCAATCTCCATTCATTGTTACTCACATGCTCCACTCATCATTCAGCTAGAGTAAATACTTAAAATTTGAGAAAATTCTATGCTACTTATTCTACACCTGTAATTTTAAATTTATTTTTTTTAAGTTTTTTTATTTATTTATGTCACAGAGAGAGAGAGGCAGAGACATAGGCAGAGGGAGAAGCAGGCTCCATGCACCGGGAGCCAGATGTGGGATTCGATCCCGGGTCTCCAGGATTGCGCCTGGGCCAAAGGCAGGCACCAAACCGCTGCGCCATCCAGGGATCCCCTACACCTGTAATTTTAACAGAAGATTCTTTACAAGACCAAAGGAGCCTGTCTCCCAGGTCCTGTATCCCGCACCCCCTGGGATTCTGCAGCATCTCAAAGTTGGCAGTCCACCAGGTCACTGGGCTCCAAGATAAGTCCAGAGTCTTAATTAAAATAGAGGTACTATACTTCTGCCCTGACCACCACAGATGACCTGACATTTCTATGCCCACCTAGATTGCACAAAAATCTTGGCAAAGATTCATTAAGGATGTTAGCCGGTAAGAAATTAGATGTATCTTATAGATAAATACAGATCAACTTTCTTACATATGAGAGGCAATTTTTTAAAAGATTTTATTTATTCATGAGAGACACAGAGAGAAAGAGAGGCAGAGACACAGACAGAGGGAGAAGCAGGCTCCATACAAGGGAGTCTGATGTGGGACTCGATCTCCGGACTCCAGGATCACGCCTTGGGTCGAAAGCTGGAGCTAAACCGCTGAGCCACCCAGGATTCCCCAAGAGAGGCATTTTTAGAAGTTCTGTGACCACTTGCTGGCCTCACTGGCATTCGCAGGAGTGAAGGAGTATCCTACAAAGGCTAGCTCATCCTTGTTTTGTGTTATTTCATTTTCAGTGCTAACACAACGCCAATGTACTTACCTATTTTCCCACATCTTGGGTTTTTTTTTTTTTTTTAAAGAGATTTTATTTGAGAGAGTGAGAGTCTGTCTGAGCAGAGTTGGTGGGGAGAGGGAGCAGAGGGAGAGGGACAAGCAGACTCCATGTGGAGTGCCAAGCTTCACACTGGGCTCCATCCCACAACCCTGAGATCATGACCTGAGCCAAAATCAAGAGGGATGCTTAACTAACTGAGTCACTCCTACACATCTTGAGTTTTATTTTTATTTTTATTTTTATTTTATGATAGTCACAGACAGAGAGAGAGAGGCAGAGACACAGGCAGAGGGAGAAGCAGGCTCCATGCACCGGGAGCCCAATGTGGGATTTGATTCCGGGTCTCCAGGATCGCGCCCTTGGCCAAAGGCAGGCGGCAAACCGCTGCGCCACCCAGGGATCCCACATCTTGAGTTTTGAATAGAGCACAAGCCTTTGTTTCTTCTCAGTTCCAAAACCTGAAACTCTTCATGAAGCAACTCATCCATGTTCTAAAGTTTGGGGAAAGTAGTCCCTTTGCCTCTTGCTATAGGCTGTGCCAGTGACAGCACTTACTTGGAGAAATCTTCCAGAAGCGCTTTGAGGAAGACTAGTGATCCTCCAGCTCTTCTCAGGGAGACCACCTGCATCCTCAATCACCAAAACCTAGAATATTGACAAGCAGGGAGATTGACTTTGGCAATGAGCCAGCCCAGAAGTACAGGCCAGCTTTGAGCCTTTCCTCCTTTACGGTCAGAATTTTTTTTTTTCTGCCTTGAGCAGTTGGGATTCAGCCATCAATTTGGAATAGCAAGATGTGGAAAGTTACTGCTGGCGCTTCAGGGAGATTTGTCCTTCTCTTTAAAACCTCATAGTCCTCTTTGGCTTAAAAATAGAATCAAACCTCGTAAACCTAGCCTCATTTTAGGATTCTGTTAAGCGTACTAAATTGTCAGTGCCAGTAGGCTGGTTTACATTCTGCCAAGATGGTTCAAGGTATGCTAACTTTTATTTATTTCAGAGTTTCTTATTCTAGTTTTGCAAATTCCACTTTGATTACAGAATATTCCAATTGGATATGAACATTTTGGGGGGACTAACATGCCTATAGGGTTATTTCCTGAAGCACAGTTAGTTAAATCTACACCATAATTCCTAAAGAAATAGCCCAAGGGCACTCCAGGTAAAGTTCTCATAACCCCATTGTTAGCATTAAAATTCAGATCTCCAGAGATACTTATTTGATCTGTCAGTCATAGAGAATATACGTTGTTGAAAGATTGTCTGACCCCAGATATCTGCATAAGCAATGTGCACTCCGGTATACGCAAACACGAGACCAGTAACAAGCCACTTTTTCAGGGAAAAAAATTGTTAGAAATAAATCAATTCCTATTGGGGAGTAACAGAAGCTCAGTGATATTTTTCTGACAATGACAACAGTGGAATGTCCAAAGAAAAAGGGTTGGAAGTCTTGAGAAATGTGCACACTGATTTCTTTTTGAAGCATATTCATATTATGGTCTTGAGGAAACTGAACATATTGGGACATTCACATTTTTGAATTTCTTTTATTGTGTTTCAAGAGGGGAATTTTATTCATTTGAGGAACATCCTGTTGGATAATCTGGCTCAAAAGGGTGCACCCGTGGTCTCAAGTAGCTTATGGGCAAATAGAACTATAGGCTCCACTTATGGGCTATAGGTTGGAACAGGCCCTCTGTATTGCCCAGAAAAGAAAGTAACACAAGAACACATCACTAGACTATCCTATTTCTAAAAATAGTTGCTCAGCAACTGGACTTCCCCAGTTAATAGAATCAAAACACTGAGCTAGCTAAGGCTGTTTGTTCTTTCCTTTAACTGAGAGAAACAAGTTGATCCTGCTTGCTTCCATAGTTTAGTTACCAGGTTAATTTGGTTATTTTAGGGGATGGTTTTGCAGGTCAACAATCCAAAAGTTAGGCTATTTAGTATTGTTAAAAATAATACTAAAGTGAATGCCTAATGGTTATGACCAGTAATTCAATTGATATAAAAGACCACAAGTTTCCCATGCATTGTGTGCCTCTACATATTTATATTTACTTACTTGGTAATTGATTTAAATATTGACAAATATCTATAGACTCAACATATAATTTATATATTTTTAAATTTCTTGACAAAATATTCTTTATCTTATAAAGTTGAGATACATAGAACTATGTGTTGGGTATATCTATACTGCTATGGATCTTTACTAGAACAGGGAAATATTGCAGGTGGGTCAAGGGATTCTCACAGTTAATTATCACATCCAGCCCATGCCCCTCCATGAGGCCATCTCTGGTTGGCTCTTGCCTGTCATCCTTCAAATGTGGATTTTGAAGACTTAATATTTCCTATGGCAACCTTGCTTTTCCGGTACCTACCAGTACCAGGCCCTACTCATTTATTCATTTCACCCATTCACCTAGTAAATCACTGAGTAGCCTCAGGGCCCCTGCAGTGCTCTAGATGGAAAGAAAATATTGATACAGTTCAGAACAAAACAGTCTCCATCCTCATGGCACTCCAACCTTTCGTGTTTCTCTTCCATTCTCAGTCCTTCGGCCATCTCAAAGTTTCATCGGTACCAAAAGAAATGGTAACACCACCTTTTATTTTTTTCCTCCTTAGTTGAGTCTTGGCTTTGTAAATATCAGTGGAAGCCAAATTCACACTTGCCATTTTTATCACAACTTTTAACTACCACTTTTATTGTTCAGTGGGGTTGTGTTTTAAAGCCAAAGCACTGAATTTAGTCCCCCAAATACTTCAACTATTCAGTCCTTAAAATTTCCTCACATAAATCACCATTAGAGAGCAGTGCTTGTTCACATGTAAATATTCTTTTTGAAAAAGCTGATTTTTTTCCCCCATTAATGTAACACTTACTTTTTTCTCATCGACTTGGGAAGAACACCCAACACAAGGTGACAATCGTGTCACATTTCCAGCGAAGCACGTTATCTGCCAAAATTCTCCCTTTCCACAAAGATCGAGTTTTGGTGCAGATTCTGTAATGTCCCCTTGAAGACAGAACAGCCAGGACAATGGGCAATAGAATGGGGGAGGAACTGGCATTCAATTCTCCTGAATTTTGTTGTTATTTTTCACTTAAATTTATTTAAATGAAATGCTTAGCTTTCCTTCAAAGCATGTATTTCTCCTGTTGACTTTTACTAGCAGTAAAATGGATCCCAGAGGCCAAAGAGTCGGAGATTTATAATGCCTTCTGGGAGACTTGTTTGTTTTTCCACATCCTGTGCTGACATTGTCAAATATTAGCCTTGGCAGGACGGCAGGGGCTTGTCAGTAGCAGCTCAACAGCTCGATGGCTGTCCCATCATACATTGTCCAGTGATGGCAAAGTTGTAGAAAGTGCCCTTATCACCTAAGAAGAGCAAATCGATCAAGCTGACTGCTACAATTACAGCAGACATGAGTGATGCACCTCATTCTGGCCAATACATGCATGGTGACAATGGGAAGGCAGTGTGGGAAAGTTCTGCAGAGTTTGCATTACCCACAGCATTGAGTGCAAGAACAATGTCCTTGGGGCTTTTTCCTTAGCCAATTTATAACCCAAAGTTGTTGTATTGGATTTTTTTCTGCAATAACTCTACCAACCTTTACATCTTGGTTTTGCTCATCAGAGACCAACTCTCAAAATGACCTGGCCCAAATCTAATCAGGATGTGAAAACTACAGAGAGGAGCCAGTACCCAATGTCTTTCAAAGTTAAATACAATTTAATATTTCAACCAAAGTGTGTTTCTTTGCTTATCTATATCAGCTCAAACAGTATATTTTTGGAAATGGGCAGTGTTATTTAGCTAGAAATCAGTACAGGTATTTAAAATATATTTTTTTAAGATTTTATCTATTTATCCATGAGAGACACAGAGAAAGAGAGGCAGAGACACAGGCAGAGGGAGAAGCAGGCTCCTCACAAGGATCCTGATGCAGGACTCGATCCCAGGACTCCAGGATCATGCCCTGGGCCAAAGGCAGATGCTAAACCACTGAGCCACCCAGGAATCACCTAAAAGTTGTTTTTAAAAAGTCATGGTGCAGTGAAATGGGAAGTCATGGCTGATGGCAATGGAAGTTGATGTAATGATTTTGGAAGATAATTTGGTCTTCTGAGGCAAAGGCCTTTAAACACATTCCATACCCTTTGATCCAGAAATATTATTTTCGAGAAGGCATAATAGCAGCATTTTTTTCCCTTTCTATACTGTAGGTTTTAAGCATCTCAAGATTTTTCCCTCCTCTTTCTTGGGGATAAAAATAATGGAATCCCAGCTCACGTCCTTGAAAATCAAAGTCTCCCTAAATGCTGCTGAAAGAAATCTCAGGAAAATAAGATGGTAAAAATGTTGTCCTTTCCCTACAGTTAGAGAAAAGTTGACACTGCTCTGTGAATAAGCTAACACATATTCTGTTTTTTATAAAGTAGGAAAAATTGGGAATAACTAGAGAATTTTCCATTCTCACTTTCTCATCCAATGTGAAGCCTTAAATGTATAATCTTATTCCATTTCTGTTATGAAAATTGCCCTTGAAATTGTTTTGTGAAACAGAGACATGAACACTACAAAATCTAGGCAAGAAATAAACAGAAGATATTTCTCCAAAGAAGATATACAAATGGCCAACAGACACATGAAAAAATGGTTAACATCACTCAGTATCAGGGAAATACAAATCAAAGCCATGATGAGATGCCACCTCACACTGGTCAGGATGGCTAAAATTAACAACTCAGGAAACAACAAATATTGATGAGGATATAGAGAAAGGGGGAATCCTCTTCCACTATTGGTGGGAAAGCAAACTGGTGCAGTCAGTGCAAATGGAGAGTCGATTCAGTTGCATCAACATTATGATTTCTGTGTTTCTTAAGCATGCCTTCCTCTGAAATGAATCTGTTTGTGAAAAACTGGATTTTTCTGTCAGTTGTTTCCTTGTCAATATGTAAGAGGTCTGTCTGTCTACCTTGCTGAAAAATAGATGTTATTTTTCAAAATGTCATTCACTTCTTCTATTGTCAAAATAATCAGAAAAATGAAAATAACTACCAAAGACTGTAAAACTAAAGAACTTGTAGATCAAATTGAGAGCCCTGAGATTTCTAAAATCAGTGCCAATGTCCTAATTTTTCAGAGAATTGAGCAAATTACAGAAGCCACATTTAATTTATGGAGCAATTTGTTAGTATTCTCCAGAATCCTATAAAGCATGCTGTCTCCAAGGCAGCTTCTTTAGGGGAAGACGAAGCTGTCCATATGTAGAGTCATTGTACAGCCCCAGAGATCTATTCACTAGCTTCTATCAACCTGGTATCCTTGCCTTTATTTTTCATTCTGCTGGCATTCCCCCAGAGATCAGATTCATTTCCCAAAGTAATTGTCTCGATGCTATTTCCCTGGACTTCAGCACTGTAATATCTCAGTTCTCTCTGGGAGGGAGTTATCATGCTGATTGGCAGTGTTTTTATTCATATGTTTTTCTTGTTAATGTCTTGGGTGAATGTGTCTGATGCTCCTCCCCCAGACTTGTCCTTGAAACAGAGGCTGATCCCAGAGGCAGCAGGAATCGAGGAAGAAAAGCAATAGGAAATCATATGTGGACAGCAAATCACAAAACACTGAGAAGGTGGGACAGAGTGAGGCTCACATGTGTCCCTAGACCTAGGTTTGGGGGATATCAGAGCTCAGCAAAAAGTCCTTTTCTTGAAATATCAAAATAAAATAAAATAAATAAAATAAAATAAAACACATATACCAAACCAAGACTGCCTTTATAAGTAAAACTCACATTCTCAACAGTGAATGGTTGTAAAATGCCCAAGACAGTACACAGATTTTTAGCAATTTAGCATTGCTTGCATGTGATAAAAGGAGCATTGAAGCAGAAATATTATGTCAATCGTTTTATGGATGTATAAATGTTAAATATGAACAAGTGCTGGCTGTGTTAGAAGACCAATTCCATAAGGAAGGAAAAAGGTTTGTGGGGAAATTAGTCTTGGGTAAGAGATATAGAAGAATCTGTCATTTTAACTCAGAAACAAAGAGACAATATAAATGCAATTGATTTTTTTCTATAGTTTTTAAAATTTATGGGTCCATTTCCTTTTATATCCCTATTCGTTAAAAATTAATGAGGAAAATAATAGAATGACTAATAAACTCATTCCTGGTAGAGTCACATCAGTCTAGATAGACACTGTGGCATCTGCCTCTCAATCAGTCACCCCTTTGCCAAAGCTTGTGAGGACACGGCTGTGCCAGGGTGGACTCCCAGGCATGGGCCTGGACCCAAAAGGGGGACTTCAGAAGCACATGGAAGAAGGCAATTGTAGGTTTTATGCAAATACAAAGAAAAAAAATTAGCAGAGCAAGAGAAAATATTGTCATTTACAGCCTAAATGTTAGCAACTGTGTCTGTAACCAGGTTTCTCTAAGTCACATCACAGGTGTGGCCAAAGAGAAGTACACAGAAGAGGGTCATTAGGAAACACAGAACTGGATCATGGCAAGAAGAGGTCTGAGCATCCAACGGAGAGCTGCACATGAGGGATTCACCAGGACATGCTAGAGATGCAGCTAGAGACTACCGTGGTGGCCCAGAAAATGTCCCCCAAATGATATAAAATTCCTGATCCCTGATCTCATCCTTTAACATGGCAATAAGGGACGTTGCATTAAAATATGATTAAGAGTCTTAGGATGGCGAGATGATCTGGGACTATCCACTCTCTCTAAAATAAAAATAAATAATTTTTTATCTGGGACTATCCATGCAGCTCCTCAATGCAATCATATTCCTCCTTATAAGAGGGAGATGAGGAAGAAGCAATGTGATCACAAGCCCCTGGAGTGATGTGGTCAAAAAGCAGGGGACATTGGCAGCCACCAGCCATGGAGAAGCAAGGAACAGATTCTCCCTAGAGCCTCTGGAGGGAGTACAACCCTGCGGACTCCTTGATTTTGACCCAGCGATACCAAAATTAGACTGCTTCTCTAGAATTGTGAGAGGATTAAATTCTGCTACTTTAAGCCACTGAGTTTGTGGGGATTTGTTACAGCAACGATAGGAAACTAATACTGTCATCGCTGCAGGTACATTTCTGAATATTTGAAGTTGGTTATAATTGTCCACTTAAGTCTGAGTCCAATAGTCTTCTAATCTTTTTGTTATTATAAATACACAAGTTTTAAAGACTCCTTTCATAAGATCACAGTGGAATATTTGGGCCAGGTGAACAGCATTAACAGTCACCAGGAACTCAGGCATTGAGCTTGGAGGACCTGATGAGAACAGGGTTCCCAGTCACTGAGGAGAATAAACTCACAAAGACATTGAGGTTCAGTGGGTATTTTGTAAACCCTCATTTGCCCACATGCAGAGGGAAGCCACTGAGGGTTGCAGGGGTGGGGTGAGATGATTCTGGCATTGAGGATGGGAAGGATGGCAAGGGGAAAGAAGGGCAAGTTGTATTCACTCCCTGCTGCAGAAAAGCTCTAATAAATGCAGAGATGGCCAAATGCCAACTTTATATCAGGCTTTCTACAGACTTTATCCTACAGAAACAAACACAATATTACTGTAATCTCTACTTTGTATACGGGGAAACTGAGTCTCGAGAAGTTAAGTAATGAAGATCAATACTAGAGTAGAAATACAAGCCAAGGTTTGTCCCATTCCAAAACCCATGTCCCCTTTTGGTTTGACCACTCGACTTTCCCTCCTCCACCTGCCTCCCGGGGCTGCTGTAAGACATCGACAAGGTGGGATTGGATCAGTGCCACACATGTTAGAGCAACAACACGGGATCATTACAATAAAATATTAAAACCAGTAGCATATGCACTCAACAGAGAGTTGGTTTCTGACATTGTAATTTGTTCAGAGTAAAGCAGAGAGCCAGTGACTAATAAGACCCCATGTGATCACAGCCCCCTTCCCTGCCAAGGGAGTTCTGCTCAGAGAAGTGGCAATGAGCTTCTGCCTCACCTCAGTTCCAGAACCTTCTCTCTGGCCTGATTTTTCTTAGACGCTCAACCACAGTGGTGCTAAGTATACTAACATACCTCACTGTTCTGAATGGTTCACCTCTTTTAACTTAAAATTAAAAATCTTTACATAGAAATACCACTTCAGAACTCTTCAGAGTGAGGTTCCCCCACTTGCAGGACTGGGCTCCTCACCCATCTCTACACACAAGGCCCTGTGCCCCAGATTTTTTCTTGCGGCCTGGAAATTTCCTTACACAACTGTCCCTTTTGAATCTTTTTAGCTGTTCCAGATCTCTTTAACCAAACAGAACACCCCCCTTCTCCTTGTCTTCCTTCTATAAATAATTATCTTTCCTCAACACCAGCCATGACCTGGGAGTCCTGGGGAGACTACCTTCTCTCTCTTCTGCTCAGCCAATGGTCTCTCAAATGCTAACCCTGCCTCTGCACGCCATTGTCTTCTGTCCCGCCCTGATGACTCCACCACTGTTCAGGGCAAATCCATCCTCCATCTTGTTGCTGCAACCTCTTGGTTGGTCCCTTGATGCCCTTTCTAGTCTTGCCCTTCAGTTTCCACTTCAGTTCGCCTTCTGTAATTTTGGCAAAAGGAAACCTAAATAAAGTCTTCAATGAGATTCTATTGTTCCCATACAAACATTATGGTCGAGATCTTTCTGGATCTTTCCTTACCCTTAACAGGTATTTTGCATTAGCTACATAAGCCCATCTATGGTTCCTTGAATGTAGCATGCCCTCTCCTGCCTTCCTGAGTTGGCCCAAGACATTCTCTTTGCCTGAATTATTCTTTCCCTGCTACTCTGGCCAATGACTCCTAATTTCCTCCAATTCTCCACTAACGCAGTCTCTCAGTCTTTCTTGACCTCTTTGTCAGAAGAGCTGCTCCTTCTCTCAATTATCAGTGAGCTGACTATGACCTTTACTGCAGTATCCATACCCTGCACTGAGATGACTGACTTTCTTTCTCTTTCCACCACTAAGACCTGACTTGGGGGGCTTATCTGTCCCTTCTGAACACCATTCCTGGCCTGTAAGTGTATTCCAAAAAGTTCTGTGGAATAAAAAATAAATACTTGGTTCTAATACATATATCTTCACAGATAAACCTAACCAAATTATGTCTCACTTACATTTAAGAAAGATGAGGAAATAAACCAAGTTAAAAATGATAGCACAGTGAAGAATGTAATGTGAGAGAGCTAAGGTAGCAAGAACAGGGAACCACATTGACAAAAAAAATTGGATTCATTAAGAAGGGATTCTTAAGAAGTAAAGTTAACTTGGTTCTAAAGGTAGTTCCTTTTCTAGTCAATGACCAAAACAGCATCCTCAATTGCTTTGTGTTAAATTAAGTAGGCTAGTACTCTAAAATCAGCAGGCGGTCTGGGAAAGAAGTAATTAGGACTCCTGAACAGTAAAGATGACATATCCTTGGCTGCCGTGCTCTCGTATGAAAGTCTTTCTGAATTTCCTCTAATTAAAAAGGACCCAATTTCCCTCTTTAGTATGCCAGATATACAACATCTTTGTAATTGAAAGGAATAAAAATGTACTTTGTCTTCCTACACTGCAGAGCTGATGTAGAGATGCTGACAGCACCCCCTACCAAGTGTGCCCAGAGCCCTCCAAAGAGAGGACAGTTGACAGTGATTCAGGAGGCACAGTTCTGCATTCAGACTCCTTTAAGCTGCACTTTTGAGACTCAAAGATGTCTCCATGCTTAATGAGGTAAGGTTTCAAGGGGGAAAACATTTGGCTTATGTGTTTCAACCTTGCCTCCTTATCTTAATGAAGCTCTGGTTTGCAGTGTCACTCATTGCAGTGTTACTCATTGATTGGGAACTGAGACTTTTCTACACAATCTAGGAATTCCCATCTAGGAATCAGCAGCCCATCTTCACTATATTTAAAGAAGTGAGACCCTGGGATGAGCACAGGGTAGAGGTTCACACTCCAAGTCTTGCCTGGACACATAGTCAGCCTCTTCTGTCCCCAGTGGTAGGTCTTAGGTAAAATTATGTCATCTGCTGGGCAGGCAGCCAAGATTGCTCTTCCTTCTCAGTCAGGATTAGAAGGAAGGAGGCCACTGGGCAGAAAGCCAGACCTGCCAACCTGTCTATGACCCCACTCCAGTGAACATCTTCACAGTATAAGATCAATATTCTTTTCTTGGTTTTTATTTCCAGTTGGCCCTTTTTGCCTGGGGGTGTAATGGTTGCCCTCATCATTCTGTTATTGCTACACAACCTCTAACTCAATTTTTGAAATGTCTCCTTCACTGAAGAGCAGAATCCTTTATTTAAAAGATTGATATTGGCAAGTTGATAAGTAGTTAACCCAATTTCTGAAATGGCCTGCAAGAAGAAAATGTTTGCATTTCTGTCTGTCAATTTTTTTTCAGTAGAATGTGAACGATAATTAGAGCAACATGGGATCTCTCTCCTGCAGCAACTGACTCACAGAATGTGTAAATAATGACATAAATCCACATATTGAAGTCTTTGTCTGATTACTGAAAAGGAGAGAAGCCAACCTTGTTAAGATGAGAACCCTATGTGCATTCTTTGGAGCAACTTTGACCAATAGATTGCTAAGTTATTACAGCTTGTATTTCTTGTGTTAAATGGCAGTGGTTCTTTGAGGTTCTTTCAATGAGTTTTTCCACATAAAACACTCATCACCATGCCTGGCACGTGATGCTTGTGAGAGCTGCCGGATTTAGGAAGAGTATAGAGAGACCTATCAGTAAATTGACATTCCCCAAAACACAGGGCGCCAGTAAAACTAGGTAAAAACCAAGTTCAAAGAGAAATTTTCCCAAATACTTTTGAAGCCCAAACAGTATAATACAGCTAGTCTCCTCCCAATTCCATACCTTCTTGAAATTATGTAACAATAAGCGCAGTGGCAAGAGTTCCTGACTTCCTCCTTGCAGGAGGATCCTTCAAGTTCCTACCACCATTGGCAGGGCTGAATAGATCAGTAGAGTTAGCTCCCATCTGGACAATTGTGGAAGGATTATTGACATCCTAAAGTAATAAACTTTAGGGGCACCTGAGTGGCTCAGTCAGTGAAGAATCCTACTTTTGATTTCAGGTCAGGTCATGACCTCAGAATTGTGAGATCTGGGCTCTGTGCTGGGTGTGGAGCCTGCTTAAGATTCTCTCTCTTCCTCTCCCTTTGCCCCTCCCCCCCAAAACTAACTAACTAAATAAATGAAATAATTAACCTTGTAACAACAGAGAACAGAAAGAGCTAGCCAGAAAGTCATTTTATAAAAACCTTCCCAGTCAAAGCTGTTCTACCATGAGGAGCCTGGCAGGAGAGGAGACAGCTAGAAATTTGAAAAATATCCTAACTGAATTTTAGGATCATCTGACATTTTAATGTTTGTGCTTCTTTATGAAAGGAATGTTTTTCAATAATTACTTTGAATATAAATGGGCTAAATGCTCCAATCAAAAGACACAGGGTGTCAGAATGCATAAACAAAGCCAAAGCCCATTTATGTTGCCTACAAGAGACTCACTTCAGACCCAAAGTCACCTGCAGATTGAAAGATTGAAAGTGAGGGATTTGCAGTGTTACATGCAACTGATGTATTGAACACTACATCTGAAACTAATGATGTACTACATGTTGGCTAATAGAATTTAAATTAAAAAATATTCTTAAAAATAAAGAAAGCGAGAGAATGAAGAAATATTTCTTAGGTTAATGGATGTCAAAAGAAAACCGGGGTAGCAATACTTCTATCAGATAAACTATACTTTAAAATAAAGACTGTAACAAGAGACAAAGAAGGACAATATAATAATAAAGGAGACAACCAAACAGGAAGATCTAACAATTGTAAATATTTATGCCCCCAACAGAGAAGCCCCAAATATATAAAACAATAACAAACATTAAAAAAAACTGATAATAATACAATAATAGTAGGGGACTTTAACTCCACTTACTTCAACAGACAGATAATCTAAACAGAAAATCAATTAGGAAACAATGGTTTTGAATGACACACTGCACTAGATGTGTGGTCTTAACATTCCATCCTAAAACAGCAGAATACACATGGAATGTGGGACATTCTTCAGGGAAGATCACATATTAAGTCACATATCAGGCCTCAGCAAATACAAAAAGATTAAAGTCATATCATGCAACTTTTCTGACGACAACGCTATGAAACTTGAAGCCAACCATGAGAAAAAATCTGGAAAGACCACAGATATATGGAAATTAAACAACATGCTTACTAAACAATGAATGGGTCAACCAGGAAATCAAAGAAGAAATATAAAAAGTACGTGGAAACCAATGAAAATGAAAACATGACAGTTCAAAACTTTTGGGATACAGCAAAGGTGATCCTGAAAGTAAAGTAATACAGACCTACCTCAAGAAACAAGAAAAGTCTCAATACACAATCTTACTTTACACATAAAGGAGCTAGAAAAAGAATAGCAAATAAGGCCTAAAGCCAGCTGAAGGAAGGAAATAATAGATTAGAGCAGAAATAAATACTATAGAAACTAAACTAAACTAAACAATAGGACAGAGCAATGAAACCAGGAGCTGGTTCTTGGAAAATAATTAATAAAATTGATAAATCCCTAGAATTACTTATCAAAAAGAAAAGAGAAAGGACCCAAATAAATAAAATCACAAATGAGAGGAGAAATCACAACCAACATCACAGAAACATAGTTATGAGAATATTACCAAAAATTATATGCCAACAAATTAGGCACTCTGGAAGAAATGGATAAATTCCTAAAACATATAAATTACCAAAACTAAAACAAGAAGAAATAGAAAATTGAACAGACACATAACCAGCAAAGAAATTGAATCAGTAATCAAAAACTTCCAACAAGTCCAGGACCAGATGGCTTCCTGGGGGCAGTCTACCAAACATTTAAAGAAGAGTTAATGCCTATTTTTAAAAAACTTTCCAAAAAGTAGAAACGTGGAGGAAACTTCCAAATTCATTCTGTGAGGCCAGCATTACCCTGATTCCAAAACCCTACTAAAAAGAAATGTAGGGCAATATCTCTGATGAACACAGATGCAAAAACTGAATCCAACAATATCTTAAAATAGTCATTCACCATAATCAAGTGGGATTTATTCCTGGGGTGCCAGGGTGGTTCAACATCTTCAGATCAATCAACATGATCTATCACATCAATAAAAGAAACACCGAGAACCGTATGATCATTTCAATAGATGGGGAAAAAGCATTTGACAAAGTTCAACATCCATTCATGATAAAAACCCTATACTAATGAATTTTTAAAAATTTTGCAACATGAAGTAATTTTTTTAGAAAGTATATTGTGACATCTCTGAAATACTCTCAGAGATCTGGGCCAACAGCCTATTTTTTATTAGACCTTTTACCCAGAGCAGCCATTCTATCCAGGCAGACACCCACATGAGACCACGTCAAATACAGAAACTCACACCCATAAGCTTGGGAGACAGGCCCCTGAGCCATGAGGACATCCTCCAAATTCCTCTGGTGTGATTTTATTGACATTTTTCACCAGAAATTGAGATACCTGCTTTCTCATGGAGATGGCAGAGATAGTCCATTAAAATAGCTCTTAGGAGCTTAGAAGAGAAGTCACGAGGTCAGGGCTGGAATCAATCCCATTACAGCCAGTACTTTGCTTTGGGTCCAGGTGAACCTACCAGTTTTTTCGTAAGGCTCGGTGTTCAGAGTGACACCCACACAGACTCCTACTCTGCTCCAGGCTCCCTCTCTGCCTTCACTTGAGCCTGCCTCAGTGCCTAAAACCCCCACTCTTTGGAATTAGAGTCCAATTTTCAGAAGGCCCCTCTTAAATAAAACCATTCAGTGACTCATATTATTTAACACCTCGGTACAGATATGTGTTGAGTGTTTACTTGTTGCTGGGGTTCTAGACACTTGGGGAGACATCAAGTGAACAAGTGAATAGATCAGACAAAAAACAGCCTCCTTCTGAGGAAGAGGGGCATGTGGAGAAGGACTCAGGGAGTCGGGAGGGCCAGAGCTGGGCAGAGGAATGAGAGCAATCTCAACAGAGTGTGGAGAGCAGTGACAGGTGAGCTGAGCCTACTATTACACTGTGTCAGGATGGAAGGACCAGGCAGACTCAGGGAAGTTGTGGGTGACACTTACCTCCTCTGGGAAGATGCTGAATAAGTCTGTGAGAGGGACATGGGGACACCGGTAGAAAGAACACGGAGAAGCATCTTAAATCATGCCTAAGCATGCATGTCATCTGAATATCCAGAGCTGGTGAGGGTTACAAAGTCGAGACAAAGACAGCAGAGGGGACACCAGGAGAAGCCGTGACCCCAAGGAGGCCACCTTCCTTTTCTTGTAAGCCTCAGCTCCTAACCCAAGAAGCCTAAATGCAATGACTGGCACTGGACGCCTGAGTCCAAATCACACCCACCACTTACTAGCAGTGTGGTCCAGAGCAAGCTGATTAACTTCTCAGAGCCCCAGTCTCCTTGTTTGGAAAATACAGATGAAAGTGTCTAACTCATGGGTTTGCTGACGTTGTAAATGAATGAAGTACTTAGAATGGTGGCTGGCACATAAGTAAGCTCTGCACTCAGTAAATATCGTTAGTATCGTTTTTATTATGGGAGCCGAACCCAGGGACCCATGGGAGCTGGAAACTAAGGAGAGCTGACTCTAATGTACACAGGGCAGGAGTAGATGGGTCCGTGGAGAGGATGCAGAGATTGGGGGAGAAAAGGCAGCAAGGATCCAGAATATGGAAGGGAAACCCATGCTGTGATCCTGTCACAGGCTTCTGCCCAGCGAGGTAGCTTGAGAGTTCTTACTCTGCAGAATAAAGCAGCCATGCCCTGGAGAGGAGGGAGATTTCTTGAGGCCTAAGTTCTTTCCAGTGTTGATTGAGGGCAGCCCTCAAGAATGCTCACCATCCAGCAAATGGACAGCATCTGAATTCATAGAAATGGCAGGCAGATATTTACTAGAAGTAGACTCTCATGTATTTCAATCTCCACCTTTGTAATCAGTTGAAAGGTGGCCCCCCAAAAGATATGTCCAGGTCCCAAACCCCAGAACACGTGAATGTGACCTTATTTGGGAAAAGAATCTATGCAAGTATGATTACATTAAAGAGCTTGAGCTGAGGTCATCCTAGATTATCTTCGTGGACCCTATGTACAATGACAAGCTTCCTTATGGGGACACAGAGAAGACCATGTGAAGACAGAAGGATAGATTGGAATGATGCAGCCACAAGCCCCATGGAGCCACCAGAAAATGAGAGGGCAATGCTCCTCAGAGGGGACTTGAACTTCTGACCTTCAGGAGTGGGAGAGAATAAATTTCTGTTTTTTTAAGCCACTCAGCTTGTGGGCACTTGTTACTACAGCTCCAGGAAATGAGTACAGTCACTGTCTGGATCCTTCATAGACCTGGCCCAGGGTCTATGTTGGAAGACAACCAGGGCCATGCTAGGTGGGATTGCATAGCTGTCAGGTGACTGCTTGAGTTGTTGCCAAAGAAAGGAGCACTCTTAGCTGGCGATGGGTCCCCACATGGAGACCAGGAGAAGAGAGGGTGGGCTGGAGCAGCCAAATATGGCAGCACTCATGATCCCAGGAGTACAGCCGGGAGAGGAACAGAGGAGCAAGGAGGTGGGAAGGATGCCTAGAGTCAACAAGTGAAAAGACAGAAACCCCTAAGAGGCAGAGAGAGAATCATTAAATACTGCTGTAGCGCCAAGAAAGGAATCCGGGACTGATTTGTAAGAGGAAACTCTGGGGAAGAGGCTGTTTGGCGTGGACTTAGTCAATGCTCTAAGATGCCACGGCTCTCGAGACATCAAGCTTCCCAACGTGCCTTAGATTCCAGGTAAAATCAGCCCCTACAACTGCCTTGCCCCCAACACAGCCACGTAAGAGCATCACTGTGTGCTTTGGGTAGAAAGGGCACAGGTTACCATATTCACTTCTTCTACTCCATGATTTAGAAGCAGAGTTTGTGAGACTTTTAGCAAATGTATTCTACTGAGTTGTATTCTTTTTTAAAAGACAACATAAGAGATTCAAAATGGGACATGTTTTGGATGATAAGGGTCTTATTTTTAAAAATCTTTAATAACGATGTTTGTGCATTTCAGGTGTCCTCGTCAGTGTGCATGGACAATTGGTGGAAGACTTTGAGCAAATTGGAAAAACTCACTAAAATCGCCCCGAAGCCAGTGGTGGGTATGGGTTCAAGCAGACTGAGCATACACTAGGTGTGCCTCCTTCTGCTACTAACCCACCAGTCAGACCCTGGGGACTGGGATTCATGTCATCCTAAAGCACGGATGACAGGTGCCTCACATGTACCTGTTGTTTTCAGAAACATCAAGGTTGTTCTTTTTTTTAAAGATTTTATTTATTTATTCATGAAAGACACAGACAGAGGCAGAGACATAGGCAGAGAGAGAAGCAGGCCCCCTGTGGGGAGCCCGAAGCAGGACTAGATCCAGGACCCTTGGGTCCACGACTTGAGCCAAAGGCAGATGCTCAACCACTGAGCCACCGAGGTGCCCTCAGGAACAGCAGTTTTACCTCATTTTCTCGACAGTGACAGAGCTTTTTGGAACCAAGCACTTACCTGAGAGGAGCAAGGCTTGCCATTGTTAGATCTGAACAGAATCATCCCTAAGAATGGGCTGCAGTCTGGGAATATTTCCAACTCCTTCATGCCTCTCACAGATCTTGCTGATGCCACCAGGGTGCATGCCAGAGCTGCCCAGCAGTGAACCCAAGTGCTGACCAGGGGCTGAAGGAGTCTCTCATGACTTATGCACAGGTCCTTACTGCAAATGCTGACTAGAAGTCACCTGAAAAGACAGACTTTAAATGCTGCTTGGGCTTCAAATTCTGTTGAAAGTAAATTAGATGAGAAGATCTTAGGAAAAACTACATACAATTATATCTGTAAAATGGGCTTCACATAATAAGGACTTTAAAGTGTCATGAAAAGATACATATCATAGAAATGGTCACACTGCTGAGGAATGCTCTTGCCTCATTCCATTCTCCCAGCCAACAGCATCATATGATGTGAGGAAGGAATGAGGCCTGTGGGATTGAGGAGAAACAGTGCTGGGGCAGAAATAATCATGCTTCGTGTCTCTGAGCTGTCAATCACTGACAGGCAGTCTGTACTACATGAAAAAGAAGCAGGAGGAGGGGAAGGTACCTGGGTTTGTGATTTTGTACTTTAGTTGTGAAAGATCAGTGATGTAGACAGGCCAGTGGATCATGTAATCACAAACATTCTGAAAAATGGCAGGTCATAAGAAGGTAAGTTGCTGTCAGTAAGTCACATTTGGGGGTATGTCCTATCCTCCATGAAGTTTCAACCAAATGTCCTGGCTTTGCACATTGATAAAACAACCCCTGACTGATGCTCAGAGATGTCACTGAAGGCAAGGGACAGAAATTTAGTGAATGCAGATTAATTAGCGTAAGAACATGGACAAATATTTCATATGATTCATAAATATTTCCATCAACGTCCAAAGACAAGAGGGGATTGCACTTGAAAGGACTGTCGGCTGCTCAGAAAATCACCTTATCAGGTATGCCTTTTTGTCCAGTTTTGTCAGATAACTAAGGATCCTTATTTTCACAGACAAGAAAATGTTATTCACAGACATTGGAAGAATAAGTAGGTGGTAGAGGAAACATAATTTGGTGCCCATTCAAAGGTTATTTTTAAGCACCAGCTTGAAAACACTTCCACTTGCTTAGAGAACATTCGGCTCCTGACATAAGTAGGTATGCCTTGTGGATGGCAATAGAAGGAATCTGAAAAGATGGTGTTTATAAAATGCCAGTGCTGGTCCTCTGGTATTTCCTTGTGACACGTCTGGTCCTGGTTTTACCCCCCAGAGAGACTGAATACCACACAGGGAGGGTGGCAGGCACGTGCAGGGCCATCATGCAAGTACTGGGATTATTAAAATTTGAACCACTGGCCACTAAAAAGAGGGATACATATGTTATCCGAGGCTTACCTTGCAGTGCTGCTAATAGGAAATTTCTAAAAAATAAATAAATAAATAAATAAATAAATAAATAAATAAATAAATAAAATAATAAATTAAAAAAAAAAAGAAATTTCTAACCTCATCTGGATGTTTAAAATGTGTGAGAGTACAAAGCCAGGGAGTTTTGTTCTGGTTGAGGAAGTTTGGAAGTTTGCTTGGGAAGTTTCTTTCGCTGTGGGTTCAAATGAATCCTGATCCAACTGATGATTCCAAGAGCTTTTAATTAAGCAAAGATTCAGGTCCCTACCTCTGAATAATTTAATGAAACTATACCCTTGAGGGCAATGCTTATTTAAATAAACAAGGCTATGTGAACTCAAATGCCCATTTCCAAATATTATGCAACAGAGCAGTTCATAATTAAAAGAATCTCTGCTTCACATAACCTAAATGATCGTTTGGGTTTCTATCATGGACGCTCGACACAAAGCAAATGGACCACAGATATTCAAATGTGGTTAGCTCGTGAAACAGAAAGTCACATTCGAGGTGGAAAATAAGAGGTTGTCGTAGCAAACAGCTCATGGGGTTTATGTGATGATTAATACCCAGACAGGGTCAGCAGGAAGTAGACTGTGATTTATTCATTTAGCTCATGGATTCCACCTTTATTATTGGTGCTTTTGCCAGCCACAAACCCTAAAACTAACACTCTCCCATTATTTGTAAAACCAGCTGAATTCAAGATCTTCCACTTCTATTTGTGACCTGATGCCAGTTACTCAACCCCCCTGAATATCAATTTTCTCAATTATCCAATGGAATTATCAACCTCCCTCAGAGAGTAGGGATGGGAATAAAATTAGAGTGCTTGCCAGCACTATATAGTATATAGTATGATTTTAAAAGTTCATTTAAAATTAAGTATGTGGCTTTTTTGCAACGGGTTTGCTGCCAGAACACAGGTGTCGTGAAAACCACTGCTAAACTTAAACCAAAATGGGAAAGGAAAAGACTCACATCAACGTCATCATCATTGGACACATAGATTCGGGCAATCTACCGCTACTGGCCATCTGATCTACAAATGTGGTGGGATCGACAAAAGAACTATCGAAAAATTTGAGGAGGAGGCTGCTGAGATAGGAAAAGGCTCCTTCAAGTATGCCTGGGTCTTGGATAAACTGAAAGCTGAATGTGGATGTGGTATCATCATTGATATCTCCCTCTGAAAATTTGAGACCAGCAAGTATTATGTGACCATCATTGATGCCCCAGGACACAGAGACTTTATCAAAAACACGATTACAGGCACATCTCAGGCTGACTGTGCCATCCTGATTGTTGCTGCTGGTGTTGGTGAATTTGAAGCAGGTATCTCCAAGAATGGGCAGACCTGTGAGCATGCCCTTCTGGCTTACACACTGGGTGTAAAACAACTAATTGTTGGTGTTAACAAAATGGATTCCACTGAACCACCCTACAGCCAGAAGAGATATGAGGAAATCATTAAGGAAGTCAGCACCTGCATTAAGAATATTGGCTATAACCCCGACACAGTAGCATTTGTGCCAACTTCTGGTTAGAATGGTGACAACATGCTGGAGCCAAGTGCTAACATGCCTTGGTTCAAGGGATGGAAAATCACCTGTAAAGATGGGAATGCCAGTGGAACCACACTGCTTGAAGCTCTGAATTGCATTCGGCCACTAACTCATCCAACTGATAAGCCCTTGCATCTGCCTCTCCAGGACATCTACAAAATTGGTGGTATTGGTACTGTCTCAGTGGGTCGAGTGGAGACTGGTGTTCGTAAGCCTGGCATGGTGGTTACCTTTGCTCCAGTCAATGTTACAACTGAAGTAAAGTTGGTTGAAATGCACCATGAGGCTTTGAGTGAGGCTCTTACTGGGGACAATGTGGGCTTCAATGTCAAGAACATGTCTGTCAAAGATGTTCATGGTGGCAATGTGGCTGGTGATAGCAAAAATGACCCACCAATGGAAGCAGCAGGCTTCACGGCTCAGGTGATTATCCTGAACCATCCAGGCCAAATCAGTGCTGGATATGCACCTGTGCTGGATTGTCACACAGCTCTCATTGCTTGCAAGTTTGCTGAGCTGAAGGAGAAGACAGATCGTCATTCTGGAAAAAAGCTGGAAGATGGTCCCAAGTTCTTGAAATCTGGGGATGCTGCCATTGTTGATGTAGTTCCTGGCAAACCGACGTGTGTTGAGAGCTTCTCTGACTATCCTCCTCTGGACCGTTTTGCTCTTCATGACATGAGACAGACGGTTGCTGTGGGTGTCATCAAAGCAGTGGACAAGAAGGCAGGTGAGGCTGGCAAAGTCACCAAGTCTGCCCAGAAAGCTCAGAAGGCTAAATGAATATTATCCCCAATACCTGCCACCCCAATTTTAATCAGTGGTAGAAGAACCGTCTCAGAACTGTTTGTGTCAATTGGCCATTTAAGTTTAATAGTAAAAGATTGGTTAATGATAACAATGCATCGTAAAACCTTCAGAAGAGAAGGAGAATGTTTTGTGGACCATTTGTGTGTGTGTGTGTGTGTGTGTGTGTGTGTGTGGCAGTTTTAAGTTATTAGTTTTTAAAATCAGTACTTTTTAATGGAAAAAACTTGACCAAAAATCTGTCACAGAATTTTGAGACCCATTAAAACAAAAGTTTAATGAGAAAAATAAATAAATAAAATTAAGTATGTGTGTCAGAGGCACCTGGGTGGCTCAGTCAGTTAAGCATCTGCCTTCAGCTCAGGTCGTGATCCTAGGGTCCTGGGATCGAGTCATCCATCAGGATCTCTGCTCTCTCCCTCTCCCTCTGCCTGCCGCTCCCCCAGCTTGTGCTCTCTCAAATAAATAAAACCTTTGAAATAAAGGGAAAAAAATAAAGTAGTGTGTCAATTAAAATCCTCAAAAGATTTATTTTCACGGCTTTCATAGCTACATATCTATAATTTCTATATGTATCAAGAGGACTTAGGGATGTTGTAGTTTCATAGAACAATTAAACGCAAGTCAGGCCAAAAGTTCCCTTGAAAAGAAGTCACGTGCGAAGATTCTGATTTAAACAGAGATTTAGTACCACCTCTTACACAGCTGTCCGTGAATTCAGATGCACAGCTGGGGGGCTTGTGCTTTATTTCTCTCCTGATATTCCAGTTCATGTGGCATGTATCGACTTCCCAATGTGTCAACACACCTGAATACTGGATTTCATGTTCATTACTTTTTCACTCCTCACAAAGATTTTTAGGTATTATGGATTTGGTATTCTAACATGAGGAAGCAGCTACTTGAACTATTTGAGAGACTCTTCCAGATTGCATTAGTGATGAGAAGAAAAGCCAGTGTTCAGCTTTTGTATTACAACTTGTGGACTTGTTCAAACATTCCACATTGCTAAAGTCCCTAGGCATAAACCAGGGGCAGAGGGCTCCATAAAGAACCCCAGAATGCATCCATGTGTGTCGCTGCTCTTGCACGCAGCAGCCAGAGTCACCTGTGGAAACCCAGGACTGGCCACATCTCACCAACTGGTCACCTGTCTAGGGCTGGCCCCGTCCCCATAGCTGTGCCCACTCTCTGGCCTCACCTCGGGCTCCCCCTGCCTCCCTACCCTCATCAGATATCCATCAGCTCCTCAATCCCAGATCTTCCCTGTTCCACCTGGGTCCTTGCAGCCCACCCATTGCTGGATTCTTTCCTATTCGTATTTCAGATCTGAATTAAAGTTCATGTTCTTAGCAAATCCCGCTTGACTCATTCTGATAACATCGGAGCTCACCATTTTACCCTCTTGTAACACCTCATACTTTCTCAGTTGCTTTTTGTCCACATCTTTACTTACCTATGCGTAAGTAGATAGATCGACAGATAGATACAGATGGTATATAGACAGATGATGATAGATAGATGATAGATGATAGGTAGGTAGGTAGAGAGATAGACAGATAGATAGATAATGGGTGGATAGATCGGTAGATGATGGATGGATGGATGGATGCAATGATAGATCAATAAATAGATAAATTCCATCGGCTCTTTTACTCTGCAGAATCCTGACTATTGCAGTCAGCAACATATATTTATTAGTTTCTCTGTATGCTGTAGTGGCCCCATAAATGAGTCCTCTTAGTTAGAAAAGTACCCCGAGGGGTGCCAGGGTAACACAGTCAGTTAAGCATCTGACTCTTGGTTTCAGCTCAGGCCATGGTCTCAGGGTGTGATATCAGTCCCATGTTGGGCTCCTCACTCAGCGTGGAGTCTGCTTGAGATTCTCTTTTCCTCTCCCTACTCCTCCCAATTATCCTCTGTCTTCTCTCAAATAAATAAATAAATAAACCATAAAAAATACAGAAAAAGAAAAATACCCCTATCCTCTGAATCTGACCTTCTGTTCCCGTTTTCTTGGGCCCTCGTGTCTTTGTTTGTACATTCCTGCGTGGAAGTCCGCTCCCTCTAAGACTGTCCTGGTCTCCAGTGTGGACACAGACACAGGGGTTATTGTCAGAAATGAAAAACTATGCATCTCATCCATGAAGCAGTTCTGGAGCGCTACCTCTGTTTATGTAAGAGTTTTCGACTTTCATGGGTATTTCCCTTTCCTGGCAAGTTCCATAAGACCTACACGTGTCCCCACTCACTCTCCCTTCATTTTTTGGAGATGTGAGAAGAGCAGGTTCAGGTCAGAGCCTGATGAGGACACTCAGCGTCTCAACCAGACCCCTGAGAGCGAGATACCAAAGGCACTAAACTCCTCATTTTCTGCTCCTGAGCAGGTTTAAACTAAAACTACCCTCCTACTACCTTTGGTTCATACAAAGCACTGCAAGGTATGTTTTAAGAAACGTGTGTATTTTTCTCAGTCATCCAAAATTCTACAAGAAGATCAGACGAATCCAGTGAATTATTTGACTTTTAATCATTTGATTACTTTTCGGAAAAATAAACAGGCACTGGGCATGCTCAGTGTGAAACTCGCAAGGGGAAATTACTTAGAAATTAGTTTCAAAAACCAATTTAACTTAATAGTTTAAATAAAAGCCCATAAAACTTGAATTTATCCCAAGCACTAAAATGGAGAACTAATGAGAATTTAAAAAATAAAATAAAATTGGGATGGAGACACTGCCAGACACTGTGCAGGGCCGTTACAAAGTAACAAATTAGATCATTATAATATTTTCATGATTTCATCTCCAAGTTCAAGAGCAGTGCACTTGGGTGTATGCAGGGAAAACATGATAAAATGTCACCTTTCTTCTCCATGAGGCAACTGCTCATGGGGTGTCTAAAAGTCCCTGTCGCTTCCACACCATTTTCATTCTGGATGCTGTCACTCTCAGGACGCGTCCGCCTTCCCCTTGTTACTCTGCTTCTGACAAAAAGAGCCTTTGTCATTTTAAGTCAAACTTCTCATGAAAGAATGGCTAGGTTGATCAGTGTGGCTCTTCTTTTCACCTTTGACTTATAAACATTCCAGACCATGCTGGCCACAGAAAGGAAACAGACTTTTGAAAAATGTGGATTCTCCCCAAACGAACTCATCTGGACACCTTCCCCTCCTGCAGCAGGCCAGGCCAGGATTCTGGGCACATGCTGTGGTGACTGACCCCATGACCCTGTCCCGCTGGGCTGTTGGCAGGTGGCTTTCAGCTGAGGCCTTCCCAGAGCATTGCCTTCATCCAAAGAGAAGGCCTAGCATCCAAGGACTCATGGTCCCTCCACCTTCCTCAGGTCACACAGTCCTGAAGGGCCGTGCGAGCTCCAAGCTCCTGGTGGGGTCTTCTTTCAGCTCCTCTCTCCCTGGCCCTCTCCTGCCCTTGGCCTCATGCATGTTCCTGCTCCCACGGGAGCCTGAGTTCCAGCTTCCCCACCTCTATGAGGTTCACCCAGCGTGGCTTGATCAAGTCAGCATGGCTTGATCATACTGAATTCGGGGCATGCCTCTTCTCTGTCAAGGTCCTGCTGTGAGGCCCCACTCCCTCCAGGACAACAGTGATGGCTTTACTCGCCTTATACACTCTCTGTGGTCCCCTTGGGTCCCTGGGCATGCCAGGAGTCCTCCAACCTGGGCACTCTTGGCTTTTGCTCTGCCTACAAAGTTCTTCCCCTCCTCACTTGTCCTCTCACCTCCTTTATGTATTGGTTCTGACGCCACCTTCTCTGGCCCTATACCCTCTACCCGACACTTTGAGCCGGGTCTATTGTCCTATGCCCCTTCCCTCTTTGGTTTTTATCCTTGGTGCAGACCTACACTCGACATACTTTAGATCTGACTGGTTCTTCCTGCCTGGTGTCTGTCTCCCCTTCTGCAATGGGGATCCCGTGGGAAGGAAACTGGTTTTCATCCCATCTGCAGCCCCTGGGCCTGGAGTGGAGTTCGCACAGAACACGGGGTATATGTTTTTTCAAAGAGACACACGAAGCAAAGGAACTCTGAGTAATATAACCGTGTGGTGGCAGACCTAAACGCAGCCCCTGCCTCCTCTCCTCCAAGATCCTACTCAGAGGGCTTCTCCAGCCAGGACCTCCCTCTCTTACCTGCGGTGCAAGTGAGAAACTACCCTCTCCCCACCACTCTCTGCCCCAGCCTTGGTCTTCAAGAAGAGGTAAATTTTAGGAATTAAGAGAATAATCTAGGCTAATATCAAAGGCTTAGAATTATGTTTTCTTAATTAATTGATATTTTTATCATTGTGTCCCTCGAAGAAAGCTTTTCGCCTTAACTTAGTCTTTTTAGATTTTCCCCCTTAATCAGTGTACACATAAATCTGATGTTGACCTAGCATTTCCTGGACCTCCTCCCCCAGCCCTTTGCTGTGTCATCCATGTGTCCTTGGTAAAAAGTTGGATTTGATTTTTAACCTAATCAGGAAACATTAGTCTTTTAGGTGGAGACTGTGCTCATGTTTGTTTATTTTTTTTAAGATTTTATTATTTATTTAAGAGAGGGAGAGAGAGCATGAGTGGGAAGGAGGGAGGGGGACAGACAGAGGCAGAGAGAGAAGCAGGCTCTCCACTGAGCACAGAGCCCGACTCAGGGCTGGATCCCAGGACCCTGACAGCTGGACCTGAGCTGAAAGCAGACACTTAACTGGCTGAGCCACCCCCATGCCCCTATTTGTTTACTTTTAATGAATGAAAAATTTAGATTTATTTCTACCATCTCATTTTGTGCTTTTAATTTCTCTGATTTTCTGTTTCTTCCCCTCTCCATTAGGTTTTTTCATTTCATTTGTTTTATTAATTTATTTTATTTAAATTCAATTAGTTAACATAAGTGTTTCATTAGTTTCATATATAGATTTCAGTTATTCATCACTTGCATATCACACCAGTGCTCATCATATCACATGCCCTCCTCAATGCACATCACCCAGTTACCTGGTCCCCCCACTCCCCTTCCCTGTAGCAACCTTTAGTTTGTTTCCAGTTCAGTGTCTCTTACAGTTTCTCCCCTTTTCCGGTTTCATCTTATTTTTCCCTCCCTTCCCCTATGATCATCTCTTTTGTTTCTTAAATTCCACATGAATGGAATCATATGGTAAATGTCTTTTTCTGATTGACAAACATAATACCCTCAAGTTCCATCCATGTTGATATAAATGGTAAGATTTTTAAAAAAGATTTTATATATTGGGGATCCCTGGGTGGCTCAGCGGTTTGGCACCTGCCTCTGGCCTGGAACGTGATCCTGGAGTCCCGGGGTCGAGTCCCGCATCGGGCTCCCTGCGTGGAGCCTGCTTCTCCCTCTGCCTGTGTCTCTGCCTCTCTCTCTCTCTCTCTCTCTGTCTATCATGAATAAACAGATAAATCTTAATAAAAAATATTTTATTTATTCATGAGAGAGATAGAGAGAGAGAGAGAGGTAGAGACACAGGCAGAGGGAGAAGCAGGCTCACTTCAGGGAACTGGACATGGGACTCGATCCCGGGTCTCCAGGATCACGCCCTGGGCCAAAGGCGGCACTAAACTGCTGAGCCACCCACGCTGCTCAATGGTAAGATTTCATTCATTTTGATGGCTGAGTAATATTCCATTGTGTGTGTGAGTGTGTGTACCACATCTTCTCTATCCATTTTTTTCTTTTTATGTAGAATATGCATCATGTTTTTAATTTTCATGGTAGCATCAATAACTAAAATTAGGGACACCTAGGTGGCTCAGGAGGTTGAGCATCTGCCTTTGGCTCAGAGTGAGATCCTGGGATCCCAGGATCCTGGGATCAAGTCCTGCATCGGGCTCCCTGCAAGGAGCCTGCTTCTCCCTCTGCCTATGTCTCTGCCTCTCTCTCTCTCTCTCTAATGAATAAATAAATAAAGTATTTTAAAATAAATCTATATCTCTACCATCCTAGTGGATAACTCACCAACTTTAGAACCTCTAACTTAGGTCATATTTTTCATGATTCATGTATAATTGTTAACATGCATTTCATAAATACTGCATCTAGGATCATGTGTGAAGCAGCCTCTAATTTTCCTTTTGTGTGATAACCTAGTTGGATTTCACCATCATCAAGGTTGTGCTGATTTTACGAAATTAGTTGATGAGTGTTCTATCTTTCTATGTTCTATGGAAGAGTTTGTATAAGATTGAAATAATTTCTTCTTGATTAGTTATTATAATTCCCTGGTGAAGTCATGTGAATCTTTAGTATTATTTAAGAATGGATTTAAATACAGATTCAAGATAAGGACTGTTCAGAAGCTCAACTTTTTCTTTTTCTTACACAGTTTTCTATATTGCATTTTCCTGGAAAGTTATGTTTCATTTAAATCTTAATATGTCTTGGCATACTCTTATTCTTAATACAATTTTTACAAGTTTAGTATCTAAAGGTTATATTCTCTATTTTCATTCCTGATACTGAATATGTCATCATGTTTATAGGATTTTATCAATTTTATAAATGGTTTCAAAGAATCAACTTTTAGGTTTAACTACTAAAAAGGTATCTTTGTTTGCTTATTATATTCTGCTTTTATCTTTATAGTTCTTTTGAATGACTTTCTTTGGACTTACATTGTTTTTCTTTTTCTAAATTCTCATTTTGAAAATTTTCAGCCTTTTATTTCTAGTAAAAGCATTTTAATATGGTCATTAATTTTCATCCTTTTATGCCTAGTAAAGGCATTTTTAACATGATGAATTTCTGAGTCTTCTATGTTTTGAAAATGATATTATTTTCTATGTTTTGAATATGGTATTAATTTCATTCAATTTAAGCATGATGCTTTCTTTTTTATATTGGGGTTATTTAGAAGTGTGTTTCTTAACTCACATATAAGGCAATTTTCTAGTTATATACTTTTATTGATTTATTGATTACTTGAATTGTGGTCAAAACTATTTGCTGTATAATTTTAATCCTTTTGAGATTTGCTTGAGGAATCATATTTGGGTTAGTTTTTGTAAGCAACCAATGTATGCTTGAAAAATGAAATGTGCTTCTACATTTGGTGGGTAAAGTGTTTAATATTTGGCTGTCAGGCCATGTCTGTTGATTGTTATTCATTTTTGTACATCATTAATGACTTTTTGGTCTGCTTTTCTATCAGCAAAAAAGGGTGGGCTTGATGATTGGGACTACCTCCACCCAGGAACATTTACCATTATAGAACACAAGGCTAAGAGGTGAAACAGTTGATTTGCCCAACTTCTTAGCCCAGGAGAACAAAATTTGGAGTGAGAGAGATCCCCCAAAGTGAGGTCTTGATAAACCACCTGTACCTTTGATTGGAATAAGAGAGGTTGCATGCTAGGAAACCAGTATTTACACAGGCTGCAGCCCAACACTGAGTCACCTGGAGGCTCAGAAAACAATTGCTTTCTGAAATTGGATGAAGTCAACCCTAGATTGTTGTGTCCAAAGTGCTTAGGAAAAGTTAATAAAAATCCTTTCTGGAGGAAGATGATATGATCCCAGGCTTCCTGTGAATAATGTTTGTAAGTAAAATGCCTGGTACAAAAATTGAAGATAACCTGGCACACAAGAAGAAGCCACATGAATGAAAAGAAAAAGTGATCATGATTATCTATAGGGCAGAGTTTCCATCTGCTGAATTGAGGAAGGCAACCAGATGGGTTTAGGGTGAATTTTGTTTCTTCTACATGCATTTTTTGAAAGCCTGTTTTCTTTATGTAGCCAATATAACTAGTCTTGGCCAAATAATCCAATACTTTGCTAAGTCTCCTTTGCATTCCAGCACATTTTTATAACATATACTTTATATTTTGTTCTATGAATCCTTAGTGGAAGAGTTGAACTGACTGCCTAGTTCACGAATATGCAAATGGAGTCAGTCCCTTTTACTCTTAAGTATACAAATCTGGGTTTCCACTTGCATACACACACACACACACACACACACACATATATACACACAGTGAGAAGAATAAAGGTATTCAGACTGGTAGGTAACTGGCTCTTTCACTTGACAGTTTAAGTGTTTCATTTTCTTTACACTGTAAATCTTCTGCATGTCAACCTCTATAATCATGCTTCCTGCTTTCTGAAAGTTACATATTATTCCAGGTATATTTTTATCAAAATGTATGATCTAATTCCCTTTTTGTTAGACATTTAATTGTATTTCCATCTTGCTTTTCTATTTTAAATAATGTTACTATTAATTCCTTTGAATATCAATACACAGATATTTGTGCAATTTTATTTTAGGATAGGTTCCTTGAAGTATTGATGCTGAATTAAAGTGGATAGGGATTCAAATTTGTAATTTAAAAATCTACTGGGATACTGTGAAATATCATTATTGCATTTGGGAATCTTGGTTTCTCACTTTGTGTTCAATGTGTTGTGAAATTCCAGTTCAAATTCCAGTTTACTGGCTGCTAAGTTGAAAAAAGAAACCTCATGAGACTATATGATGTCCAATAAAGTAATCCAGAATTTACTAAATTATAGTACTTATTTACCAATTCCATCAACTGATGATGCCAAATTTTGTTAAAACTCACCTGTGAAACCAAATTGTTCTGTATTCAACTGAACTGGTCTTTGTACTAAAATGTCAGTTCATTTCTCTCAGCGTGTAATTAGAATGTGCAAGCTTTTCAATGTTTTAAACAAATAGGATTAAAACTCACTGAAAGTCCTTATTTGAAAGATTATTAAATAGGGCAGAAAATTATTTCCAATTTTTAAAGTGTGTGAATATAAATGGTTTCAAAGGTGAGGTTATGTCAGCAACACCACCTCAATGACTCCAATGCACTGATGAAAACTTTTCCAAGCACTTACTTCTGATGCTCTTGTTACAGAGCATATTCCTTTTGAAATGCAGTTGCTTTCTTCTGCTTTGTTAAAGCATCATCTTTACCTGGAAGGAATATATCAACTGATCTTATGTTTAGAAACAACCTACTCCTGGCAGTCATTTCTCAGGGTGTAACTTTGTGGCAGGAGCTGGGACAGACTCCTCCCCCACTCTGACTTGATCCTGATGCCAGAGCTGAAAACATCTGCTCTTCTGAAACATGTGCCTTTCCCCAAGTGTTGGGAAAACCTGGAGAGAAGCCTTTTACACACAAGCCTCCCTCAGGCCATTGGAAATCGGGGTATGGTTAGCAGGAAAATATGGGTGCAAATACACAGAGAAAGAGAGGTCTAGTTTTTCACACTCTGAGATTAATAAGCCAGGGGCAATAGAGAATTGAAACTTTTTAAAAGGAATTGTCAGAAATTGTTTTCTCCCCCAAACATAAATGATAATCTCAATTTGGTAGGGTATCAAGACATAGCAATCCCTCTAATGATCCCCCCAAATCCCCTCCTTTTAGGATGACTGTTGTAGGGATCTTGGCTAGCAGACACATGGCAAGGAGAGAATCTCATCAGGGCAACCTTGCTGACAGCTAAGACACATGGCCTGAGGTTAGACTCCAACGTCTTCTTCAAATGGTTAACTTCACTGCAGGGAACTGAGAAATGTAACCAGGTGTTTTTTGTTTTGTTTTGGTAACCAGTTTTTATTTAATCTTGACACTCAGATAACAACATGCATCTGAAATTGAAATGCTGTTGGTTGTATGTGTAATTGAACTGGCCCATCATTAGTATGTGTAGGAATTTACAAAAAATATAAATTACAGGCTTACTCTCTGTTTTTGATAGCCTATAATATGGGAAAAATGGATTTGAAAAGTTCTAATTTGGTGAGATAAAAAAATTCAGCTATCTTATAATAGTAAAAAATAATATGTATTTATTATATGAAAACAGTAAACATTTTCCCTGGAAATCATGTTCTATTGTGGTATAACACGAGTAGTTGAAATCCTGTGAATTTAGCTTGTTCTTTGCAAAATAATACATGTGTGGTTTAGTAATTCTTGCATCCTATTTGATTCAGTAAATGGTCGCTTTGCACCAGAAGGGTGGTGGGTGCTGAAGAAACAAAGATGAAAAACAAATAATGCTTGCCATTTTCTTCTGGTCTTGTATCTGTTTGTCTTTCTTTCCTATGAGAAAATGAGCATCTTAAGGACACAAGACCATGGGTCCAAGTCTGCACCTGCAGCCCCCAGGACCACGCCCAGCAGAGTTGATCCTGCAATATACCCACTGAATTGTCAATCCAGTCACTGCTCTCCTGTAAATTCAGTTCTGGCTCTAAGTGACTACTGGGGTTTCATTTTGGTTAAAGTCAGCAGATGATTCTCAACAAACCCAACACTTTACTCCTTAATTGATAAGCCAGTCAAGAACAACCCCTTTTTTGAAGTGTCTGGACTGCAATGTCCGAGTTCACAAGAGGTGGATGGCTTGGTATTAAAATGCTCACCTATCTTGGCGCAAGTGTTGGTATAGGCAAGTAAAGCCAGTACTACAAAGAGATCTTCGCTATAAAAGGAAAAAAACCCAGTTCTAGATCATGCAACATGCATGTTCTGAACATCACACTCATTTGCGCTCCCAAAGAGTTTATAGGAGAAGAAAGGGCACCAGGGAAGATAAGCAGATCCTCCTGAATTAGGGGTGATTTCCTGATTACAATGACGAAATTATCCAGAAAGAAGCTGAAAGCAGCAAGAACACATAGGAAGGGCAATCCCTCCTAGCTGTGGCTATTCACGTCAGCTCCTTAAAGACACAGCCCTGGTCTCTGCTATGCAGGCACAGGCTGTGAGGTCAGCCAGGTTTGGACAGGTCCTTGCTCCGTCACCTATAACTTTGTAGGCTCTCTGCACTTCCATTTTCTCACATGCCAAATGAAAAGACTCACCTTGAAGATTTTAATAAAAACTAAATGTGTGATCTGCATGGAGATGAGTACACATTGTTCCTGACTTGGAGCTCATGCCTGGCTGAGCAGTGGCCAAGATAGGCAAGGCCACGTCCCTCGCCAAGCTGACTTTCCCTCTTGTGTGAGGAGCAAGGAAGTGAAGGAAAGCCACTTCTGGAATTGGTGAGTGAGATAATAAAATAAGGGCAGCAGTGAACAGAGACTGGCTTCGGGGGGGGGGGGGTGCTCTGAATGGCAGAAATATCTGAGAAAGAGGGGAACACAGTTGTTACCACTGTATCAAAATCTTCCCCTCCTATATCATAAATGTCACAGACTCTTCCCTGAGGAGGTATGTTCCCAGCTGTGCTTTGTGTCCTCTTGTATTTCCCTTTTGTTCCTGGCTTTCATCTAACAAACCAGGGTTGGTTCTCACACCTGTTGCTTTGGTGGCTGGGAGTCCCCTGTTGTATTTGTGTATTTCTAAGTCAGGATGTGAACCCAGGAACAAAACCTAATCCTGACTTTGGTGACAAAAAGTAGTCACACTTATCTAAATATATGTGATGAGATTCAATAAATTTCTTACAAAACCGAAGAAATAGACATTACGGATTTTCTAATTTAAATTATGAATTGTTCATTATAATTTGTATTTTTACCTTGTCATTCTAACAGATAATTTTGGATATTTCAAATAGAATAGAATTTATAAACTAAAATTGGAAATAATTTTAATTATTCAAAATTTTTATATTTTCTTTAGTGGACTTTTTATTTTTTAAAGATTATTTATTTATTCATGAGAGACACAGAAAGAGAAGCAGAGACACAGGTAGAGGGAGAAGAAGCAGGCTCCATACAAAGAGGCCGATGTGGGACTCATCCTGGGACTCCGGGATCACACCCTGTGCCATAGGCAGACAGACACTCAACCACTGAACCACCCAGGGACCCCTTGAGTGGACTTTTTAAAGTACATTTCAAATGTAATGATAGTTTACTGTTTAATTATTTGAATCATTTCTGTCTACAGAATATCAGTTTCGTTAAAACTATATTTAAAGAAAAATAGGGCAGCCTGGGTGGCTCCGCGGTTTAGCACCGCCTTCAGCCCAGGGCGTGATCCTGGAGACCCGGGATCGAGTCCCATGTCGGGATCTCTGCATAGAGCCTGCTTCTCCCTCTGCCTGTGTCTCTGCCTCTCTCTCTCTCTGTGTCTTTCATGAATAATAAAATAAAATAAAATCTTTCTAAAAAAAGGAAAAAGAAAAATAAATCACATGGAATAAACGTATAGTAGTTTACAAATTATATATGTGTATGTTATTTTATTACTAATACAATGTGCATGGTCCATGAACAGAACACCCAGATGTGAGTAGTGCTCAATCACTTCAGTTGCCTTTCATTTCGAATGACTTTCAGCGATTTCAAAACCATATTTTTAATTTGTTTTTTAAAATGATACACTTGTCAGAAAGGATAGCAGAACATATTTCATTTAACTTTTTGTTAGGTTGACTTCTAACTTGAAGACATTTACACATATGGGATGTGGGCTGCCGTGTGTATCTTGTTAGGAATCCTCCAAATGGGGGTGGCCGAACTGAATACATAGTATGTCAATAATAGTGGCCTAGAAAAGTAACTCAGTATAAGAGAAGTGGAAAGTGCAGGGTAAGTGGCCTGTAAGCCAATCACCAAAGGAAAAGAAGAAGCAGGCAGTGTGGATTGTGGGCAAAGGTGCCCCGGGATAAGGAACAAGATAATGCAAAGGTACAAGGCTGGAGTTACCCTGATGTGTTCAAAGACCAAGATGGGAGAGATGGGATTTTAGGAACACTTTGGCTTTAGTCCATATTATAGTTTGGAGGTATTTGGAATAAATCATAAAAAAATAAAAATAAAAATTGCTGCCAAAAATGATTTAAAAAAATTCTTGTAAATGATCCTAATTTACTCTGCTCTGACATCAAGGAAACTCAGAGCCATACCTGTGAGCCTATGTTGGTGTTTGAACATTACTTCAGAGACAATACTGTGCACTAGCCTTACCTCCTTCTTGCTTTACTTTTCTGCCCATATCTTACAATTAATCCTTCCTGCTTATCTATTGATTTATTCTATTTTGTTATGTATAGTACTGCAAGCTGATCAGATGCATCTTTAGGAAAAGGAGCAACATACAGACTCAGACAGGAGAAGACTCGCATCAGAAGGGACAATGAGCCAGGCAGGAAGATGCATTGCTTCATACATGTTGAGTTTAGGGTGCTGGAGGAGTAGCAATAAAGAATCGAAGTTTATAGGGGGAGAACAGGCCTGAAAGACATGGAGGAGGCCATGTTTGGGTAGGCATCTTGACAAAGAAGTGTTGTTTGATGGTGGGGCAATGGTGGATGAGCCAGCTGTGGTGGGCAGAGTAACAGCCCCCATAGATACCCCTATCCAAATCCCCAGAACTCTGAATATGTCACATTACAAGGAAAAGGGTATTTGTAGATATGATTAAGAGTAGGGGTCTTGAAGTGGAGAGACCATCTGGATCATCTGGATGCACCAAATGTAAGCACAGAAAAGCAGAGGCTCTTTTTCAGCCTTGATCAGAGACAGATGTGGTGATATTGATGGTTTTTAAGGTAGAAGAAGGTGGCCACATGCCTAGGAAGACATGAAGCAGCTTTAGAAGCTGTGAAAGGCAAGAAAGTGGATTCACCCCTAGAACCTCCAGAAAGAAACACAGCCCTGGTGACTCCTTGACTTTAGTTCAGGTGAGATGTATTTTGGAATTCTGATCTCCAGAACTGTGAAATAATAAATTCATGTTGTTTTAAATCATGAAATTTTGGTAAATTGTTATACAGCAATAGGACACTTACATATTAGTCAAGAAAAACAGATGAACCCACAAGGATGAACCCAAAGAGCAGATACAGCCCTTACTTCTTCCTCACATCCATGAGCTGAGCTAGGAGGTAAGTAGCAATGTGTGTGTGCACATGCTTCAAAACCTGCATGTGCCAACACAAGTACCTGCCCTGAACTTCCAGCATAAGGGCAAAATGATTGCCACTTGACTCCTACCCTCCAGATTGTGCACAAAAACACCCTTCATGCCCCACCGTACTGGGAATTTCCTGGAAGGGAACTCTGGGAAACGTTTTCCAGTCCAGCCAAAGGGACACTGTCAGGTCTCCCACAGTCCACCCCTTGCCAATGTGGCAGTCATGTGCATTTCTCTAACCCACAATCCATTTTCAAATAAAGATAACAAAGGCATGCTTTTGGCTAACATGATACAACTATTTCCAGTAGAAGTAAAACACACTGGCACTTTCCTCAGAAGGGACTATCATCCTGTCATCCCTGTGGATCTCTGGCATACTCTGTACGGCAGGAGAGTGGGAACTGAAGCTGGGTATGATGCATAGACTGGCTCAGAATATAGCTGTTAGTGAGACTCAGGGATTCCGAGGCACCTGCCTGGAAAAACAAAAAACAAAAAACAAAAACAAAAACACAAGACAAAAACTTGGTCTTGGCACCAAGTCACCCTGGACCCTAATCTCCTTACAATTTTAGCCCATTTCAAAATAAAAGTTCTTTAAAAATCTGCCGCCCATTTGCGGTTTTTCTGTTCTTAGGCACTTCTTTTTTTTTTTAATTTTTATTTATTTATTTATGATAGTCACAGAGAGAGAGAGAGAGAGAGAGAGAGGCAGAGACACAGGCAGAGGGAGAAGCAGGCTCCATGCACCGGGAGCCCGATGTGGGATTTGATCCCGGGTCTCCAGGATCACGCCCTGGGCCAAAGGCAGGCGCTAAACCGCTGCGCCACCCAGGGATCCCTGTTCTTAGGCACTTCTTTTACAGGAGAGGAACTTGCAGAAAACCACAGGCCCCCTCAGGTAGCCAACTTCCCAGCCCACTTCCCAGCCCACCTTGCAGGTGCTTCTTGTACTCAGAAAGACAAAAGCCACAAGCTTGAACCAAGCTCCAGGGCGCAACTTACAACTGGCTTGCTCCTGCAAAAACCAGACCAGACCAGTTAGAGCCACACTGGGCCTCCTTCCCCTCATTATCATGCTAAAAATCATGCCCAGGGGTGAAGACTTGAATACATACAATGTATGAAAAAGCATGTTCTGTCAATTGCCCCCAACTTTCCATATTTCCCCACCACTATGTGCCTAGATGTCACTCCTTTCCCACTCAGCCCCTTCTAAAGCTTTCCCTGGCCTTTGCTGGGGGAAGATGCTGGTAACTCTCTTACTGTGGCTGTTTTCCTTGTGCTCAGGCATAATCTTACACTAACTGCTCCCTGCACCATCCTTGGCCTCGTGTCTGTCCCTATATCGAAGAGGCAAAGAACCCCAAGGTCATAACAAAAGCTGACCATAGCCTCACTCAGGTGACAGTGAAAGACAGGGAGAAGGAAATGGGCAGAGCTTTGGCCATCCGTGGTGTAGAGAGAGAAGTGACCATAGGGCAGAATATATATAAGACTAGTGACACAGTGATGAATGGCCTGACCAGCTGGTCAAGAGCCTGGAGATAAAAGATTGAATGATGAATACAAAGAAAGGTGGGTAGAGGGAATGGAAAGGTGCACAAAAATGGGTGGGCATAGGAAGGTCCAGGATGGCTATTCGGGAGGACCCTAAACTCACATCCTGCACAAACACACCCCATCCATACTCACATATAGAGCAAATCCCCCTGAAGAAGTGAGGGCTGAGTGAACAGCTCTGTGCAAGAAAGGAGAGCAGGACCACAGAGAGGATGGAAAGACAGGTGGAGACAGGATAACGATGGGATCCAACCCCTGCCTGGGCTGTGAACTGCAATGGGGAGGGGTAGTATTGAGGGATAGTAAACAGATTCGTCTACCCTGGGGTGCAGAGAAAAAAAAATAAGACAAAAGCAGAGAGGGAGACAAACCAGAAAAGACTGAATGCTAGGGACCAACTGAGGGTTGCTGGAGGGGAGATGGATAAAAGGTAAGTGGGCGACGGGCATTAGGGAGGGCATGTGATGTGATGAGCACTGGGTGTTGTACACAACTGATGAATCACTGACCTCTACCTCTGAAACTAATGATACATTATATGTTAATTAATTGAATTGAAATTAAATAAGATTTTAAAAAAAAAGAGTGGATGGACACAAAGTAGGATAATCATCATACCACAAGCAGCATCGACCAGAGAAGATGCACAAAGCAACCCAGTGGCAGAATGACTCAACCAGTTGACTTTAACCAGTCTTTGTCATTGGCTTAAGTCACAATAGACTCTTCTAGATTCTGAGCTTCTAGAGGGTAGGAATTCTACTATAGTGATTGATCTTTGGACCCCAGGAACTATGCATTGTATGGAATGGACAGTAGGCACTTGTATTTTCATGAAAAGAATGAATGTCTTAGTTCATTCAGCATCCCCCTGTAGGCTGCTGTTTTGCTTTCTCATTGTCTTCTGTCTTCTCCCTGGAAATAAGGGGGAAAAACAATTCACTTTCACATCCAAGATCAAAGAGATTTGTCTTCAAAAGATTGTGAAAAGACAACCTGGATAGCACTTTAAAAAAAAATTTTTTTTTTAATTTATTTATCTGAGCGGGGAGGGGCAGAGGGAGAAGCAGACTCCTTGCTGAGCAGATAGTGGGACACAGGACTCTATTCCAAGACTCTGAGATCAGGAACTGAGCTGAAGGCAAACACTCAATGGACTGAGCCACCAGGTGCCCCTGAGTGGTACCTTTTACAAGCCCTCATGCCTGGGCCTTGAGTCCAGAGAAATGACAAGCACCCAGCATGCCTGGTGACAACACTCTACAAACAATGCTCAGGGACTCTGAAACATGGAAAGTGTGCAATAATAAATTCATATTTATGTTCTAGCAGGAAGAAAACCTCAGTCTTTATTTAGCTAATAATTATATCAACCATGTTTGGCAGCCTGAGGCTGTTTTTCTTCTCCCCAGACAAGGTCTTTCTTACAGTAAGATATAAATAATGACACACATTTTTAGACCCAATAAACTCACACATACTATAAATTTATAGTTACTTTCCATCTGTGTGGTCAGTAAGCGCATGTTGATGAAGAAGAAAGAAAATCTGAAATCCTTCAACTCTAAACCTAGTCTTTTATTAAGAATAAAAAGGTAAATTGGGAGCCTGGCTGGCTCAGTCCATATAAAGTCCATATTTCAGGGTCATGAGTTCAAGCCCCACGTGGGTGTGGGGAGTACTTAAAAATAAAATATTAAAAAAAAATAAGTAAAAGGTAAATCTTTTCAGCCTACATGTAGTTCATTTCACCCTGAAAATCGGAATGAGAATACAGTTGAAGTGGAGTTTGCATTTTAATTGAAGAGACAGAAACGATCATTTAAATAATAATATAAGACAAGGATATGAACAATAAAATTAGCTGTTCTATGCATTTCCATGGTTGGGAATGCAGAAAACTTTAGGGATCAGTAATTGGATAAAATACAGTTTGTAAGGTCTCTTAATCAGCATGTAAGTGATGTGTCTTATACCGTTCCTTTTGGGATCCATATTGAATTCCCCCAACTAACTCTGGTCTGATCCTGACAGATCCTCCTCCATAGCCCCTAGCTCTGTGCCTTGAGCAACAAGAGTATTTGTTGATTGATCCATGAATGACAAATGCCATTTGCAAACATTTCCACTTCCACATAAGTCTGACAAACTGAATTCACACACACTTTTAAAACTCTTTGGAAACAAATTCTAATAAAGCAAAAAAGCCAGAGGTACTGAAAAGAGTAGAGATGCTCATCACCATGTTTTCTTTTATATAAAGTGCTGCAGTGATGGTCCACATGGCACAGACACAAGGTTTGGCAAGTATTGCCATCGGGGGCAGGGTGTATCTTGCAAATCCTTGCAAGGTGGAAGACAGGGTCTGAGGTGTGAAAGGACCACCCTGAATCACAAGCCTGGGGGGTGGGCAGGCAGGAACTGATGTCTTCTCCAACTAATCTCTGGGACTACACTCTTAACTGCTCCAGGGACACAGGGACATGATTTCCAGGCTCAACTGGCCAGGTTTTAAGAAGAAGAAGAGAAGCCAACTTCACCATCTGCCCTGGAGCTGGCCAAACTCAGGCCTTCCTGTGCCCTTAAGACTTACATAGAAGTGCTCATTTTCTTATTAGTGAAGCTAGGGATCTCATAATATGTTGCTTTATCTTTTGCCTGTCATCAGTCGTGTTTGTTATGGCCTTTATTTTTTTGTTTTCCTTTGGTCTCCTCCTTGTTGGCACTTCATGTTGTTCAAGTTACTTCTGTGACAGGTCACGAAAACATTCTTCTGGCCTGTCACATGCGTTTAACTCTGTCTATGTTATGTTTTATCAAAGCTCTTTTTTTCAGGTAATAAGGCAGTAAATTTGCATTATATTATATACTTTTTTGAGTTTTATTTTTTAGAGCAAATTTTAAGGCCTTAAATTATTTTATTAAACAAAGCTGGAGGGACAGTTGGATGAGTGTCCAACTCTTGGTTTCAGCTCAGGTTATGTTCTTGGGATCCTGGGATTGAGCCCTACGTCAAGCTCCCCTCTCAGTGGGGAGTCGGCTTGTCTTCTTCTCTTTCTGCCCCAATCCCTGCTTGCTCTCTTGCTCTAAAATAAATAAATAAATCTTCAAAAAATAAAAATAAAAAATAAAACTAGAATTTAAAATTATTTTATTTTTAAAGATTTATTTATTTCAGAGAGAGAGCGCACACACATGGAGTGGGGAGGGGCAGGGGCAGAAGGAGAGATAGAAAATCTCAAGAAGACTCTTTGCTGAGTGTGGAGCCTGACTTGGGGCTTCATTTCACAACCCTGAGATCAGGACCTGAGCTGAAAAAAGAGTTGGATGCTTAACAAACTGAGCTATCCAGGCACCCCTGGAATTTTTTTAAATGCCTAGGCTACATTCCATTGAGCACAAATGCAAATAATTAATTCAAGCGAATGGACTTACAGATACTCAAGTATTTCATTTTAAAAGTGCGGATGTTTTATTGTGATAATTTTATTATGAATGCTTTGGAGGTTTTTAACTTTACTGGTGGTATGGACCATACAGGTTACAGCTACACTACTATGGTAGCTGTGAGTCACATGTGTCTATTAAAATTTAATTTAATTTAATTTAATTTTAAAAGTACCTCAGTTGCACTAGTGACATTCCAAATGTTCAACAACAGCCACTTGTTGCTAGTGGAAAACATGCAGGGCGGTGTGTAAATGGAATTCCCATTACTGTTGAAAGTCCTATTGGCAGCATTGAGTTAGATCCTGGATTTCAGAGGAGAGCTGCTTTGGACATTATCTCCAGCCCCCATACTTTGCTAGCTGTGTGATTTCGCCAGGTAACTAAGACTCCCTATGTCTCAGTTCCCTCAGCTGAGAAATGAGATGCATAGGCTACATCAGAAGGTAGTTGTGTGAGTTGAACGAGTTAATACATAGAAACTATATAGAAATGTGCTTGGAGTATTGTAGGTATTCAACAAATATTAACTATTATTAAAATATTATATTTAATATTATATAACTAATACTACTATATATTATTTATATTGTATATTAACACTGTTGGTTTTTCTTCTTCCAGAACAACTTGGAGTGATGGTATAATCATAGCTGTCAAAGACCTTTTTCTCAAACCATCTTTAGACTAAAGCGATATAAGGCCAGGTCTATCATTATTAGCCATATTCTGAACAGGTTAATATCTGGTCTACATTAATGAATTATACCCAACTAATCTATCTTCTTAAGTATATACTGATATAGTAAATACTAAAGCAAGTGTAATTTAGAGAGATCCCACTGTGTATATGCATCATGCTAGGCATTTTCACACAATGGTATATAATCTTCAACAATAACAAAAATCGATGAGGTAGCTTTTTTCATTCCTATTTAAAAGAAATGGAAACTGACACTTGGAAAGTAATTTCAGTTAGCCAAGATCCATATTAGCCAAGATAACATTAAGTGATAGGGTGACAGGGCTAGGATTTGAACCCAGCCCATCCTGTCTCTATGAATGGTTATGGTGGTTCTATAGTTCTATAGAAGTAGAACTCCTATGTGAAGGTCTATAATCTCAGTATAAACAAAATTTCATCATTGTTACACAGAGGAAAACATGACATAGTGCCATTCTGACTACTAATTTTTAATGGCAACTGAAACCCAGAAAAGTGAAGGATTATCAAGTAAGGCCACTGTTCACATAACAGCAGTTAAAAGTAGGGATAAAAACAGTACTTAACTCTTGAGGATGAAACTAGATTCATGATTGTGGTTCCACAAAGTCTCAAACAGTAAGCACCTCACCTGTTAGTTATAAACACATAATGGAGAAGGAGAGGGGATGAAAAAACCAGAAATATAAAGAAGAAGGATAAACAAGGAGAAAGGGAGGAAACACAACTTCCTGAAAACATCTGTTTTTGAGTTGCTGCTCTTAAAAATGAGCTAGATATAATATGATACGCTGGCCTTTATCCTCACAACAACTGCGTGAGCTAACCAGCACAGGCAGCATTTCCATTTCATGGGTGTATATAGATTTTCAAAGAAGTTAACTAACCAGCATATGATCATAGTGGTATTAAAATATAGGTCTTTGTTACCTGAGCATCAGTAGCAACCTTCTCCCAGCCAGAAAGGAGTGATTTCTGTCTCCTGATGGTAGATTAACTGCCAGCTATCCATCAAGCTCACTGATTAAATTGTATACAATGCTCCTCTCGGCATCCTGGAAACATTCATCCATCTATTCAATGGCTATTTAATGAAACATGTTAAAGGCCAGGTGCTGGGCTTGATACAAGGGAGTTAGAGGCAAATGAGACAGACACAGACTCTGCCCTCATGAATCTTACAACATGAGGTTGTAAGGTTAGTAAAGGTTAGTGTGATGAACGACGGTTTAATGATGCAACCGGCCTAATCTATGGAAGCAGGAAACACTTTCTGAGGAAGCAATATTTGCACAACCATGTGAATTAGGAGCTGATTAGGCCAATGTTGTGGAGAAGGAAGGATAGGGAGAGAAGAAGAGAAATATGGTGAACTCTAATATGTGCTCACCTAATTTTGGGGGTGAGTATACATCCTTCATAGTGAGGTCAGGTGTGCTCAGGATGCAATTCAGCCAATGGAATGCGAATAGAAGTGACACAAGTCACTCTGGGGCAAAACACTTCAGGAGCCACTGAGAGGTTTGGCAAGCTCTCCTTTCCTTGTTCCTGTGATCATTCAAGAACATATCAGGATGGAACAGGTCAATCTGGGTACCTGAGTTACTGTGATATGAAGACCCCTTGTTGGCTATGATGAACAGAAATAGGGAATATGTTGAAAGGAGCAAAAACAAATGTTGGTTTGGAAGTTTAGATAGGCTTAATTTGGTCCAAGGCAGAGGCAAACAATAGGGCTAGGAAAAATGGGTATATTTGAGAAATATTGAGAAGAAATAATCAGCAAGGCTTTCAAACTGAGCAACAATGCAGAACTATGGGATTAGGATACCTGTGAGGTTTAGAGAAAGATGATGCCATTTGGTCACATTCAAATTGAGATATTAATGAGGTATCTGGATAGAGTCACTTTCTATGTAGCTATGCATCAGGCTAGAGCTCACAGAAAAGGCTTCTCTAGAGACGTAACTTCAAGGGCTATCAATATATAAACACTAATTGAAGCCACTGGAGTGGGTGAACTCTCTCAGGGAGAGGGTGTAATTATTGAGAAGAGGAGGAGACACTGGCAAAGCAGAATGAGAAGAGATCAGCTGGGAAAGGAAGACATCAACAGGGAATTTTTAAGAGGTGGAAGAGGACAAAAGAATCATATGATTAAGAGTATTCAAAAAGCTAAGGCCTGAAACTGTCCATCAGAGCTTCTGACATGGAGGCTATTGGTGACTTTATAGAGAGAAGTTTTGATGGAGACACAGTGGGAAAATTCTGAATGAGGTGGATTTAAGAATGAATAGAGGTTAGACTAGAAAATGTGCAGGGATACTTCTACTGAGGACAACCAGAAAACTTGGGCATAATCTAAAAAGTCTGCTAGATGATACAAGACAGACCTAATAAGGTAATATACCCAGAGTTAGGTCCAGGAGAAGAAACTTTTGGGTTATCATTTCACTTAATGGCATCTTACAAATTCTAGAATGTGTAGCAGGAAAAAAAAAAACCAAAATTATGAGCCCATTTTTCTGGCAACCTCACAGAAGTATAAATAAAATGGGCAGAGGATATCAGAGATAGTGGAAAGGAGTCCTTCCTTGCTATTGAGATTTCAGGTATGATGTTTGTGGGAGGCATCTCCAGATAAAAGTGAACTTTAAAAAAAGAAATGAGTTAGCCTTAGCAATTCCTTAGCAGAGCTTCGAATCATTTTGGATCCTGGGAGTGAATGAGGGTGAGGCAGCATCTTAGTGCCAATACCTGCTAAAAGCAAAACTTAAATTTAAAAATGAAATATTCTTGGGATGCCTGGATGATTCAGTGGTGGAGCATCTGCCTTTGGCTCAGATTGTGATCTCGGAATCCCGGGATCAAGTCCTGCATTGGGTTCTCCGCAAGGAGCTTACTTCTCCTTCTGCCTATGTGTCTGCCTCTCTCTCTGCATCTCTCATGAATAATTAAATAAAATATTTTTAAAAAATTAAATATTCTCTGGAGGACAGAATCATTATTCTAGGCCTCAAGGGTATTTGTACAGTTCTGTATACAATGTCTTGCGCTGAATCAACAATGACCCACACACAATCAGACAAATAACGTGAATTAAAAGGAAGAAAACAACAATAGAAGCAGACCTGCATTTGCAAGGATGTAAAACACAAGAACAAAAAGCTAGAGAAAAAGAACTGGAAGCTCTAAGAGGAAAAAATAAAAATCATAGACATAAAAATTGAAATGACTAAAGTTAAGAATGTATTAGATGGATCAGTAGCAGATTAGACACAGCTAATGAAAAAATGAAGGAGTTAAAAGATGACACAGAAATAAAATCCAGAATGAAGCACAGAATGCAAAGTCAATTTTAAAAAGGAGAGGGTAAGTGAAAATATCTAACATACATATAATTGTCCCAGACAGAGAGGAAACTTAATATAAAGCAGAAAAAAAATATTTGAGGAGAGAATGGATGACAATTTTCAAAAATTAATGGAAAATGTAGAGACACAAATTGTAAAAGACCCTGAACTCCCAAACCAGACAAATAAAAAGAAAGCCATAAATTTCAGGGTAAAGTTGAAGAAACTCAAACACAAGAAGAAAATATTGAAATAGTCTAGAAAAAAAAAAAAAGATCATCGTCAAAGAGGAAGCAATAAGACTCAGAGTTCACTTCGTACCAGGAACAAAAGCAAATCAGCAGAAAATGCGATGATATGTAAAAAAAAAAAAAAAAAAAAGCTGAGTGAAGTAAGTCAATCGGAGAAGGACAAACATTATATGTTCTCATTCATTTGGGGAATATGAATAATAGTGAAAGGGAATATAAGGGAAGGGGGAAGAAATGTGTGGGAAATATCAGAAAGGGAGACAGAACGTAAAGACTGCTAACTCTGGGAAACGAACTAGGGGTGGTGGAAGGGGAGGAGGGCGGGGGGTGGGGGTGAATGCATGACGGGCACTGGGGGTTATTCTGTATGTTGGTAAATTGAACACCAATAAAAAATAAATTAAAACAAAACAAAACAAAACAAAAAACAAAAAGTGAGCTAGCAGTTTACATCCAAAAAATAAATCCCTTCGAGTTTGAAGTATATAGTTCAGACAACAACAAATTAAATAAATAAATCATTAGTAATGAACCTGTAAGACAGGTGATATTTTAGAATACCTTCAGGTGGAAAAAATGATTTCAGTTGAAAGTTAAAGATGAAGGAAAGACTAGAAAAAATTAATAAGAGGAATAAACACATGAGTAAAACTAAAGATGTACTGAATAATAAAAATGATATTAACAATATCTGGGAATATAAATATGACTGAAATTAAAACGCAGAAGGTAATGGAGTTAAAGTTGTGAGGGAGAAGGCAGACATCAATGAGTCAATATTGAAGGTTGCAATCTCTGAGGAAACAACTAAAAAGCCCACTAAAACAATATGTAATTACCAAGCTTAAAAAGAGGGACAAATGAAATTCAAGTATCATATGCTTAGTGCTGATAATATGTCCCCGATAATCACAAGCTTTATACAAAAATACTAACGATAAATTTACTTCTAATTATTTTTAATGGAAAAATTATAATGCATTACACCTTAATCAAAACCCTTAATCAATGCCCTAAAGCATAGCTAAGACACAGTGAAACAAACATACACGAATTGCAGCTATCCTGATCACTGAACAGTTATTAGTGATTGAATTTAGTGACAGTCTCTCTCGTGGCCAGCTAGTCAGCAGGTGCATAACATTTGCTGACAAATGGTTTGCTTTTCAAAAAGTACATTCACTATTCTTAGGTTCTACCAATTTTATGTAACAATTTTACTAAGATATAATTTATATTTTCTTTTGGACTTTCTACTTGTAGTTACTACATTTAGGTGTATGACTCATTTCAAGTTACTACTTAGATATGGTGTGAAGTAGCTGTCCAGCTTCCTTTGGTTTGTATGTGGATATGCTTTTGCTCCAGCATCATTTGTAGAATTTTTTCTTGAATGGTCTTGACACTCTTGTAAAAAACCAGTTGGTTGTGAATGTAAAGGTTTGTTTATGGACTCTCATTTCTAAACCATTGATGTATATGCCAATATGTCAGTCTTACCAATCTTATGCCAGTACACATTGGCTTGATTACTGTAACTTTGCAGTAAGTTCTGAAGTAAAAAAGTGTCAGTCTTCCAAATTTGTTCTTATTTTTCAAGATCACTTGGGCTATTATGGGCCCCTGGAATTTTCATATAATTTTAAGTAAGCCTTCCAATTTTTACAAAGAAGCAAGCTGGAATTCTGATTGGATTGCTTTGAATCTTTAGATCAATTTGAGGAATACTGTCATCTTGATGATATTAAGTTTTCCAATCCATAAATACGGATGTCTTTTTATTTATATCGCACTTCTTGAAATTCTTTAAAGCAATAATTTGTTGTTTCCAGGCTATAAGCTTTCCACTTCTTTTGTTAGACTTAAATATTTTATTATTATTGATGCAGTTATAAATGAGATTGTTTCCTTAGCTTTATTTTTAAACTTTTTTACTAGTGAATAGAAATGCAATTGATTTTTGCATATCTATCTCTGCCCAACAATCTTCCAGGACTCATTCATTAATCATAATCTATGGATAAAAATTACACACTTGAGAAAGCAAAGACAATCCTCAGAGTGAGACAAGATATTTACAACATATGTAATTTGGGAAAGGTCATATTTAAAATAAGAGGCCTCTTACAAATCAATATGAGAAAAGATGGATATCTCAATGGAAAACAAGCAAACAATTTGTCCAGGCATTTTGTAAAAGAGGAAATCAAAATGGTCAATAAACACTTAAAAAGGTCTTCCAGCTAAATTACAATCTGGAAGATGCAAATTAAACCCACAATGAGCTATCACTCCACCTACCAGAAGAACTGGAATTCGAAATAATATGATGTCAAGTTTTAGTGACGGTTTAGAGAAGCTGAAACGCTCAAGTCCTAGGAGTATAAAATGATGCTAACACTTGGATTTCTCCACCGAAGTTGAAAACATACACATTCTATAACACAGTTTAGTTCTGCCCCCATAAAATGTGTGTGCACGCAAACAAGAGACATGAACAAATTGGTCCTAGCAAAAGGAGAAGTTAGTCTCAAATTGGAAAAAAACAAAACAAAACAAAATCCTTCAACAACGTATTGGATAAGTTAAATTATGATAAGGTCTTACAATGTTTCCTTAAGAATAAAATCCACGACTATGTAGATGACATTGACAGATACAACACTGAGCAAAGTGAATCAGAGACAGAAGAAAATATATGTGTGATTCCATTTATATAAAATACAAAACGAGATAAACTAGGCTATGGTAATTTAGAAGTCAAGATAGTAATTAACTTTGCAGGGAGGCAATACTAGGAAGTGGTCCAAGTGCTTATCTGGGAGGCTGACAAAATTCTGCGTCATAGCCTGAGTGGTAATTATATAGATATTTGCTTTGTGATAATCTATTAAGCTGACCATAACTGTTTTTATGCAATTTTATTTACGTATTTAGAGAATGAAGTATGAGAGAGGAGACCTTTCATTTATTTATTCCTGTAGCCCATTCCTTCTTACTGAGCACACATTTTATGACAGGAGCTATGTGATACACTGAACGTGAGAGAGTGAACAAGACAGACTCTACCTTGCTCTTTCATAGACTCCAGAAATTCGTCTGTAAAGGATAGAGTAAGCGCTAGTGCAAGGCAGGGGTGTATTCATTTCAGGTGGAAAACTAGACAATGATTACACACCTTTGGGGAAGAGCCAGTAGCCAGAGATATGTATATACTGCCTCAGATCTGAAGCTTTGAAGCTTTGAAATCAAAACTCTCTATATATACACCCAAATTATTTTGAAATGGCCTAAGCCGTCTCAGGACAGACTATTTTGTCCTTTCAAAGAAGAAGGAGAAGGAAGTGGAACAGGACAAGAGAGGGGAATCTCAGATTTGTTGCTCTGGACTTTGGTAGTTTGCTACATAACATAGCCTATCGTATAAAAGGCCAGAAGCCAAAGTGATTTTATTGGAATCAGGAAAAATTTCCCTGCTTGTGATCATCAGCCAATGTTCGCGGAAACCAAGCACAATGCGAGCTTCAGCGGCTCCATGTCCTTCCCTCCTGCATTTTGATTGCAAATTGGGAGGAAATTGGCATATTTGAAAATTTGAAATCCCCATGCATTACATCTTCAGTTTCTCTCTCCATCTCTTATTGCAGGGCTAGTCTGAGATCCAGCCGTTTCAGAAACAGATCAAAGTCCCCTTCAAAGTTGTATTCCTTAAAGACAAATACAGAAGCAAAAATGTTGTGGTTGTTACTTTGGGGCTGGGTACCATGTGGAGAGAAAGAGAAAGATGGCACCAGGGGTGGGACCCAACTGCCTCACCAAGACCCTCTGTCCCCCCCTGCCATCCAAGTGCTGCCAGGGGCCAGGCCATCTTGTACCATCACACCAGCAGGTCCCACTGCAAACAGTTTATTAAAATATTCTTTTTGTCCACTGTTACTGCTCTCTGAGAAGAGTTCTGTTAAAGCAAGCTGTTGGTGCTATTTTCCTTATGGGATATTTCACCCCACTTGTGACAGCTCAGCAGCCTTATATGGTCTCCACAGGCTTGTGCCTTACTAGGCTACACCCCTCCCCTCCAGCCAGTATATGAGCCCATGTCCATGTCATCATCTCAGGGTCACACTAAGTCCTACTAATAACTATGATCCACTCTGTTCCTGCCCACATTTGATGTTCCACACATCCCTTTGTGATATTACTATTCAAGGCCTTTGTGAAAATGCATGCGTATTATTTGAATATGAATCATACATGGAAGCATGGTCATAAAGAAAGTAGCCCAATTAGTATTTTGATTACTAAGTCCATCAACAAACATTTGAACACCTAACAGCAGCCTAACACAACTGAGCCTAAGATGTTGTGTTTTGGAAGGGACAAGGAAGAGGAGTATGGGGACCTCTTGTCAATGGAGCCAGGAGTCCCCATGACAACACTAGAAGCAGTGTGAAGACATAAGGGGAACATGGGGTTGGGGAGGAACAAGTGGTAGAAAAACTTAAAAACTGGGTGAGCTGATGACAATTCTGGAGGATGGGGTCATTTATTACTGATGCTTCTGTAGATCCAAAAAAAACACAGAAGTTTGGTGCATTTAGTTTTTCAGAAAAACTAAGTGTGGTTTAGTGCTCATTCTCTTTCCACATTTCTTCACTTGCTATGTAAGATAAAAACCACAGGTTTCTATGTGAAAAGCAATTAATTTGATCTTAGTATCCATAGATTTTAGATAGGATTTACGAAGACATAGTGTATTTTTTTTTTTTTTTTTTACAGGAGTTAGAGGGATGTGAAAAAAAGATTGCTTAGATGCAGTACTTCACAATTAGGTCACAGCTTCTATTTTTCAGGGAAAAATTTCAACCCTCTGCATTGGTTCTTTTCCCCTTAAACAAGGATGCTTTGCCGACTTGTACTTGAACAGCGCTGGCAGGATCGTTCCCGTCTCTCACAATATCGAACCCTGGGAAATGGAGGCATAAACAGGATTTCTTACCTGCAACATTTTAAAACAAGTGTACATGCACTTTCCTACTTTTCATAAAGATGTTTCCAGAAAAGGCAGATTTAAGATGTCCTGTGGCAAATTAGGATCTGCTCAGCCATGAAGGTTTAAATCCCATTCGAGAAAATAATTCATGTTCATCTCCTTGTTTCTGGTGAGAGACATTTGATGTGTATCTTTCAATCATGTCCTTGAAGAGGTCGCTGGGCTGGGAGGTGATTTCTAGCGCCTTTCCCTGCCACCAGGGGAGTTTTCTTATGGCTTCTGAATTGTGTGAAAATCCAGCCTGTGAAGACCAAAGGATTAATCAGCTCATCACCCAGAGGAGGCACTGGCCATCTGGCCTGCTCACTTTGGAAAGCCACAGGCCAGACGGGATGGTGCAGCCAATGGCTGGCAGCTCCCTGCACAGAGATCTGCTTCCATCCAGACTGGCAAATGAGCTGGATTCTTCTGAATTTCAATTGCTTGTGGGTGCTGCCTTTTCAGCACGACCCTGCTTCCTGCAGCGCATGGCACATAGGTTGGCTCCTGTCTACTGCTGCTCAAATCTCTCAAGTTCCTTGGGAAAAATAGTATCTATAGACTGTAAGCCATTTATTTACATGCAGGCCACTGAGCTATTCAGGCCCAATAGGATGTTTCTCTTCTGTACTCTCCTCACGGGGTAATTACAATTTCATCCAAAGGATGCCAGGGTGCCTCTTTCCCCAGCTTTACTCCTTTGACCACTGCAGACACTCCCAGTTCCAAACAGATTCCCATTCTTATATCTTCTCTTCTCTCAAAAATAAGAAACAGTGTCGTTAAAACTAAGATACAAGGGCATGGAGCAGAGTACCTCCCATTCTTCTCCTGCATCTTCTACCCAACCTGATGTACATGCACACACAAACCCACATGCACACACATACCACAAGTGCTCTCATACACACACACACACACACACACACACACACATTCCTTGCTGAGGAGAAGAGGAAAAAGAAGAAACCAAAGGAGCAAATGGAAGAGGCCCAATGTGGACTTCAAAATTCCCTGTAAACTATATGGGCTTGCTTCTGTTCACTTCACAACCAAATCATTATGCGTAAGAGAAACTCTCATGTGAACTTTTGGAGTACATTTGTTTGCACATTGCAGGCTGTCTACATTTTAGTTACTGGACAAGAGTCCAGAGTCAATTTGCAAAGTAGCAAATGAATTCCATATTAGAGGTAGCTATCCATAATTAAGAATCGATATGTTTTGTGAATGCACCAGTATTTCTCAAGATTGTACAATTCTTCCTTGGTACCAATTGGCATTGTAACAACTAATGTAGCAATAAGGAAAACATAAAACTAGGCATATGTAAAACTGAATCATTAGGGAAAAAATAGTTACTCAGATGAACCTACTTATTTGATAAATGGAAATATTTTTAATATTTTAACTGTCTTGAATTTTTAATGAACAGTATTTATGAATTCTCCTCTTAGGTTAAAAAACATATCAATTATTAATACTGGCTTCTTAAAATAACAGAACTATATTTAATGACTTTGTATTATAAACCTGTGGATAAGATTGTCTTTATCAGCAAAGGAAAAAAAATTGCTGAAACAGAAAAAGGAGCTTTGGTCATTTTTAGTTCTATTCATTTCTTCATGAAATCAGAAAAGCTAAAAAATTGGCAAAATCTGTCTATACAGCCCTTTCCTCCAAAGACATGTTTCCCAAAAAAGGACAACTCAAAGCTATAAATAGTCAAGTAGAGTCTGTCTTCTGTCTTGGGAAGTGTACATGTGCCAACTGATGTTTTCTGTGACAGTAAATGGCTGTTTCTTCACATCTTTTATGTTCTGCAAGCTTTTGTTTTATGTGATGATTGGGTTGGTGGTCCTCATATCACTGTTAAAATAGAGTCAAGAGATCATTATATTTGGCAATTAACCCACTCACGAGGGTACCTTAGGTGTACCGAACAGAGTTCAAAACGTTCATTTTCTATAAATTGATGTGTTTGCTTCGCAGCCTTCTTTTCAACATAACGCCTGATGTATGAGGTAAATGTGTTCACTGGAGTGTTCTCAAAACCAAAATCACCCTATTCAGATAGACTAAATCTATAATGGCATATATTTGTCAGTTCCACTCCCTGCTGAAAATCTGGTTCATCAAAGCGGGGAGAACATGAAAGGTCATTAAAGAAAAGGCCTCTGTGGAGACATCAAGTGGATATGCATATTCATTTGCTTCTGGCAACCTAATACTTCTTACTGTTAAGTCGTTAGATTTAAACCTAGAAATATTTTAACATAAGCCATGTTGGATATATAACCTGACTGTGATTATTTCTCTAGCCATGCTGTCCCGATCAGCACTTGATAGGATAATTTTTTAAGCTAGAAACGTTCAAACCCTTTGACTTATCAGACATGTAGATATGTCATTGCTCTCATGAATGATTACATCCTCCCAATTTTTCCCTAGCAATGAGAGAAATCATTTTTGTGGAGATTACCATTTTATAGGAAAAAAGTGCATAACTATGAAGAAGGAAAGTGAAAAAAATAAAAGCTGATCAAAGTAACTTTTATTCTAACTCTACAATTAAAATCGGACAATTGAAGGGCACCCGGATGGTTCAGTCAGTTAAGCATCTGAGTCTTGGTTTCGGTTCAGGTCATGATCTCAGGGTCGTGAGATCTGATCTCACTTTGGGCTCCAAGCTCAGTGCAGAATCAGCTTGAGATCCTCTCCTTCTGTCCCTACCCCTACCCCCACTCATGTGCTCTCTCTCTAAAATAAATAAATAAATCTTTAAAAAAAATAGGGCAATTGAATCCATGAGTTTCATTTTCCTATCCATAAAGTGGGGGTATGAATACTTTTGTCACATATTTATAGGATGATAGAATGAGATAGTGCAGAAAAAACACGTGAAGTTCCTCACAGTTCATAGCAGGCACCTCTAAGCCGAGGCAGATGCTATTGGTTAAATCTAATGGGGTTACTGGGAATTTAAAATTTCTTCTTTGTAAATTTCCTACAATTCGTCTGTATTACTTTTAAAATCATCAAAAACTGACATATATCCATTTTGAAATACACACTCATACACAACTACACAAAAAGAATTATGATTTTTGTTATTACTATTAAAACTTCCAATTTAAAAACAGACATATTGACAATGGAATAGAATAGTGGACCAAGAAATAAACCCAGGCACTTATAGTTAACTTATCTTTGAAAATCTCTTGTCAAATATCAGTTATGTCAGGAGTACACAATGGGGAAAGGATAGTCTCGTCAACAAATGGTGTTGGATCTGATATGCAAAAGATCTGATATGCAAAAGAATGAAATTGGACACTCGTCTTACACCATGCACAGATGTCAACTAAAAATGGATTAAAGATATAAACATAAGACCTGAAATTTTAAAACTCCTAGAAGAAAATATAAAGTAAAGGCTTCATGATAAGTCTTGTC